>NC_061119.1:29903778-29971285 GCF_002878395.1 Capsicum annuum
TCGTTGGAAAGCTTATTCAATAACCTTCGTATGAAACCATCGACGGGCAAATTCCGGTATAAATAAGGTCGATTCCTATACACATATAATCAAACTATACACTTGAAACCATCTCAAAATAATCAATACTCATACTCAAACTCATATATACCTAACTTAGGATCAATACTTATACTCCAACACATATAACAATGGCTAATGCACGTAATTAAGTACGGGGTGTTACATAACTAAATTACTTCACCCATTGCACCACCCATAAATCTTTTCCAGAGCTATAAATAACTTCTTTAGATATATTAGGATCAAGTACGTCAATGGTTTCTGCAATTGATGAAGCCGATTTCACATAATTTGCATATCCAACAAGATTTTCAGCAAATACTTTGCTAATTTCCTTGGCTGGTTGATCGCTCTCTTCTCTCTACCTACCTGTTCCAATGGTATATAGTTATTATTGCATAGATGCATCAACGTTATCACTATGATTAATGCTTTGCAACTCCTCCACTTTTGAACTGTTGGACTAAGCTAATGGAGATTCAATTTCTAGCTTAATCTGGTACTTACACCATGATCTATTTCTGCTATTGCCGCCTTCTTTTGACTTTCTAGTGCGGAAAATTTATTGAATGTCACGTCTCAATTAATCATTAACTCTGGAGTCTTCAGAACTGTGCACCACAAACTTTAACCTTTCACTATAGTCGAAAATCCTAGAAATACACACTTATTTTCCCCTGACACAAGATTTCCATCCCTCACATTATCATAAATAGGTCAACAAAATATCTTCAAATTTGAATTATTAGCTGGCGAACCATACCAAACCTCAAAATGAGTTTTAATCTCAATAACTTTGGATGGAAATCTGTTGACCAAAAAACAAGTAGCATTGATTACTTTGCCCCAAAACCCTTGAAAACACATAATTGTGAAGGCATATATGCCCTATCTCAAAGCATTTTCTTTATATGTTAGGCAATACCATTTTATTATGGTGATCGAATACAAGTGTGGTGTCTCACTATTCCCTCTCTGCTGCAGAAATCATTGAAGTCTATATTGTAAAATTCAAACCCATTGTTTGTTTGAAGATGCTTAACTTTTCTTTTAGTCTGCCTCTCAAACATGGTCTTTCATTTAACAATCGTTGGAAATGCCACCTATTTTGTTTTTAGAAAAAATGCCCATACCATTCTTGAGTAACCATCAATCGACGTCATAAAGTACTTGGCACCACTTTTCAAGGAAATTTTGTTTGCACAATAGAGAAAATCCCATTTCACTCATATAACTAAGTAACAAGTGCAACAATTGAGACTAATTCATATCACACTTCTTAAAAGCTACAACTGCTTCCCCTTCAACTACACTTGTTTGAAGATAATACAGTCTAGAATAAAGCTTACATTTCATGAGTAACATGGATCCGTTACACATCTTAAACATTATATTCTCTGATTGATACTTATAACATTGATCGTCCAAATTAGAAAGATAAATCAAATTTTTCTTCATTCAAAAAACATGCCAACACCCGATATTTCTAATAAAGCTATCGAACAATCTCAATTGATGTTACCAATCCCCTCTATCTCTAATGGATTATTATCACCAAGGTAGGTAGTCCACTCATCTTCTTGTAAGTTACAAACTAACTCTTGTGTGGACATATTTCAAAAGTTCCACAAAAACCAGGAATCTGAGAATTATGCCTACAATCAGAAAGCACAGCACAAAACTTCCCATACATAGTTACTGTCATCAGAATTACAACTAGTGCTAATAATATTTATCGAGTAATCAACTTTTTACTTTTCTCTTGTCTCCTTTAGATTAGGACAATCTCTTCTACAGTGACCCTACTCACCACACTAATAGCTATTCTGCTTCCTTACTCTAGACTTAAATATAATGATAGACTATTTCCTAATTAATCAAGTCTTTCTGTCGTGTTCATCCCTTACTCATGATACTGTCGTCCTCATCTGTACTATCCTTAAAGGTCTTCTTCAACTTTTTATATTTTAGTGTATTATTAACATCATACAGTGACATACTATCTTTCCCATATAGGAAAATATCAATAAAAGTATCGAAAGATGTTTTTCATGAACATATCGTGATCAAGGCTTGATCCTTACTATTAGTTTTGATATTTACGCTCTTCAAGTCCATCATAATTGACTCATCAAGGTGAGTTTTAACTTGTGTACCTTCATTCATACAAAGACTGTACAACCTTTTTGAAAGTAGAGGTGGTTTGTAAGCAATTTCCTCGAATACAGACATTCCAACTTCTTCCATTCTTCAGTAATTTCTAAAGAACGTTATCTGTAACGCTCATGGGATCGCTCTCAAATCCCTCTCATTCATGTCTTCTTGCTTTAAGTTGTTAGTTTGTTGGATTTTAAACTACTATGGGATAATTTCATCTACTTTCTCTAAGCATTAGTAAATGCTTTTGGGATTATTGGTTCTCCCAACTGAGAATGGTGTGGGTGCCTATTAGGGCATGTGGATTTTTGATGATAAATATGTGAATGAAATATGTTGTAAAAGCTAGTCTATCAAAGTAAACTAAGCTAAGCTGCAAACAAGTTATTGATAAGATGACTCTGCGTACAAATAGAAATGGATAAAACTTATCACATATGAAGTTAAGTTGAACAAGAAGTCTATCACACCAAAGTGGAGTGAAACAAAAAGTCTTGAAAAAGTTGAGTTGAACAAGAACTCTTGCAGAGATAAAACGAAGAGTCTTATTCAAAGAAGAAGAGAAAGAGATGGTAACAAAGGAGGAGGGAAACTACCTAAGAGTCTATGTGAAGATAAAAGTATACATTAAGTAAAGGACTCCAGAAAGTGTTGGCTTAAATAACAGTGATGTCGTTTAAAATAGTTACTCATGCACTAATAAGATAATCAACAATCAGCAAAGCAGTACACTTACTTGAAGAAGAACCTGGTTCCTTACTTAGCAAGTCTTAGACTGTTTGTAGTAGAAAGGTTCTTTGAGTTGTATTGAGTCATTTTTCTAGTCTCAGTGATCTATAAACTGAGTTAGGAGTTGTGTCTTTATGTTAGGAAACTCAAAGACTTGGAACACTTATCTTAGGAAGATTTGTGTTTTTGTAGTTATATGCGATAGAAGTTTTAATTCCTAATTTACAAGAAGTCTTGTAATTTTGTAGATTGTTGAGGCTCAAGAGTTATAGTAAAGTTGGGGTTAAATCCTGTAGAGGTACAGATCGTGATTTTTTAAACCTTTCTTGAGATGGGTGTTTTCAATGTAAAAACATTGTGTTCAGTTTTTACTTCTATGAACCACGTTTACTTGTTCCACAGATAGGTAATCAGTAGAGTTTAATATTAAAAGTGGTAGGGTTCGTACTCTCATGAGTGTTATTAGAGCGGGGTTATCTTAAGTAAGGATAGCACCTAATAAAAGATCAACGTGATGAATTTCGCACCTCCTACTTATCATAGTGAAGGTCAGTGAACTACTAGACCTTCACTTTTTTATGGCTCTCACTTTATCTGGTGGAAAGCAAGGAGGAGATGTTCATCAAAGGTGAAAACTATGAATTATGTAATAGGATTACTGATGGTCACACTATTCCAATGAAGTTGATTGATGGCAAACAAGTCAAGAAAGTAAAGAGTGAATTTACTCCTAATGACTTGTTGGCTTTGAAGAAAAATGCAAAGGCTAAGAACATCTTGGTTTGTGGATTAGTACCAGCTGAATATAATAGGGTATGAACCTGTACTACTACTAAAAAAATTTGGGATGCACTGGTAGTTGCTCATGAAGGTACCTTTCAAGTAAGAAAATTCAGGATCTCTCTCCTTTTCACTGAGTATAAGGCATTCAAAATGAAGGAAAATGAAACCCTGCATGAGATAATGAAAAGTCTTACTACCTTAACAAATGAGCTGACTTTCTTAGAAATAGTGATCTCGGAGGAGGAACAAGTTGAAAAGGTACTAAGGGTATTACCTAAATCAAACTAGAATTTTAAGGTAACTGCAGTCAGGGAGGCAAATAAGGATCTTACAGGTATGACCCTGGATGAACTAGTAGGGAACTTAAGGACTTATGAAATAGAAGTAGATAGAATCAAAGAACAAGCAGCTCCTAAGAAAATCTTGGCATTGAAAGCCCCTAATAGTTATGAGGAATTTGAACTTGATAAGGAGCAAGTTGCCTTCATAACTAAAAATTTCAGCAAATTCTTTAAGAAGAAGAAGGGAACAGATACTAAGAAATTTTCCAATGACAATCCAAATGACTGTTATAAGTGTGGCAAAACTAATCATAAGATCAGAGAATATCCAGTTTAGGAAATAGAATGGAAGAAGGAAAGAGCTGAAAAGGAACTGAAGGCAAAAAGAAAGGAGGAACATAAAATGATAGCAGCCTGAGGATCTGATTCAGATGAAGATGACGTTGATGAAACTGCATTCATGGCTCTTAGAGATTTAGAATTAGAGGAATAAGATGATGGTTCTGAGGTAAGTATACTTGAACTGAAAGAAAAACTACAATTATTTTCAAAACCAAAACTTATTTTCTTGATAAGTGCATTGATTAATGATTTCCAAGAGTTAGCCTCTGATAGTGATTGTTCAATAGTCTTGCAAGCCACAAATTTGATCTTATAGATTTAAAGGCTTGCACAGGTACAGTTGACAAGGAAAATTACACTATTAAGAAGCAGGTTGAAAAACTTGAGATTTCAAACAATGATCTTAAGTCTGAAATTCTCAAATTAACTTTCACTGAAAATGGGAAAAAGGCCATGAGTAAAAAGCATGAAAATACTGAACTTGAGCTAGTTAAATATAAACAAGAATGTCATGATTTAATTAAAAAAATAAATAAGTTGACTCAAGATGTTTCTAAACTAAAACTTGATCTTAAAAGGGCAAATAGGTGGACAAACTCCTCAAGAATTATTCAAAAATTGAGTGAAAGAAATTATTCCACAAAGGTGTTGATGATCCAAAAGATTTATTCTACATATGTAGCAACCTTGGACATCCCACTACTGAATATCCTGTGGCTGCTAGAAGCGGATCAAACAGTCAAAACCTGGCAAACAGATTTTCTCAGACCAAAATTAAAAAGACTAGTTCTGGTTAGAGAAACAGGTTATACTACATGTCGCCTGCATGGAATAGAAAAATCTTTATTCATCCTTTCACTCATAAAATAGGACCCAAGCTTGTTTGGGTTCCTAAGTCTAACCATTGATTTCTTTTGTAGGAGAAGGTGAAAGAAAGCAAAAAGCATGGGTACTTAGACTGTGCTTTCTCAAGGCATATGACTGGTGATAAGAAAAAGTTCGTTTCACTCTCCAAAATAGATAGAGGAGGAGTTTCTTTTGGTGATGGAAAAAAGGGAATCATTACTTGAGTTGGAAAAATTGGCTCATCTGAGTTAAAAGCATTGGAGGATGTCTATCTTGTAGAAGGATTAAAACATAACTTGCTGAGCATCTCACAACAGTATGACAAAGGTAATAAAGTTGTTTTTACAGCTGTAGAAGTTAAAGTAAAAAGGATAGACACCAAAGAAATTATGCTCACTACAAGAAGATACAAAAATGTATACAAAGTTGACATCATGGCACTACCAGGACCTGAGTTGACTTGTCTAAGTGCCACAGAAAATGATCCCCTCCTTTGACACAGGAGACTTGGTCATTCAAGTCTGAAAAAACTAAACATACTTTCCTCCAAAGACATGGTATTGGGATTACCCAAAACCAAGTTCAAGGAAGAAAAGTTATGTAGTGCAGGTGTAAGGGGGAAGCAGGTAAGACCTTTTTTAAGTCAAAGAACCATGTTAGCACCACTAAGTTCCTTTACCTTGTTCATATGGACTTGTGTGGACCCATGAGACTTCAAAGCAGAGGTAGAAAAAGTTATGTTTTTGTGATTGTTGATGATTATTCCAGGTTCAGCTGGACTTTGCTTCTAGCCTCTAAAGAGAATGCCTTTGATGTCTTTGAAATTTGCATTAAGAAAATTAAAAAGAAACTGGGCACTTTATTAGTTTTCATGAGGTCTGAACATTGTAAAAAATTTGAGAATATAAAGTTATTAGAATTCTGTTCAGCAAATGGTATAGATCATAACTTCTCAGCTCCTAGAACACCATAAAAAATTGAGAGGTGGAGAGAAAAAATAAAACCTTGTTAGATATGGCTAGAACAATGATGCTTGCAGTAAAAATTACAAAAAACATGTGTGATGAGGCAATAAGTACTGCGACATATATCATAAATAGATGCATGATCAGACCCATGTTAGAGAAGACTCCCTATAAATTACTAAAAGGAAGAAAGTCTAACATTTCTCACTTTAGAACCTTTGGTTGTATATGTTTCATACATAATAATGAAAAGGATAATATGGGAAAATTTGATGCTAAAAGGAATGAGGGAATCTTCTTAGGTTATTCACTTCATAGTAAGGCTTATAGGGTTTTAAAAAATAGAACTAATTGTATGGAAGCAAGAATGTATGTGATATTTAATGAATTCTTTGTTAAGACTAACCTGCAGGAAGGAAGTGACTCTGAGGAACAGGTTACATAACCTAGTTCATCTACTGGAGCTACCAAACATGGAGGCACTTTAACAGAGAGAACTAAAGCTGAAGGCACAATGATAGGGGAAACTTAGCCACCAACTACCCCAACTCAAAACATCAACAGTGATCCTAGTAGCTCTCTAGGCTTGATCCCAAAAGGATACAAGTTCAAAGAATCACACCCTAATGAGAATGTTCTTACTAATCTCACATCTAGGATCACCACAAGGTTTAGATTGAAGAGTATGTGTGCCTTCAAGGCATTCCTATCAGAGATTAAGACAAAGAAGGTAATTGAAACATTGCTTGATGCTCATTGGATCATAACCATACAGGAAAAGTTGAATCAATTTGAGAGAAGCAAAGTATGGAACATAGTTCCTCTCCCAAAAGATAGATTAGTAATTGGGACTAAGTGGGTGTACAGGAATAAAGTGGATGAGCCTGGAACAGTTACAAGAAATAAGGCAAGATTGGTGGTTCAAGGATACAAACAAAAAGAAGGAATTGCCTTTTATGAGGCTTTTGCTCTGTGGCAAGACATAAAGTTATAAGATTACTTATTGCCTTTTCAGCTTATATAGAGTTTATTCTCTATCAGATGGATGTGAAGAGTGCATTCCTGAATGGCATCCTCAAGGAGGAGGTGTATGTTAAGCAGCTTCTAGGATTTGAGAGTAAGGAATTTCCTGATCCTGTGTACAAGCTGTATAGAGCCTTGTATGGGTTGAAACAAGCACCAACGGCTTGGTATGAGAGATTGTTAAAGTTTCTATTGGAGCATAGGTATACCATAGGTAAAAATAACAATACCCTTTTCTTTAAAACTAATGGAAAGGATTTGTTAGTTGTGCGGGTATATGTGGATAACAATATTTTTTGTTCAACCAACATGAATATGACTTATGAGTTTGCAAAACTCATCAGCTGTGAGTTTGAGATGAGCATGATTGGAGAGCTGAATTACTTCTTGGGGTTGCAAATAAAACAAACAGCATCTGGGATAATGACCCATCAACAGAAGTATGTCAAAGAACATCTCAAGATATTCTCTAAGAAAGAAGGAAAAGAGATCAGTACTCCTATTTCCACTGGCACAAAGCTTTATTTAGATATAATAGGTCTTGATGTAGAGGAAAAGATATATAGTGGTATGATAGGATCATTATTATACTCACAACAAACAAGCCTGACATTGTATTTAGTGTAGGGCTATGTGCTAGGTTTCAAACAAATCTGAAAGAATCATATCTAAAATCAGTGAAAAGGATCTTCAGATACTTAAAGGGAACTAGTGATCTTGGCTTATGGTATCCCAAAGGTAGTACCTTTAATCTAGTACATTACTCTGATGCTGATTATGCAAGATATTTGGTAGACAAGAAAAGCACTATAGGTATGACTTACTTCCTTAGATCATGTTTGATTACCTAGTCTATTAAGAAGCAAAATGCAATAGCCTTATTTACTGCTGAAGTTGAATATGTTGCTGCAGGTTCTTATTGTGCTGAATTTCTAGAGATTAAGCAATAACTTATGGATTTTGGTATAAATGTTGGTTGTTTTCCCATCTTTTATTATAATACAAGTGCTATTAGCATAGCTAAAAATCCTGTTCAACATAAAAGAACCAAGCATATTGATATTACACATCACTTTCTTTGAGATAATATTGAAAAAGGTCATATATCAATTATGTTTTGTTCAACTGAGGAACAAATTGCTGACATATTCACTAAGGCCTTGAGTAGAGAACACTTTGAAAGGAACAGGTTAGCCTTGGAGATGATTAAAATTGTATAAATATCCCTCAATGATTGATTAGAAAAGATTGTACTTAAGTAATTATTAATTAATTCAAGCTTACACATTTAGTTGTGTATCCTAATTCTAAAATTTTAGAGTAAATTAACTCAGCTATGTGTTGATTTTGCAGATAGGTTGAACTATCAAGGCAAATTTTATCCATTGTTTTTCCACAGTTCAGGTATGATTGTCACTTGTTCATGATAGCATAAGAGAGAAACAAGTTGTTTACTTGGTCCCTTCCATTACAATTAAACCGCCAAAAAATCCAAAAGCCATCTCCTTCAAAAAGCTGCCAACCCTTTCCCAGGTCATTACATTTCTATCCAATTCATTCCTCACACGGTTCATCTTCCCTCAATCCCTCTTAAAGATGCATCCTTTTTCTCTTCTCTTTCTCATTCCTTCTAAACCTTCTCTACGACAAATCACTAACTTTCTATTTCCCTAGCCATGGATTCCTCATCATCTTCTTTAACCTCCTCACCTGACTCTTTCACAAACACCTTCACCTCCATTGTCATTCACCCAAATATAACCTTACCTCCATTAATCCCTCCTCAAATCTCCAGAAAATTCTTTGATTTTGCTACATTCAGACACTTCCCAAACCCTTTTACCCAATTTTCTTTCACTGTCTCATCCCAGCCCTACCCTTCACTTCCTCCACCAAACCCACTTCAAATTGTTGACTCTGATGATAAACCCATTGCAAATCTCATCCTTCAGAGGTCAAGATTTTTTATAAAATGAAAACCCTCTTTTGTTTTCACTGATTTAGATGTAACTGCTTCAGTTAAGACTTCCTCTGTAGTCACTTCTCTTCGAATTCCACTTACTCAAGGAAAGAAACAATGGTAAGATGCTTCTTTGGAAGAAGAACTTTGAGCAAATAAAAAGAAACTGGTTGCTCCTTCTGCTTCTCTACCTCCAAGTGCTCCCTCTCCTAATATTATCTTTCATTCCAAAAGAAAATAGAAGCACATCATTGCCAAAACCCCAAAATACTTTTTCACTCCTAACTTTATGTCCTAACCCACTTCTAAAGCTTTCTCGTTCTCAAAATCTATTGAGAGAGCTTCTACTAAGAAAGCCTCCATTGTCAAAGCCTCCCTTTACACTAGAGGTTCTTCAAAATTCTCTTCCTAACAAGTTTCCAAAACTGTTCCTTCTAATTTATCCGACTCAGATTCTGATTTTCTTTATGATACTCCTCATTCTCCCTCTACTCACCTTGATTCAAATCTTAACTATAATATTGCTTTTGATACTCCAGCTGACAAGGCTTGTCAGTCAGTTCATGTTTATCACTTTCAAAAATGTAAGTTGGCTAAGGGTAGAGTTGTCACTGGTTTTAGGAGACCTGATATAGATGTGTTGCTAACCAAAATGAGAGCTTAAGGGCGGTCACAACTATTTATTTAAGGTGATTATCAACGGAAGTTTAGGAAAGATGAAGTGTATGAATTTTATACAAATGGAGTTGGTATCAGAGAGATGTTCTCCACCACTGTTCATGGTAAAAGCATTAATCTTTACCCTACTGATCAGAGTCAAATTTTACATATTCCTACTGGGGGTTGGGGTCATTATGATGAAGGTGCTTGGCCTCCTCTTGATAACCTCTCTTCAGCTCTTGATATTTCTAGAAAATTTTGTGGAAATCCTCTCCTTTTAACTCATAGAAGGATCCTCAAGAATAAGATGTCTCCTTCCCAGCAGTTCTATTTTAATGTGGTTCACAAGATGATCCTTATTAGAGAGGAAAGGATAACAGTAGCCAATTTTCTGGATCTCACCCTAATGGAATTGCTAGTCTCTTATACTCCAATTGATCTTTCTAGAATCATCATCGATCATATGCAAAGGGTCTTAATCCAAGATGCAAATGGCAATGCTTTGCCCTATGAGTTCTGGCTTATCCCTTTTTTTAAGGACTTTTATGTTCCTATCAAAGTGTGGTCACTACAAACCACAAAGGATGTTATTGGCTCTATGAACCATGCTATGCTACCTGTTGCTTTGAGGAGTGCTGATAACCCTACGCAAAGGCTGGGGAATGCTCTTGCTGCTAAGCAGAGTAAGGTGGAAATGACATAAGCTACATTGAAAGCTACCCGGCCGCTCATGAGTAGGAGAAATAGGTCCTTCAAGCTCAACTTTGCTCGCTCACAGCCATCTTGGAAAAGAAGAGAGCTAACAATGTTGATATTAACAGAAAGCTGACCGCCCTTATTCCTTCTTCCTCATCCACTTAAGCCCTTCTTAGTGTCTTAGCCATCTTTTCTTCCAACTTTTGGTCCAAGCTGTTTCTTTCCTATTACTTTTAATGGGTCGAGATCATTGTATTCTGATCTAATCAATGAAATGGTTTTTTTTGCTTTATGTGGTTCACTTCTGTGTTATTAATACATTGCTTATTTTTTTGCTCTAAAGTCTTCATTAATTAAGTGATAGCCCTAGTGTCCGTGAATTATTAAACTCTTTTCACTTATTGGTCCAGCTTTTCGATGATGTTAAAAGGGGAAAGAACAGATTATATAGTGCTTATAACCCAACTGATTAATCTGTGTTTCATTCTTATTCTTTTACTTAACTTCCTTAGTGAGCATGTCAGGTTTTTTAGGTGTTGTGCTGCTATGTTTGTCATCATCAAAAAGGGAAAATTTGTTAGGGCATGTGGAGTTTTGATGATAGATATGTGAATGAAACATGTCATGAAAGCTAGTCCATCCAAGTGAACTAAGCTAATCTGCAGACAAGTTATTGATACGATAACTCTGCGTACAAATAGAAGTTAATAACACTTATCACATCAGAAGTTGGGACGAATAAGAAGTCTATCACATCAGAAGTGGAGTGAAATAAGAAGTCTTGCAGAAGTTGAGTTGAACAAAAAGTCATACAGATATAAAAAAAAAAGAGTCTTATTCAAAGAAGAAGAGAAAGAGACGCTAGCAAAGGAGGAGGGAAACTACCTAAGAATTCTAGTGAAGATAAAAGTATACATCAACTAAAGGACTCCAAGAAGTGTTGTCTTAAATAACAGTGATGTCGTTTAAAGAAGCTACTCATACACGGATAAGATAATCAACCATTAGCAAAGTAGTTCACTTACTTGAAGAAGAACCTGGTTCCTTACTTAGCAAGTCTTAGATAGTTTGGAGTTTTATTGAGTCATTGTTCCAGTCTCAGTGATCTATAAGCTAAGTTAGGAGTTACGTCTTCAAGTTAGGGAACTCGAAGACTTGGGAACACTTATCTTGGGAAGATTTGTGTTTTTGTAGTTATAGGAGTTAGAAGTTTTAATTCCTAATTTACAAGAAGTCTTGTAATTTTGTTGATTGTTGAAGCTTAAGAGTTATAGTGAAGTTGAGGTTAAATCCTGTAGAGGTACAGGTCATGGTTTTTTACACCTTTCTTGAGCCGGGTGTTTTCCACGTATAAACACTATGTTAAGGTTTTATTTCTGTGAACCACGTTTACTTACTTGTTCCACAGATAGACAATCAGTAGAGTTTCATATTAAAAGAGTAGGGCTCGTACTCTAACAGTGCCCCTCATGTCCAATTCAATCATGACAATTGTACGAACGAGTCATAATTAAAAGAAATAGGGAAAAAAATAAAGTTAAGTAAAATTTAATTTATCTAATCTTTATTCATTTGAGGGATCATATTTCTAGCCTTGATATACAACTTATATGTTCCTTATTGTTTTTTGAGAACAATACTAAATTCTTTTCTAGCTAGTGAAGGAGGAAAGTTAATATAAGTTAAAGATAACAATGGACGAATAAAGCACCAAGCAATAGAACAAAAGGAAAAACGTTTAAGAGAACTTGTAATAGTTGAGTTGATATTGGAGTGGGTGCTAGTACCTGTAAAATAATATATACAATTTAGAAATAATTTAGAAATAAAAAAATGATTCCCTTTTGTATCAATTATCTAATTCTTGACTTATTTAAATTAATTAATGGAATAATAAGTGTATTCACAAATTTTCAGGAACTCTTTTGTTGTTCTATACCGCATGTAATATTCTCAAAATGTTAGTGCGATTTTTTTTTAGAAATCAGTAATGACAAAGAAATAATCAGTTAGAATTTTTTTTTTATGAAATATAATAATAGTTGGAGAACCATTTTATTTTTTCTAAGAAGAAATTTTCTACATTCCGAAAACAAATCTCGAAAATAATTTTAAGAAAATTGCCCAAATAATTCATACATCTTAAGCAACGAATCGAAAAAGAGCACCACTGAAAAATTAATCATAGTTAGAAGGTAACATATCATTACATGAACTGGTAGCACATAGGGAATGATGTCGTGACAGGCGGTCACTTCTTGATGTGAAGAACATATATGAAGCCTTAAATAAAATTTATTCGAAAAAAGCTGAAGAATGATAATAGAAAAGCAATGTGTTATAATCGAAGGAATATTGACATGTGTATCAATAGCTAAGTAAAAAAAGAGAAAGCATTTTTCGATATAGACGAGGATGCATAAGACTACATTTCTTGAAAATAATATTATTGTCCATGTTTTAACATTTAATTAAAACTAAAATTTGGTTA
Organism: Capsicum annuum; assembly: GCF_002878395.1. Lineage (NCBI taxonomy): Eukaryota > Viridiplantae > Streptophyta > Magnoliopsida > Solanales > Solanaceae > Capsicum > Capsicum annuum. The sequence goes on from NC_061119.1 coordinate 29,916,775, forward strand.
AAATTAAGTTCGTAAATCTGGTCAATTATTATTTATTATTTTAGCATGTAACTATAATAGATTCTAATAATTTTGTTTTGATGTGAACAAAATTAATTGGTCAAGCTACAACTTGTTGACCTCTTTTCAAATTATTACCAGTCACATTTCCAAAGTTAAATTTTAATTATCTAATATTTGATCGCTTCACAAAACTAACTTTTCAGATAAAATGATATCATCTCAAATACTTTGGTGCAAACAATATTGAATTAATTCTTGTCTTCACACTATTCAAGAGAAAAATCTTTTTTCATTGTAATGACCCGATTACAAAATTTTATGTCATGATTCGAACCCGGGCCTCGCCTTGACAGGTAATCTCAAGCTCACCATTGGCTGGAGACAACCCCCTTGCCGTACTTCAAGCGCACATAAAGGTAAATAGCGGAAGTCAACCAAACAAATGGTAAATAAATGATACCAAAAGAAAATGTAAAGAGTTAAATGACTAGTCTATGAATCCACCAAAACAACAAACCCACACTTATCCGTAAAAGCCTCTAAAATCAGAATATCAACTAAGTCGGACAATTCCTCTTACTATGACCTAAATGAATCCAAAGTACTAAATTAGGAATAATAGAACAATGAAATGACAGGGTCTTCCGAAGGATGTAGGCTCACCTCTTCACAACTGCTCAATAGCAGTATTCAACCACCTAACATTGCACGGATGCAAAACAAAAGTCCTTGCATCCATTATCATTGTAATTCCCCGTGATTTTTTTATCTTAAAATCGCCCCAAAAATATCAAGGACTATCTCTTAGAATGAATAATGCTTATTTCATCTGGAATTCTTTAGATTTGGAATTTTCATAGAGGAGGAAATTGAATATACTTTTCAATAATATAAGATTCGCCTAAATTCTATAACCGGGTAAGAAGTTATGGCTATTTTAAGTTTCAGTCACGAAACACCATCATTTGGAACCTTAGCGGTCACGGAGAAGGCTTAAATGATGATTGTCAATTTCCAATGGCCCTCTGTGATATTGGCGCATCGCTGAGAGAGCCAAATTCACAATTGTCCCATTCCAGTGAAGGACCGTGATATTGACATGTCGCGCCAAGTGTCCAGGTCCTATTCAAGGCGGAACGCGATACCACCGCATCGCGCCCCCATGCATTTTCCCAGTTGGTATTTTCCAGTGGCTTGGCGCGATAGTGGTACATCGCGCCAAGGCTAAAAATAGAAACTTTGATCTTTTCCCAGTTCCGTTTAAAAACTTAAAGGTGGTATTTTTGTAAAGCCCCAACACCTTAATTTGTCAAAAAATACAAGATCACTCATATTTGAGAGCACATTATGCATTATTTATCATTCCCTTTCAAAGCAAAAACCCTAGTTCATCAACTTCCTTCCCAAGAAATCCAAGATTCCTCCATTAACTCTCCAAGATAACTCAAGATTGAGATTTTCCAATATAAGAACACTAAGAAATCATCTCCAAAGCATTAATAGAAATCAAAGAATCAAGTTTTCATCAAAGATCAACAATTTAAGGTATGTGGGGTTATGAACAAGGATAATCCTTTAGTTCTTGTGCCCAAAACTTATTTTAAACTCAAAATTTATGGAATTTTATATGATTTCCCGTGAAATTCATGTTAGGGTTTATTACCATTATTGTTAATTACAAGTTTATGATATTTTCAATGATTTAGAAGTTGAATTCCATGATGATGTTCATATTTTCATACATATTGCTAAAATTTCCAGATTTTGAGTTATTTTAACAATATTTACGTTATCAAGCATGATTATTATGATGATTTAACATGATATTGATGATGCTTTAAGCATGTTATGACCAGATTATTTGTAGTTTTTTAGTAAAGCTTTGGTCTTTTGATCATTGGTTTAGCTTTGGAGTCCACTATAGATTTTACAGTTTACAGAACTTAGATTTACTTAGATAAATGCATAACTAATTTTCATACGAATCCCTCTGTTATTTTTAAAAGTGGATTTTTAATGGTTTGAGCATACAGATTTAAAAGGGAGTAGTATTTAGGACTGAGAGGGAAGTGTGATATTAGCATGCCCTATCTTCCACAGAACTACATAGCCAACGTAGGTAATGACTCAAACTATTCCCATTTATATGGATGACAGATTTATCTTATGATCGATTACCTGAATTAGGTTATACTCCCCTGCAAGAGTATGACACCTCTCCCCAACATGACGTTTCCTCCTTAGGGTGTCAAGACGTTGGACTCTATGTAGCTCACATGGTTTATATCAGTTAAGAGAACCTCCCTAATGTTTAAAAGCCTAACAGTAAAGATTTTCAGAATAGTTTTAAAAGTATCCTCCCTATAGTCTTACAGTTAAGAATATATTCCCTAAAGATTTAAAAGATTTCCTTTGAAGAATAAGTTTTTAGATATGATTTAAGAATAAGAACAGAATATAGATTTTAGAACTAAATATTATGGCTCACAAGATTTTCACTATATGTTTTACTATTCTTGATTATGATCTTCATCTTTTAGATCTACTCAAGCCTACGTGAGTTATTTACATTTAACATGCATGATTTCATATACTATGATAATATTGATACTTATTGCATACACCCCCACATACTCCGTACATCTTCAAAGTACTGATTCACATATATGTCTATGTGCTACATTGTCTCATAATATAGGTTCAGGTGCTCAGTCTAAGCAGCGACAATGATTTTTGAGCATCTCATTTACATCCCTGTAGTTGGTGAGTCATCATAGTTCGAGGTCTTAGCTATTCATATTTTAGTTTATTAGTAGATGTCCCTTTATTTATTTCAGACAGTTTGAGTCAGATGGGGCCTGTCCCATCGACTCTCTAGATTCGTATAGTAGAGGTTTGTCGGACTACCTGATTTAGTCTTAGATTTTAGTTTTCGCGTTCATACTTTTTAGTATTTGTTTAATCAAATTGATGAGATTCATACTTTCAAATTTATTCAAATTATTTACATAGTTTTCCATATTTTATCATGATTTTATACTTATGTTTCCCCATGTTGAGATTTAGATATGTAAGAAGGTAGCCAGGGTTACCTCAGGACTAGTTGTAGTTCAGAGCACTGTGTGGAATCCTGGGAATTAAATTTTGGGGTGTTACAAAATTGGTATTAGAGCCTAAGGTTTAGGATTCCTAGGGAGTCAGACAAGCCACATTACATAGAGCCTTAATCATCAATTTGAAACACACCACATCTCTGAGCAAAAGGCTATGGAGCATTTTAGGAAAATCCTCTTTTTCTTTCATAATCTATTATACTTAAAACTATCTCTATCTGCTATTAACTTGTGCTCCTTTACGGTAGAATATACCTCCTCGCAGAGCTAATGCCTGTGGAAATGATAACCAACCACCTCAACCCACAGATCCTTTGAATAAAATATGTCATATGCAGAGTTTCGGGCAGCTTTTTAGGTGCTAACCCAAGCTGTGACAGCTAATGTTCAAGGTAATCATCAGGCTTCAGTCCCACCTCAGCAGAATGGGGATTTAGCTACAGCCAAAATTCGAGACTTTATGAGAATGAACCCACTAGAATTTTTTGGGTCAAAAAAAGGTGAGGACCCACAGTTATATATTGATCGGGTGAAGAAAATCACCTGAATTATGTATGTTTTTGAAGAAGAGAGTGTATAATTGGAATCCTATAGGATTAAGGATGTTTCTTATGATTGGATGGTGATGTGGAAAAAGATTAGAGGGGAGAATGCAACTCCCATGACTTGGCAGATATTTCAGGATATATTTTTAGACAAATTTTCCCACTTAAGATTAGAGAAGCTAAGATACAAGAGTTCATGAACTCGAGACAGGGCTCCATGAAAGTAAAGGAGTATTGCCTTAAGTTCAACCAGTTGTCTAAGTATGCCCTTGATCATATGGCTGACCCTAGGTCAAGCATTAGTAAGTTTGTGACCGGTGTGTCTAGGATAGTAGTTAAGGAGTGTAGGATTGCTATGCTCAATAGAGACATGAATCTTTCTAGATTTATGATGTATGCTCAACAGATTAAGGCAGAAAAGATGAAGGAAAGAGATAGAGAGTAAATAAGAGGGCTAGAACAGGGTAGTTTGATCATGGTCAGAATAGGTCTGGAGGAGGAAATTGTTCATAGGTTTAGAATAGTGCATCTATGCCTGCACCTTCTTCATCCAATGCTTCTGTACCAAAAATAGGCAAGAACAGTGGGGTAAGTTTTCTATATCCAGATCTCAGAATAGTGTGAGTGGTAGGCTCAGTTAACCTCAGTGAGCTAGTTTTGGTAAGAATCATCCTAGTGAGTATCTAGCAGGATGGAGAGGTTGTTATGCGTACGGCCAGCCAGGCCATAGATTCAAAGGGTGACCGTATGCTAGACAGAGAAATAAGGATGTTCGTCCTCAAACTCAGGCTAACAGTACACCAGCTCCTCTAGGTTTGCCAGCTCCTACTTAGGGTGCATCATCCAATACTACTGGCGGCTAGTGCCAGAATCAATTTTATGCTTTACCCTAATGCTAGGAGCGGGAAGATTCCCCAGATATTGTTACTGGTATGCTTTGTGTCTTTCATTTTGATATGTATGTGTTGTTAGTCCCTAGGTCAAGTTTTTCTTATGTAACCCCATTAGTTGCTGTGAATTTTGAGATAAATTCTGAAAATATTCATGAGCCTTTCTTCGTTTCTACCTAAGTAGGTGAGTCAGTTCATGCTAAGAAAATCTATAAAATTTGTCCTATCACTGTCTTTCGTAAAGTTATGTTAGCAAACTTGATAGAGTTAGATATGGTTGATTTTGATCTTATTCTTTGTATAGATTGGCTCCATTCCTGGTATGTTTCTATAGATTGTTGAGCTCGAGTGGTAAAGTTTTAGTTTTCAGATGAGCCAACCTTTGAGTGGTCTGGTAATTCAGTGTCTCCCAAGAGTCATTTCATATCTTATATTAAGTCCAGAAAGTTGATATCCAAAAGTTGCATTTATCACCTAGTTCAAGTTAAAGACATTAAGTCTAAGACCCCAACAGTTTAGTCATTTAATATAGTAAATGAGTTTCCAGATGTCTTTCTAGAAAATCTCCCAAAGGTACCTCCCGATAGAGAGATAGAACTTGGTATTGACCTTCTACCAGATACTCAGCCTATTTCTATTCCTCAATATCATATGGATCCCGCTGAGCTTAAGTAGTTGAAGGAACAACTTAAAGATCATTTAGATAAACGTTTCATAAGGCCTAGTGTTTCTCCATGGGGTGCTCACATCCTATTTGTGCAAAAGAAAGATATTTCTTTGCGAATGCGCATTGACTATCGTCAGCTAAATAAGGTCACAGTGAAGAACAAATATCCTCTTCCTAGAATTGATGACTTATTTGATCAATTACAAGGTACCAGTTATTTCTCACAGATAGACCTTAGATTCGGCTATCATCAGCTTAAAGTAAGAGAGTGTAATATCCCAAAGATAGCCTTTAGAACTCGTTATGGTCATTTTGAGTTTCTGGTCATGTCTTTTGGCTAACCAATGCCCTAACAGCTTTCATGAACCTCATGAATTGAGTTTTCAAGCAGTATCTAGATATTTTTGTCATAGCGTTCATAGATGATATCCTCGTATACTCCCCGTACTAAGATTGACCATGCAGACAAACTTAGGATTGTCTTGAAAACTCTTAGCGAACATCAATTGTTCACCAAATTCAGCAAATGTGAATTTTGGCTAAGGTCAGTAACCTTTTTCAATCATATTGTTTCCACCGATTGCATTAGAGTGGATCCCCAAAAGATAGAAGCTATAAGAAATTAGCCTAGACCTATCTCTCCGTCAAATATTAGGATTTTCTTAGGTCTAGCTAGCTATTATCATCATTTTGTTGAAGGTTTCTCTTCTATTGCATTCCCTATTTCTTGATTGACCCAAAAAAAATTTAAGTTCTTATGGTCAGATTCCTATGAGAAGAGTTTCCAGGAGTTGAAGACTCAGCTCAATTCATCCCCAGTGTTAGCATTACGGATGGTACAAATGGTTTTGTGGTGTATTGTGATTTCTCTAGAGTTGGTTTAAGTTGTGTGTTGATGTGGAGAGGAAAGGTCATAGCTTATGCCTCTAGATAGTGAAGCCTCATAAAAATAATTACCCAACTCATGATCTAGAATTAGCTGCAGTGATATTTTCTCTGAAAGTCTGGAGACACTATTTGTACGGTGATTATGTTGATGTATTCATAGACCACACAAGCTTGCAATATGTGTTTACTCATAGGGAGTTGAATTTCGTCATAGGAGGTGGTTAGATTTGTTGAAGGATTATGATATGAGTGTGTTGTATTATTCGGGCAAGGCTAATATTGTGGAAGACGCCCTTAGTAGGTTGTCTATGGGCAGTGTTGCTCATGTGGAGAATGGAAAGAAAGAATTAGATCGATAAGTTCATCATTTATCTAGATTGGGTTTTAGGTTGGTTGATTCAGCTGAAGGGAATGTTTGGGTTGAGTGTAGCTCTGAATCTTCCCTAGTTTCGGAAGTGAAGGAAAAGCATGATATGGATTCTAGTTTGGTCAAACTAAAGGAGTTGGTTAAAGACCAAAATGTAGAGGTTTTCTCCCAAGGGGGAGATGATGTATTGAGACACTAAAGTAGATTGTGCGTGCCCTATGTTGATGATTTAAGGCAGAGAATTAAGGATGAATCTCATGGCACGCATTATTTTATTCATCCCTATGCTACCAAGATATACCCCAATTTGCAGGAAATCTATTGGTGGAGTGGTATGAGAGTTTGTAGCAAAGTGTGCAACTTGTCAACAGTTTAAAATAGAGCACAAAAGGCTTTGTGGTACGTTACAAGAGTTTGGTATCCCTACTATGAAGTGGGAAGAGGTGAATATGGATTTTGTGACTAGTTTACCCAAATTGCATCATCATCATGATTCGATTTGGGTTATTGTAGATAGATTGACTAAATCAGCGTATTTCTTGCCAGTTCACACGTCTTATACAACTGAGGATTATGCTAAGTTATATATTCAAGAGTTATTAAGATTGCATGGAGTTTCCTTGTCTATCATCTAGGATAGGGGTACTCAGTTTAGCTCCCAGTTTTGAAAAGCATTTTAGAGAGGTCTTGGTACCTAGATCCATCTTAGTTCAGATTTTCATCCATAAATAGATAGTCAGGCAGAGAGGACCATTTAGACTTTAGAAGATATGTTGAGAGCATGTGCTCTTGATTTCAAGGGAAGTTGGGATGAATATTTGTCATAGATTGAGTTCGATTATAATAAAACTTATTATACTAGCATTCAGATTGCTTCATTTGAAGCTCATTATAGGAGGAGATGTATATCACCCATAGTTTGGTTTAAAGTGGGTGAAGCCACTTTGCTTGGGCCTAATTCAGTGTTTGAAGCTATGAAGAAAGTTAATATGATTAAAGAGAGATTGAAAATAGCCTAGATTCATCAGAAATCCTATGCAGATGTGAGAAAAAGGGAGCTCGAGTTTGAAGTTGGTGATTTAGTATATTTAAAGATTTCAACCATGAAAGGGGTGAAGAGATTTGGCAAGAAGGGGAAACTTAGTCCCCGGTATGTTGGCACTTTCATAATTTTGAGTTATGTAGGGAAAGTAGCTTATGATCTTGAATTTGCTGCATACTTGTCAGTTGTTCATCCTGTATTGCACATCTCTATGCTTAAGAAGTGCATCAGTGACTCCACCATTGTAATTCCTTTAGAAAGCTCAAAAATTCAGAACAACCTTTCGTACGAAGAGATTCCAGTTGAGATTTTAGATCATCAGATCCATAGGCTAAGGAACAAAGAAGTTCCCTTGGTCAAAGTTCTTTGGCGGAATAAGTCAGGTGAGGGAACCACTTGTGAAGCTGAGGCAGACATGCAAACCAAGTACCCTCACCTCTTCTTCGCAACTTCAGATTTAGCTGAAGTTAATGCTCTTTCTTAATTCAGTCATTTTCTAATCACAATTCAGCTATATAATCTTTTTCATGTAAGTTCATGCACTCATAGAATTACTAAGAAGCTCAGAATGATTTAGATTTAGATATTCAGCTCATTTCAGTTGTGCATGCTATCTTATGCTCTCAGATTCCTCAGAAATTTCAGCTTAATTGTCCACATTTGTGTACGAATGTTCCCAAGGGGGAGATATTATAAAACCCTGCAATTTTCCTATCTTAACTATCCCCTAAAATGTCAAGGATTATCTTTTAGAATGAATAATGTTAATTTTGCTTGGAATTCTTTAGATTTGGACTTTCCAGGGCGTAGGAAATTGAATAAGCTTTCCAACGATATAAGATTCTCCTAAATCCGATAACTGGGTAAGAAGTTATGGCTATTTTAAGTTCTAATCACAAAACACTACCATTTGGACCCTTAGCGCATTTCGGAGAAGGTTTAAATGATGATTGTCAATTTTCAACGGTCCTCCACTATATTGTTGTGTCACAGAGAGATACAAATTTCTAATTGTCCGATTCTAGTGAAGGACTGTATTGTTGGCACGTCGTACGAAGTTCCAAGTCCCATCCAAGGTTGCAACGTGATACCACCACATCGCGCCACCATGCATTATCCCAGTTGGCATTTTTCAATGGTTTGGCGCGATAGTGGCATGTCGTGGCAAGGCCAAAAATTAGAATTTTGATCATTTTCCAATTCCGTTTAAAAGCTTAAAGGGGGTATTTTTGTTAGACCCCAACCCTTAAATCCGTCCAAAACACAAGATCACTCATAAGAGAGCATATTATGCATTATTCATCATTCTCTCTCAAAGCAAAAACCCTAGTTCGTCAATGTCCTCCCCAACAAATCCAATATACCTCCATTAACACTCCAAAATAACTCAAGATTGAGATTTTTTAATACAAGAACACTAACAAATCATCTACAAACCATCAATAGGAATCCAAGATTCAAGTTTTAACCAAGATCAATAATTTAAGGTATGTGGGGTTATGAACAAGGATAATCCTTTCATCCTTGTGCCCAAAACTTATTTTAAACTCAAAATTTACTTAATTTTATATGATTACCCATGAAATTCAAGTTAGGGTTTATACCCATTATTGTTATTTACAAGCTTATGATATTTCCAATGATTTATAAGTTGAATTCCATGATGATGTTCATATTTTCATGCATATTGCTGAAATTTTCAGATTTTAAATTTTTTTATCAATATTTACATTATCAAGAATAATTATTATGATGATTTAACATGATATTGATGCATGGGTATGGGTTATTTATCCGAAGATTAAATGTTATTTAAAAAGAGATGATTCTTTAAGAATCTTATGAGCAGATTATTTACTGTTTTTCTGTAAAGCTTTGATCTTTTGATCATTGGTTTAGCTTTGGAGTCCACTATAGATTTTACAGTTTGCAGAACTCAAATTTACTCAGATAAATGCATAACTAATTTTCATACAAAACCTTATGCTAGTTTTAAAAGTGGATTTCCAATGGTTTGAGCATACATATTTAAGAAGGAGTAGTATTTAGCACCGACCAGGAGGTGTGGGATTAGCGAGCCCTATCTTCCACAGAACTACGTAGCCAATGTAGGTACAAACATAGATTATTCCCATTTATATGGATGACAGATTTAGCTTGTGATAGATCACCTGGATTAGGTTATACTCCCTGGTAAGAGTATGACACCTCTTTCTAACGTGAGGTTTCCTCCTTAGGGGGTCAAGACGTTGGACTCCATGTAGCTCACATATTTTATGTCAGTTAAGAGAACCTTCCTAAAGTTTAAAAGACTACTAGTAAAGATTTTTAGAATAGTTTTAAAAGTATCCTCCATACTATCTAACAGTTAAGAATATATTCCCTGAAGCTTTGAATGAATCCCCTTGCAGAATAAGTTATCAGATATGATTAAAGAATAATATTAGAATACGGATTTTAGAATTAAGTGTTATGGCTCACAAGATTTTCACTATATCTTTTACTATTCTTGATTATGATCTTCAGCTTTTAAATTTACTCAAGCCTACGTGAGTCATTTACATTCAGCATGCATGACTTGATACACTGTGATGATATTGTTACTTATTGAATACACCCCTTTATACTGAGTGCATCCTCAAAGTACTAATTCATATATACGTTTATGAGCTACATTGTCTGATAATGTAGGTTCAGGTGCTCAGTCTCAACAGCGACAGTGATTTTTGAGCATCTCATCTATATCCCTGCACTTGGTGAGTCCTTATAGATATTCATATTTTTGCTTATTAATAGATGTCCCTTTATTTATTTCAGACAGTTTGAGTTAGCTGGGGCCTGGCCTAGTGACTCTCTAGATTCATATAGTAGAAACTTGTCGAACTACCAGATTCAGTCTTAGATCTCAGTTGTCATATTCAGACTCTTCAGAATTTGTTTAATCAGATTGATGAGATTAGTACTTTCAGTTGTATTCAGATTATTCAGATAGTTTTTCACATTTTATCATGATCTTATACTTATGTCTCCCAAAGTTGAGATTCAGATGTGATAGATGGTAGCTAGAGTTAGCTTAGGAATACTTGTAGTTCGGAGCACCGTGTGGCATCTTGGAAACTAGATTTTAGGGCGTTACAATCATGAAACAATGCAGTGTCTAGGAGCGGTCAATGGGTCAAGAACTATAAATCCTTTGAGTTTTGACTTAGAGAAAAAAATAGTATGTGATCTTTATGAACGGAAGAAAATGGGCTTATTTCATGTTTAAAAATTGTGCAAGGATTAAAAAGTACAAAATCCCCTCACCTTAAGTGCAAAAAATTAAAATCTGAGTGTTTTTAACACAGCAACGTGGCACGCCAATAGTGTGAAGGCTAGCCTCCTGTGCCACCCTGCTATCGCGGAGCTCTAGAGGCATGGCACACCATTAGCACAGAAGCATACTGCCTCTTAGTTCTAAAGTTTCCTGGAACCCCTTTAAAAATTTCAAAAATTTAACCAAACACCCCTTCACATCCATAAACATAATTCAAGTCAATGATTGATATTACGCAAATGGGAGGGTCAAAAATAAAATAGTTGAAATTTTGCGAGGTCTTATATTATCCCCCTTTGGATCATTTATCCCCGAATGACGAGTTAGGACATTTTTAACACGATAATCATAAAGATACATTAGAATCAAATAACAAAATTTGAAATGTGACAAGAGGTAAATAAAACTCATATCGTACTTACTTTCATGCAACACGGGGAACAAGGAGGGGTACTTGGCTTTCATCTCTTATTTATCTTCCCATGTAGGTTCTTTGACATTTTTATTTCTCCAAAGAACCATCACCGAGGCTACATCATTGGTCTTCAATCTACAATTTTCCCTATCCAATATTTCAATCAGAACTTTCTCACAAGACAATGAATATGTAACACCAATATTATCCACAGGAAAGAAGTAAGAAGATTTAGTCATCCTATCCATGATGAGACAAAAGGAATCATACTGATTTCGAGGCTGCATAAGACCCGTAATGATGTTCATATTAATCATTTCCTACCATGATCCTTCAAAAAAGCTCTCTCTGGAACATGACTTAGCGGATGTGTTTGTATATTATTGCATGATTAAGAATTATAAAATTATTGGCTACCTAGTTTCATGAATATATGTTGGAAAGTGTTGCAGATGCTTATGCCTTGGCTAGTTTACCAGATAGACTGGTCATTACCAGAATCTTCCTTTAGTATTCCATTGATATATCTAAGTACCCAGTGGTAGAAGTTTTAGCCACCTCTAACTCCAATACATTTGCAAGCATGGAATATGTCTTGGTTGAAAATAAGTAGTTCCAGAAAGATTTCACCAAATCCCGGTCAGACATTCCTAAGGTAAGAAAATCTAATTCCAACCCTGTGCTCTCTGTGGGAAAGGAGATTAATTAACTTAAGGATCTGCTCAAAGCAATTCAAGAAAGGTTGTTGGTTCTCCAGGAGTCCACTACCAAGTCTCTACATCTGTGTAAGGAAACAAGAACAGATGTGAGCAAGGTGCACTTACTACTTGATGTTCTCAAGTAGAAGTGTGTCAAGCTATTTAACATGTTGTTTACGAGGGGTGACACCATCAAATATAAGACTAACACCTCAAAAACGAGCATGCCATATCAGTCCAAATTTCTAACACTAGCTTCTCCAATAATTTCTAAAAATCCTATGAATAGTTCTGCCACAATATGCACAACACTCTTACCATTTTTTGGCTAAATGATAAAAACCCTATGAACGATTTTTCGACAATACAAAGAACACTCTCACCTATTTATTAGCCAAACGATGAACTTCCAGAATGCTATTCTTAAGGGGTTTGTCCCTCTTTATCGTGTGAGTTTTTAACTGGTGTTCTTACACTTATCCTAACGCAATATCCTTTCTATGCATCAAACATTGCATTGTTATTCTCTTATATGCTTTGCCTTTGTCCGTTTTGTAGGATCTATTTGTTTTACGAGTTCTGATCTTCTTGATTATTTGAAAAGGGTGAGAATAGATCAACATCAGATAAGATCTACAATGGAGCATAAATACAAGGGTCACTAGTCGACTGCACTGAAGGGACAGAGTTAGCAAGGCAGAGGGAGCCAGTAAGTCAGCAAGCCAGGGGGAGTTAACCCACTATAATAACCTAAAAGTTAACTGATGTTTAATTTTGTCATTATAAAAAATAGGGAGATTGTTAGATTCCCATTTTGACGTAATATATTTTAATAATGACAAATTAATAATTGATAAAGTGCAAGATATACCAGAAGGGTAATGAAGGAAATGTAGATAAAAATGGAGATATACTTGGAAGAAAATCCTGTTCAATCCCTAATTAAAAGTAAGTCAAACCTGCACTTGGAACGACATCAAGAGAAGATCTCAAAAGATTTCATTAGATCTTAGATTGCAAGGAAGATAATGAACAAATGGCAGAGAAATATTGAAAAAAGATCACACCCTTTTCATGGACATATATGACATCAACATGAATGGTTGTGAAGAAAGGCAAGCCACATCTTATATATAAACATATTTGATATAGACATATTACCCTTTATCAAGGAATCAAATCAACTACTTGATTGAGACGAAATACCTTGGATATTCATTCAATGCAATATAGAAGGATCATCTGAAAAATATAAAAGGGCAAGACTAAAAACTATAGACAATACGAAACTTCCCAGGAAATTCTCAGTGTGTCTCATTCTTAGTCTCCACTAAGCTGTCTTTAAAGTTTACAATAGTTGCCAAAGAGAAAGGTTTAGTCAAATTAGTCATACTAGTTGAGGCTAGATCACAATATTTGAATAACAAAATACTATTAAGTAATTGCCTACTACAATGCTCCAACTCAACTTTGCATTCTCTAAGGAAACTCTTGAAACCCAAAGGGTCAGGAAATATGCACCACATCGGTGTACCAAAGTAGGATAAATCACTATATCCTTTTTATTTGTACTTGTTCACTTGTTAGAACATTTCAATTTAATCTATTTTGTTCAATATACTAATCTATAGGTGAGTTGACTGTCAAGACTGATCAATCGACTTAAAAAAAATTAATTCACCCCACCCTCATTGAATTTCATAATGTAATTGGCGTGGATCCCTAATATGATGAAATACTTGCAATGTAAAAACTTACCACAATCACTTTTTCTGCCTTTGTCTTTGGATCAATTTCTACCTTCACTTTTTCACCTAGGAAAACATGTCTTCCCACTTCAAGTATTGATCGATACATTCTACATTTTCTCGTATGAAAGTAAAACTGCAATACAGAGTAGCTACATTACAAAATAATTCCATATAGTAGTTACATTACCAAATAAATCTGTATTGAACAATTTTCTTAAATTTTGTATAGTAGTTACATTACAAAATAATTAAAATCACAAGAATTACATTTGATGATTTCTAATGCACGTAAAACAAACCAAACCTCACCTTACCATCTTTTTCTTTGAAGGAAGATGAAAATAGAAAAAGAGTTAAACTAATTTAGTATTTACTCGGAACTGGCTATCAATTAGTATTTACTAGTGGCAATCACTGGTAGAGAACATAATGCGATCAAGGCTTGATGCTCATTATTAATTTTGATAACTATGCTCTTCAAGTCAATTACAATTGAATTAAACTCATCAAGGTTAGTTTTAACGGGTGTACCTTCATTCATAAGAAGATTGTACAACTTCTTTTTCAAGTGAAGGCGGTTTGTCAGCGATTTCCTGGAATAATAATCCTCCAGCCTTTTCTATTCCGTTGCTATAGATTCCGCTACAGTAATTTCCCAAAGAACATTATTCATAATGCTTATGAAGATCATACTCAAAGACCTCTCCTTCAGTTCTGCGTTGTTCAATTCTTTCAACTCTTCTGAAAAAGATGTGTCAATTGCCTTCCATAACCCTTGTAACACTAGGTATGACCTCATTCTAATCTCCTATTGTTAGAAATTACATCCCTCATCGAATTTCGCAATTTCATAAATTGTTGAAGATGATGGATAGATCTTAACCATTTACTATGTGTGGAACACCCAACCTTGCTTTGATGCCAATTGTTGCTTGAAAATTATGGGTTAAGTAGCACACAACCACAAACAAAAAAATAGATAAGAAAAATAACATAAGTTATTAACAATGTTTGTGTTGGCTTAATCCTCCAAGAAAAGGTAGAGAGATTTTCCCAATATAAATGAAAAAGAAGAAGTGTGCAATGATTTAGAATCTCCAACTACATACCTTATATATAAACTCCATAAAAGTCTCAAACAAAGGTTTTCCCAATCCTACAAGGACTATATTTGTCTTTTCCAAATATATTAACCAATAGGGATTATATATTTCCTAAAATATACATGGGAAAAATTTAGACATAATGATCAATTGTATTATCTAATAACTACATTGTTGTAATTTTCATTAGTAATTAAAAATTTCCATAATATACATCAAGATCGAAAACAACATTATTGCTATCATTACAAATTAACATCCCTAACTTTAAACTAATATAATATTGTTCAATTTTCTAGTTAAACAGAAATAAAATTTAAAATTGTTATCTAATACACAAAAATTGTTGTAAAGACCTTGTCTGTCATTACGTATAAGCCTTTCGCTTAAAATTTCATGTTAAAATTCTTTCGTGATTCAAAGTTAATAAAATTCAAGCCAAGCTAGTTTCGAATGAAATTGGAGTGAGGTGGGAAATTGAATTTCAAGCAATCTGGATTGGAAGAAAATTAATAGATATTAAAGATAACAATGGACGAATAAAGCACCAATCCAGAGAAAAAAAAAAAGGGAAAAAGTTTAAGAAAACTTACATGTAATGGTTTACTTGATATTGGAGGGGGTGCTAGTACTTGTAAATAATATCAACAATTTGTAATAATTTTGAAAAGAAAAAAGATTATCTTCTGTATCAATTATGTTAATTTTGACTTATTTAAATTAGCTAATGGAATAATAAGTGTTTCCAAAAATTCTCATAAACTTTTTTGTTGTTCTATACCTCATATAATATTCTCAAAATGTTAGTAAGAAATTAATTTAGAAATTAGCAAAGGAAGAAGAAATAATCAATTAGAATTTTAAGAAAAATAATAATAATTAGAGAACTCTTTTGTTTTTTCTAAGAAGAAATTTCAATATTGCGAAAACAAATCTCTAAAACTTTTTTAAGAAAATTTTGAAATGATTCATACATCTTAAGTAAGAAGTCACTAATGAACATCATTGAAAAGTAATTTTAGTTAGAAGACAACATATCATTATTTGAACTGGTGGCACATAGGGAACATTGTCCCGACAAGTGTTCACTTCATGATGGGAAGAAGTCATGTATATATAAAGGTATAGATAAAAAAAAATTATTCAAAAAAACTCAAGAACGATAATAGAGAAGCAATGTGGTTTGATCGATGCAATATTGAGGTGTATATATTGATAACCAAATTAAAAAAAAAAGAAAGCATTTTTAGATATACACGAGGATGCATACAATAATATTTCTTGAAAGGAAATAATGTTAGTTTCCATGTTTTGACACTTAATTAATACTAAAATTAGTTTAGAATTTAGTTAATAAAATCTTGTCAATTATTCTATATTATTTTAGCATGTAACTATAATAGATTCTAATAATTTTGTTTTTATGTGAATATAATTTATTGGTCAAGCTACAACTTTTTGACCTCTTTTCAAATTATTACTAATCATATTTTTAGGGTTAAATTTCAAGTATCTAATATGTGCTCGCTTCTCAAAACTCAGTTTCCAGATAGAAAGATATATTCTCCCAAAAAATTGGTGCAAGAAATATTCAAATAATTCTTGGCTCAACACAATTCACGATAATGATCTTTAGAATGTGTAATGACCCATTTGTGAAAACGGCATTATTGTTATAACTACAAATTAACATCCCTAAACTTCAAACTAACTTAAAATTGATCATTGATTTAGGCAAATAGAAATAAAATTTACAATTTTTATCTCGTACACAAAAATTATTGTAATGACCTTGTCTGTCTTTACGTATAAGCCTTTCTCTTAAAATTTCATGTTAAAATTATTTTCGAATTAAAAGTTATAAAATTTAAGCTAGGCTAGTTTCAAATGAAATTGGAGTGAGGTATGGTCTGGAGAAATCTGAAAATAATTCAGATAAGTATGATGATGTTTAATTTAATCTGAAGCTATCTATGTTTATAAGAAACCACGTTGGATTTTGCAAAATTAAATTTGAAATAGAAAAACTCCTAAAATTGATCTTCCTTTAAAGGGTATTGTTTGGGATGTCTTGAATTTAAGGTGTGCCGTGAAAAGAGAGGATTTTTTGAGGAAATTGAAAATTCTATCCTATCAACGTTGCTAAAGAACGTGTATGTCGCAATAGCGATAAACTAAATAGAGGGAAAATTTCTACTATGGTGATGCTCAATGCGGTGAAGGTCCTCTATAATGACAATGTCGCTATATCGATGTTGCTATTGCAACATATGTCACTATAACAACTCCAAATCATTGTTTTATTTCAGAAATCCCCAAAAAGCGATTATTTTTTTATAAAATATTTGGGGCTTTCACAGTGGTAATATGGGACAAAACCATCAGTTTTCATTATATTTAAACATTAACGTAAGGAATACATCCCTCTCATCTTGTAAATCAATAATCTAGTCTTAGAATTGCTAGTTTGCATAGTTTAGAGAGTGTTGAGGGCTGAATTTTCTTTGTTTTTTAGTGCAAAGGGGTAAATTGAATATAAAATCAATGATTTTTGCTTAATTATTGGTATTTTACCCTTGTATGTCATTAATTCACCAAATCATCTATGAAATTGATACTTTTAGGTAAATGAAGGTAGAAAAAGCCCTACAACAGCGAGGGAATAATCATGAACATGGACTTTGGGTTTAGAGGTGAGTTATATTTCCCAAGGTGATAGATCATTTCATTAATTATGTGTTTATATGAATTTTGTAGACTAAAATCAAGCAAAAATTGTATGGAAGGTCAAGACTCCAACATTATGGAGTTGTGCAAGCTTGGCCCGAGCTAGGTGATGTTATTCTAGTTTGATCGAATTTGGACTATATGTATTAACTACATCTTTGTGTGGCTTGTTAGTACCCGATGTTTGGTGTGATCAATTTAATAATTTTATTCTTGTTTTATAATTTTGACCAACCATACGGTTAAATAAGAAATGCTCTGGTATTTGGAATGTTTTCTCGGGATTTTGATGGAACAAAGATTAAAGATACTTGTGTCTGGGTTTTTAGTAGATGGACAAAATTTGTCCCATATATGTCATGGTTAGAGGGTGATTATTATATCCATATCATATGGTATGAGGTTTCGGTGAGTTTGACGGTTCCATGAGTGAACCAAGGAATACATTTATTTTGATTAATGCTTAACCTGTCTTGGCCTATTTTTTCTTGGGATGACTTATTTTCCTTGGTGGTAAATGACATGACTAGTTGCTTGTAATCCTTAACGTCTTAACTAATACTTGTTATTCTGGGTGTAGGTTAGAATGAACATGGATAAATTTATTGTACTATATTTTTCTTATATGCCCATATTCTTATCTTGGGTGGACCTAATGACCCTACTAGAACACTGCTGTTCTGGTGTACTGATACTTTACCTGCTCTTACTTTTTTTGAGTGCAACGCATATTTAAGCGGCTCCCACAAGACCTCCATTGATTGTAGCGAGTGTATTTAGATTTTAGGGTTGAGTAGCTTATTCGACTACCTTGAAATCTTTCCTTTATGTCATGGTCCTTTATTTTGGACACTATGCACTTTTTTTCTAGTTTTGGGATTCATCCCCTTCTAGATATTCTTAGTATATTTTGGTACATGTACCTTCGGATTCTAGGTTATTTTCCTTTTAGAAAATTTTCCTCAATGCTTTAAGTTCTTTGTTTGTTGGATTTTAAACTACTATGGGATAATTTTTTCTACATTCTCTAAGTGTTAGTAAATACTTCTGAGGTTATTGGTTCTCCCAATTGAGAATGGTGTGGGTGCCTCTCATGTCCAATTCGATCATGACAATTGTACTAACGGGTCATAATTAAAAAAAATAGGGAAACAAAATTAAAGTTAAGTAAAATTTAATTTATCTAATCTTTATTCATTTGAGGAATCATATTTCTAATCTAGGTATACAACTTATCTTTTCCTTATTGATTTTTAAAAACAATACTAAATTCTTTTCTATCTAGGGAAGGAGGAAAGTTAATAGAAATTAAAGATAACAACGGATGAATAAAGCACCAAACAAGCAAACAAAGAGGAAAAACGTTTAAGAAGACTTGCAATAGTTGACTTGATATTGGAGTGGGTGCTAGTACCTGTAAATAATACATACAATTTTTTAATAATTTAGAAATAAAAAATTATTCTCTTTTGTATGAATTATCTAATTTTTGACTTATTTAAATTAATTAATGGAATACTAAATGTATTCACAAATTTTCAGGAACTCTTTTGTTGTTCTATACCGTATGTAATATTCTCAAAACGTTAGTACAATTTTTTTTTAGAATCAGTAATGACAAATAAAGAATCAGATAGAATTTTTTTTCTGAAATATAATAATAGTTGGAGAACGCTTTATTTTTTGTAAGAAGAAATTTTCTAGATTCTGAAAACAAATCTCAAAAATAATTTTAAGGAAATTGCTCAAATAATTCATACATCTTAATAAATAAATCATAAAAGAACACCACTGAAATACTAATCATAGTTAGAAGGCAACATACCATTACATGAACTGGTAGCACATAGGGAATGATGCCATGACAGGTGTTCACTTTATGATGTGAAGAACATATATGAAACTTTAAATAAAATTTATTCAAAAAAAGCTTAAGAATGATAATAGAAAAGCAATGCATTATAATAGATGAAATATTGTCATGTATATCAATAACTAACTAGAAAAATGAGAAAGCATTTTTCGACATAGACAAGGATGCATAAGATGACATTTTTTGAAAGTATATAATGTTATTGTCCATGTTTTAACATTTAATTAAAACTAAAATTTGGTTAAAATTTAGGTCATAAATCTGGTCAATTATTATTTATTATTTTAGCATGTAACTATAATAGATTCTAATAATTTTGTTTTGATGTGAACATAATTAATTGGTCAAGCTACAAATTGTTGACCTCTTTTCAGATTATAACTAGTCACATTTCCAGAGTTAAATTTTAAGTATCTAATATTTGCTCGCCCAACTAAACTAACTTTTCAGACAAAATGATATCATCTCCAAATACATTGGTGCAAATAATAATCAATTAATTCTTGGCTTAACACTATTCAAGAGAATAATGTTTTTTCATTGTAATTACCCGATTTGCAAATTTTTAAGTGATGATCCGAACCCGGGCCTGGCCTTGATAGGTAATCTCAAGCCCACCATTGGATGGAGACAACCCCCTTGTCATACTTCAAGTGCACATAAAGGTAAACGGCGGAAGTTAATCAAACCAATGATAAATAAATGATACCAAAAGAAAATGTAAAGAGTTAAATGACTAGTCTATGAATCCAACAAAATAACCAACCCTCACTTGTCCATAAAAGCCTCTAAAACTAGAATACCAACTAAGTTGGACAATGCCTCTAAATATGACCCAAATGAATCCAAAGTACTAAATCACGAATGATAGAACAATGAAATGACAGAATCTTCTGAAGGATGTAGGCTAACCACTTCACAACTGCTCAACAGAAGTATTCACCCACCTAACATTGCACGGGAGGAAAGGAAAAGTCCTTGCACCCTACATTATGTAACGATGTAGTGTCAAGGAATGGTCAGTGGGTCAAGAACTTTAAATCCCTCGAGTTTTAACTTAGAGTAAAGAAAAATAATATGTGATCTTTATGAACAGAAGAAAATGGGCTTATTTCATGTTTAAAAGTTGAGAAAGGAGTAAAAAGAACAAAATCCCCTCACCCTAAGTGCAAAAAATTAAAAACTGTGTTTTTAACAAAGCAACGTGGCAGGCCAATATTACGAAGGCTAGCCTTCGTGCAACCTTCTATCGCGGAGCTCCAGAGGCATGGCACACACTTATCACAGAGGCATACTGCCCCCTAGTTCTAATGTTTCCCCGAACCCCTTCTGAAAATTATGAAACTTTAACCAAATACCCCTTAACATTCGTAAACATATTTCAAGTCAATGATTGATATTACACACGCGGGATGGTCAAAAATAAAATAGTTGAAATTTTGCAAGGTCTTTCATTATCCCCTTTGGATCATTCATCCCGAGTGATGAGTTAGGATATTTTTTACATGATAATCATAAGGATAAATTAGAATTAAATAACAAAATTTGAAATGTGACAAGAGGGAAAGAAAATTCATATCGTACTCACTTTCATGCAACATGGGGAAGAAGGAGGGGTACTTGGCTCTCATATCTTATTCAGCTTCCCATGTTGCTACTTTCACATTTTTATTTCTCCAAAGAACTGGCACCATGGCAACATCATTGGTATTCAATCTAAATTCTTGCCAATCCGATGTTTTAATTGGGACTTTCTCACAAGACAATAAATTTGTAACACCAATATCCTCGACATGAGAGAAGTGAGCAGATTTAGTCATCCTATCCATGATGAGACAAAAGGAATCATACTTATTTAGAGGCTGCGAAAGACTCATAATGAATTCCATATTAATTATTTCCTACCATGATCCATCGAAAAGGTTCTCTCAGGAACATGACTTGTCGGATGTGTTTGTATAATATTGCATGATTAAGAAGTATAAAATTATTGTGCTACCTGGTTTCATGAATATATGTTGGAAAGTGTTGTAGATGCTTAAGTCTTGGCTAGTTCACCCGAAAGACTACTTATTACCAGAATCTTCCTTTACTATTCCATTGATCTCTCTAAGTACCTGGTGGAAGAAGTTTTAGCCACCTCTGAATCCAATACATTTGCAAGCATGGGATATGTATTGGTTTAAAATAAGTAGTTCCAGAAGGATTTTACCAAATCTCGATCAGACATTCCTAAGGTAAGAAAATCTACTTCCAACCCTATGCTCTCTGTGGGCAAGGAGATTAATTAACTTAAGGATCTGCTCAAAGCAATTCAAGAAAGGTTGTTGGTTCTCCAAGAGTTCACTACCATGTTTTTCCAGCTGAGTAAGGAAACAAGTACAGATGTGAGCAAGGTGCACTTACTACTTGATGGTCTCAACTAGAAGTGTGTCAAGCTATTTAACATGTTGTTTATGAGGGTGGACACCATCAAATCTAAGACTAACTTCTCTAAAACGAGCATTCCATATCAGTCCAACTTTCCATCTCCAAAAATTTCTAAAAATCCTATGAACGATTCTGCCACAATATTCAAAACACTCTTACCAATTTTTGGCTAAATGATAAAAATCCTATGAATGGTTCTGTCATAATACAAAAAACACTCTCACCTATTTATTAGCCAAATGATGAAATTTTGGAATGGTATTCATAAGGAGTTTGTCCCTCTTTATCTTGTGAGTTTTAGCCTGATGTTCTTGCACTTATCCTTCTAGAATCTCCTTTCTGTGCATCAAATATTGCGTGGTTATTCTCTTATGTGTTTTGTCGTTATTCATTTTGCAGTCTATGTTTGTTTTATGAGCTCTGCTCCTTTTTTTACTATTTCAAAAGGGGGAGAATATATCAACATCAGTTAAGATTTACAACGAAGCATAAAGGCAAGGATAGCCAGTCGACTACATTGAAGGTAGAGAGTCAGCAAGACAGAGAGAGCAAGTCAGTTACAATGAAGTCACGGAGTCAGCAAGACAGAGGGAGTTAGACCACTATAATAACAAAAAAGTCAATTGATCTTTAATTTTGTCATTATAAAAAATGGGGAGATTGTTAGATTCCCATTTCAACGTAATATATTTTAATAATGACAAACTAATAGTTGATAACATAAAGGATATACCTGAAGAGTAATTAAGGAAAGGAAGATAAACATGAAGATATACTTGGATGAACATCTAGTGCAATCCCTAATTAAAATAAAGTCAAAGTTAAGGTGAAATTAGGTCAACTTGCCTTATACCCCTTTTGCCTTGGAATGATAAGTGTTAAGGAATAGGAGATAGTGGGGATACATGCCATTATCCATCCTACAAATTTACTAGCAAATCCCATCTCCATCAATTTCATCTTTAAAAAGACCAATCTAGTGAATTATATGCTTTCCTGATATCTACTTTTAGGACACATCTAAGGGATATGCCCTTCCTATTATAGACTTTGAACAATTCATGGGCAAATATGATGTTATCTGTAATGCACCACCTTTCTATAAAGGCTGACTGTGCATCTCCAATCAAATCCCCTATCACATTCTTCAATCTTCTAGTAAGCACCTTAGTGATTATCTTATACATTGTTGTGCACTAGGCAATAGTTCTGTAATCCTTCACATAAATAAGGGAGGGTATATTTGGGATAAAATTGAAAGCAGTACAATTGAATATTTTATCCATGTCACCACTATTGAAAAAGTGAAAACTGTATTTAAAATATCATTTTGCACATCCTCCCAATAGGTGTTGAAGAATTCAATGGGAAAACTATCCACTCCAGGAGCTTTCTCCTTTGGTGTCTGTATTATTTCATCCTTTATCTCCTTAGTTGTTATCTTCTTAATTAAACACATCTGTTGTTCCCTGGTAAGAAAATATCCCTCCTGAATTACCTCAGTATTTGGACAAGGGTGTATATCCCCTTCTTTCCCCATCGGATTAGAGAAGAATTTAACAAACTCAACTTCTATGTCCTCAGGTATTATTAGCTTGACCCCTGACTCACTATGTACTGAAGTAATGGTATTAATACTCGTTCTCATTTTCCACTATGCATGGAAGTATTTTGTGTTTGAATCACCACTATGAATCCATGAAGATCTAGATTTTTGCCTTATTACCTGTTCTTCTATTCTACTCTATTTCTCTATATCTGCTAATGCTTCCTTCTCTTATACATATAGTATCTCATTGTCCTGGTTCACTGCTATTTTTTCTTACACCACTTCTAATAGTTCCCAAACGCCCAGTCAATTTTACTATAAACTCTGGTATCAGCTGCCTGTTTGTGGAACCATGTGAAGTAGCATCCTATGCTTTTCAGGGGAGTGATTTGATTGACTTTTATCATATCTTGGATGCCCTGCACCTCCGCTTGAGTGACTGGGGATCCAATTCTATTACCTGAACTCAGCACATTGTTAAAATCTCCACAAAGTAGCCATTCTTTTTGTGCCTGACCTTCCAGGTCAAGTAGATCCTTCCACAACTCCTGTCTCTCACCCAATTTATTACTGGCATACACTATGGTCAGGAGGCAAACGAACTATGTGTTAGAGTTAACTACCTTACAGTGTATGAATTGTGCCCCCATTTGTATTATCTGTACCTGGATATGCCTCTACCAAATAAGCCTAATTCTCCCATTTGCTGCCTGGTGATAGTTATCTTGGACGATCCAATCTCTAGCTATATTATTTTTTACTTTATAGGCATTATGACGTCTTACTCTAGTTTCTATAATTCCCATCACCTTCACTTTATTCTTCCTCACAAAGAGTTTTAACTCCTCCTATTTAAAAGGCTTATTAATCCCTCTAATGTTCCATGAGCACACAATCATGAGGGTTAAAATGGATCCCCTCTTAGAGCACTGGTCTCAACTTTCTCGCCTTCAATTTCCTTTCCTTTCCTGATATGTCCACATTTATTTCAACTCACAATAGGATAAGGATTTACCTCGGTAGCATCTTTACAATGATTCAACGTATTCTGAGGTAGTTCAGGATGCACAACCCCTTGACTCTTATCTGCATTTGTCTCTGGTTCTTTATTCTGCTATGAGTTGGCTTTGTTTGATTTTTTAGGTTACCATTGTTGAATCACTCTCCTACGTCTACGGTTCCGCCCCTTCTCCCTAGCTATGGGGGAAAGTTGACCGGTTCTTCTTTTCCAGGTTCCGTCTTAAATGGGCATTCATCTACCTTGTGGCCGAAGTAATTACAATCAGTACAAAACTTTGGAATCCAATTATATATGATAGTTTGTTATATGGTCCCCATGGGAGATGTAAGTTCCACCTAGGTAGGTAACGTGTGACTACTGTCCACCTCTACTAATACCCTTGCGTAAGATATTCTTTCCATCTCAGTCGTATACTTGTCTATGTGCAGCGGTTTCCCTACAACACTAGCCAATTTACTCAATGATTCCGTCGACCAATAACCCAGAGGTAACTCGAGAACTTAACCCACAAGGGTACCTTATTCAGGCACTCAGGGTTGAACTAACAATTGAATGTCTAATCCTTTAGGATTAGTGGCCTATTCCGATATGTGTAACGACCTGATTGCATCACTTGGTCCCTATCGGCCATTGTAGCTAATTTAAAGATATAATAGCCATCGTCGTGATATAGTACCTTTGGTTTTGTCATGAAATTCCACACATAATCGATGTAATTCTCCATATATTTGATGAATGGAGAGTACCCCAGCATATATCCAATCAATACAAAGCTTCAGTGATTTGCCTGAACAAGTATATCCTCCTCCGCAAGCTGCACAATTATTTTCTCTACCTTCACCATCGGTGGTATATAATTTAGTGCCTTCTCCATTTTTTAGCTTCGATTTGGGAGTTTTACCTGGTCCTTCTCCACTTCTGTTTACCTCAGCTTGGGATGGGGGATCTTGAGATGAGGAACCCACATCAGAAAATTGCAAACTCCGGGGAAATTATGAGTCCTCCAGCCTTCTAGTAATCCTTTTCCCTGCTGGATCATGTTTTTCAATTCTCACCTCCAGTAGCTCAATTTCCCCACGTATTGGTTGAAATGAGCCTAGTAGAAAGTTGACTATCATGACTGATCAATTGACTTAAGAAATTTTTAGATTCACCTCACCCCCATTGAATTTCATAAAGTAATTAACGTGGATCCCTATTAAAATGAAATACGTGCAATATAACAACATACCACAGTCACTTTTTCTTCCTTGGTCTTTGGATCAATTTCTACCTTCATTTTTTCACCTAGGAAAGTACGTCTTCTCACTTCAACTATTGATAGACACATTCTACATTTTCTCGTATGAATGTAAAACTACAATACAGAGTACCTACATTACAAAATAATTCCATATAGTAGTTACATTATAAAATAATTCTGTATTGAAGAATTTTCTTAAATTTAGTATAGTAGTTACATTACAAAATAATTAAAATCACAAGAATTACGTTTGATGATTTCTAATGAACGTAAAACAAACCAAACCTCACCTTATCATCTTTTTGTTTAAAGGAAGAAGAAAAGAGAAAAAGTGTTAAACTAAGTTAGTGTTTACTCAGAAATGGCTATCAATTAGTATTTACTAATGGCTATCAGTGGTAGAGAACATAATGCGATCAAGGCTTGATCCTCACAATCATCTTTGACAACTAAGCTCTTCAAGTCTATTACTATTGAATTAAACTCATCAAGGTGAGTTTTAATAGGTGTACCTTCTTTCGTAAGAAAATTTTACAACCTCTTTTTCAATTAGAGGCGGTTTGTCAGTGATTTCCTTGTATAATAATCCTCTAGCCTTTTCTATTCCGTTACTATAGATTCCTCTTCAGTAATTTACCGAAGAACATTATTCATAACGCTCATGAAGATCGCATTCAAATCCCTCTCCTTCAATTCTGCGTTCTTCAATTCTTTCAATAACCCTTGCAACACTAGGTATAACCTCATTCTAATCTCCTATTGTTAGATATTACATCACCCATTGAATTTCTCAATTTCATAAATTGTTGAAGATGATGGATAGATCTTAACCATTTACTATGTGTGGAACACCCAACCTTGCTTTGATGCCAATTGTTGCTTGAAAATTATGGGTTAAGTAGCACACAACCACAAACAAAAAAATAGATAAGAAAAATAACATAAGTTATTAACAATGTTTGTGTTGGCCTAATCCTCCAAGAAAAGGTAGAGAGATTTTTTCAATATGAATGAAAAAGAAGAAGTGTGCAATGGTTTAGAATCTCCAACTACATACCCTATATATGCACCCCATAAAAGTCTCAAACCTATAAGGAAAAGGTTTTCCCAATCCTACAAGAACTATATTTTTGTTTTCCAAATCTATTGATCATTAGGGATAATACATTTCCTAAAATAGACAAGGGAAAAATTTAGACATAATGAACAATTGTATTATCTAATAACTAGATTGTTGTAATTTTCATTAGTAATTAAAAAAATTCCATAATATACATGTAGATCAAAAATAGCATTATTGTTATCACTACAAATTAACATCCCTAACTTCTAACTAATATAAACTTGTTCATTTATTTAGTTAAACAGAAATAAAATTTAAAATTTTTATCTAATACACAAAATTTATCGTAAATACCTTTGCCGTCGTTACATATAAGCCTTCCGTTTAAAATTTCATGTTCAAATTCTTTCATGATTCAATAAAAATCAAGCCAGACAAATTTCAAATGAAATTGGAGTGAGTATGATCTGGGAAATTCGAAAATAACTTAGCAAAAGAATGATGATGTTTAATTTGATCTCAAGCTAGCTATGTTCATAAGAAACCTCAATGGATTTTACATAATCAAATTTGGATTAGAAGAACTCCTAAAATTGGTCTTTATGTAAAGGATGCTGCTTGGGATGTCTTGGATTCAAGGTGTGTTGTGAGAAAAAGGGATTTTTCAAGGGAATTGGGAATTCTATCCTATTCATGTTGCTATATAACGTGTATGTTGTAATAGCAATAAACTAAAAATTTGGAAAATTTCGGCTATGGTGACAGTCAATGCGATCAAAGGGCCGCTATAACGAAAATATTGCTATAGCAATCTTGCAATTGCAACATATGCCCTTATAACAAGTTAAAATCATTGTTTTACTACAGAAAACCCCCAAAATAGTTTATTTTATCATAAAATATTTGGGGCTTTAAAAGTGGAAAATTGGGACAAAACCATAGGTTTTCATTATATTTTTCCACTAAGGTAAGGAATACATCCCGCTAACATGTAAATCAATAATCTAGTCTTAGAATTTCTTGTTTGTATAGTTCAGAGTGGGATAAGGGATGAATTTTCTTTGTTTTCTAGTGCAAAGGGGTAAATTGAGTATACAATAATTTTTGCTTAATTATTATTTTTTACACTTATATGTCATTAATTCACCAAATCATCCATTGAATTGGTACTTTTAGGTAAATTAAGGTAGAAAAATCCCTACAACAGGGTGGAAATGATCATGAACATGGCATTTGAGTTTGGAGGTGATTTATAATTCCAAACGTGGTAGGTCATTTTATTAATTATGTATTTATATATATTCTGTAGACCGAGATCAAGCAAAAATTGTACGGATGGTCAAGACTCCTACGTAATAGAGTTGTGCAAGCTTGGTCCGAGGTTGGTGATGGTATTCTAGTTTAATCTATTTTTGATTATATGTATTTTGTATTTCTTAGTGTGTCATGTTAGAACACGATTTTTTGTGTGGTCAATTCTATGATTTTATTCTTGTTTTATGATTTTTTCCAACCTTACGGTTAAATAAGGAATGCTCTGGTATTTCAAATGTTTTCTCGGATTTTAATGGAACATGGTTGGAAACACTTGTTTCTGATTGTTTTAGTAGATAGATAAAAGTTTTTGGTTAGAGGGTGGTTATGATATCCATATCATATAGGTACGAGGTTCAGATGAGTTAGACGGTTCTATGAGTCAACCAGGGAATACATTAATTTTGATTATTGCTTAACCTGTCTTGACCGGTTTTTCCTTGATGTGACTTATTTGAGTTGGTGCTAAATGACTTAACTTGATTGTTGTAATCCTAAACTTCTTACCTGAGAATTTTTGTTCTAGGTGTAGTTTAGAATGAACATAGATAAATTTATGGTACTATATTTTGGTTATATGCCCATATCTTATCTTGGGTGGCCAAATGACCCTACCAGTACACTATTGTTCTGGTGTGATGATACTTTATCTTCTCTCACTTTTGTTGAGTGTAGCGAATATTTCAGCGGTTCCGACAAGACCTCAATTAATTCTAGCGAGTGGGTTCAAATTTTAGCGTTGAGCAGCTTATTCGACATCATGGAATCTTTCATTTATGTCATGGTCCTTTAGTTTGGACATTATGCATTTTTTTCTAGTTTAGGGACTTCTTCCCGTTCTTGATAGTTTTAATATATTTTGATGAATAGACTTTCGAATTCTAGGGTATTTTCCTTTTAGTACTTTTTTTCCGCATTGCTTTAAGTTGTTAGCTTGTTGGATTTTAATCCACTATGGGATAATTTCTTCTATTTTCTCTAAATATTAGTAAATACTTTTTGGGTAATTGGTTCTCCCACCGGAGATTGGTGTGGGTTCCCCTCATATCCAATTCAATCATTACAATTGTACTAATGGGTAATAATTAAAAGAAATAGGGAAACAAAACTAAAGTTAAGTAACTTTTAATTTATATAAACTTTATTCCTTTAAGGAATCATTTATCTAGCCTAGGTATACAACTTATCTTTTTCTTATTGTTTTTTAAAAACAATACCAAATTTGTTTCTAACTAGTGAATGAGGAAAGTTAATAGAAATTAAAGATAACAATGGAAGAATAAAGCACCAAGCAAGAGAGAAAAAAAGGGAAAAAGTTTAAGAAAACTTACTTGTAATGGTTGACTTGATATTGGAGTGGATGCTAGTACCTGTAAATAAAACATACAATTTTTAATAATTTAGAAAAGAAAAAATGATTCTCTTTTGTATCAATTATCTAATTTTTGACTTAGTTAAATTAATTAATGGAATAATAAGTGTTTTATACAAATTTTCATGAACTCTTCTGTTCTTGTATACCTCATGTAATACTCTCAAATTGTTAGTACGAATTTTTTTTGAAATCAGCACTGACAAAAAAATAATCAGATATAATTTTTTTTATGAAAAATAATAATAATTGGAGAAGCCTTTTATTTTTTCTAAGAAAGTATTTTCTACATTCCAAAAACAAATCTTGAAAACCATCTTATGAAAATTGCTCAAATGATTCATATATCTTAAGTAACAAATCATAAAAGAACACCATTGAAAAACTAATCTTAGTTAGAAGGTAACATCCATTACTTGTACTGTTGGCACATAGGAAACGATGTCACTTCATGATTTGAAGAACATATATGAAGCTTTAGAGAAATAAAATTTATTTTGAAAAAAAACTCAAGAATGATAATAGAAAAGCAATGTGGTTTGATCAATGGAATATTGAGAGGTATATAAATAACTAACTAGAAAATTGAGAAAGCATTTTTCGATATAGGTGAGGATGCATACGATCAGATTTCTTGAAAGTAAATAATGTTATTGTCCATGTTTTGACATTTAAATAAAACTAAAATTTTGTTAAATTTGGTCAATAAAATTTTATCAATTATTATTTATTATTTTAGAATGTAACTATAATAGATTCTAATAATTTTGTTTTGATGTGAACATAATTAATTGGTCAAGCTACAACTTGTTGACTTCTTTTCAAATTATTGCTAAACACATTTTTAGGGTTAAATTTTAAGTATCTAATATGTGCTCGTTTCAAAAAACTCACTTATAAGATAGAAAGATATCATCTCCAATTAAATTGGTTCAAATAATATTCAATTAATTCTTGGCTTAACACTATTCAGGAGACAATATTTTGACTGTGTAATGACCTGATTTGTGAAATTTTATGTCACGCCCCGAACTCGGGCCTGGCCGTGACAGGTAATATCAAGTTCACCATGGGCCAGAGACAACCCCTCGTCGAGCTTCAAGAGCACATAAATGTAAACCGCCGAAGCCAAGCAAATCAATGATAAATAAATAATACCAAAATAAAATGTAAAGAGTCAAATGACAATTCTATGTATCCAACAAAACAACCAACCCATACAGTTGTCCATAAAAGCCTCTAAAGCTATAAAACCAACTAAGTCAGAACATGCCTCCGACTATGATAAAAAAGAATCCAAAGTACTAAATCAGTAATGAAAGATCAATGAAATGGCAGAGCCTTCCGAAGGATGGAGGCTCACCACTTAACAACTAATCAATAAAAGTATTCAACCACGTAACGCTGTACGGGAGTAAAAAAAAATGTTCTCGCACCCTACATCAAGAAACTATGAAGTGTCCAGGGACAGTCACTGGGTCAAGCACCTAAATCCCTTAAGTTTTCTAAGGTTTTGAGTTAGAGAAAAGAAAAGTAGTACTTGAACTTTATGAACTAAAGAAAAGGGATTATTTCATGTTTAAAAGTCATGCAAGGGGTAAAAAGACTAAAATACCCTAACCCCATGAAAAAAAAAATACTGAGTGTTTTTAACACAATAACGTGGCACACCAATATTGCGGAAGCTAGCCTTCGTGCCACATTACTATCGTGGAGCTCGAGAGGTGTGGAATGCCACTATCGTGGGGCATACTTCCTCGTAGTTCATAAGTATCCCCAAACCCCTTTCGAAAATTTCAAAACTTTCACCAAAGACCCCTTAACATCCACAATCATAATTCAAGTCAGTGATTCAAATTAGGCACGTGGGAGGGTCAAAATAAAATAGTTGAAATTTTGTGGGGTCTTACATTATCCCCCTTTGTATCATTCATCCATGATTGATGAGTTAGAACATTTTCAGCACGATAATCTTAAGGATACATCATAATCAAATGACAAAATTTGAAATGTGAGAAGAGGACAAGGAAACTCATACCATACACATTTTCATGCAACACGAGGAACAAGAATTTATACTTGGCTCTCATATCTTATTCAACTTCCTATGTAGCTTCTTCCACTTTTTGAATTCTCCAAAGAACCTTCACCGAGGCTACCTACTTGGTCTTCAATTGCCTATCCAATATTTCAATTGCGACTTTCTCACAAGATAATGAATCCGTAACACCAACATCCTCGACAGGCAAAAAGTGAGAAGATTTAGTTATCCTATCCACGATGAGCCAAATGAAATTATTCTGATTTTGATGCTTCCAAAGACTCTTAATGAATTCCATATTAATAATTTCCTACACTAATCCCTTTTAAAGGTTCTCTTAGTAACGTGAATTGCCGGATGTGTTTGTATTATATTACATGATTAAGAAGTATAAAATTAATTTGGCTACCTGGTTTCATAATATATGTTGGAAGTGAGGCAGATGCTCATACCTTAGATAGTTTACCCTATAGAATGCTCATTACCAAAATCCTTCTTTACTATTCCATTTATCTCTCTAGGTACCCGGTGTTAGAAGTTTCAGCCACCTCTGACTCTAATACATTTGCAAGAATGGGATATGTCCTGGTTGAAAATAAATGGTGCAAGGAGGATTTAGCCAAATCTTGGTCAAATACTCCTATGGTAATAAAATCTACTTCAAACCCTATTCTCTCAATGTGAAAGGAGATTTATGAACTTAATAATTGGCTCAAGGATATTCAGGCAGCGTTGTTGGTTCTCTGGGAGTCGACTACCAAGTTTCCGCAGCTGAGTAAGGAAACAAGTACAGATGTCAACAAGGTGCACATATCTTTTGATGTCCTCAACCAGGAGAGTCTCAAGCTATTTAACAGGCAATTTATGAGGGGGGATACCATCAAATCTATGACTAACTCCTCAATAATAAGTTTGCCATATCTATTTAAAATTCCTGCTCAACCTCCTCCAAAAATATTGAAAAATCCTATAAATAGTCTATCAAAATATGCACAACACTCTTACCAATTTTTTGGCCAAATGATAAATATCCTATGAATGGTTATGTCACAATATGCACAACAATCTCACCAATTTATTGGCGAAACATTAAACATCCAGAATGCTATTCATAAGGGGTCTATCCCTCTTTAGCTTGTGGGTTTGTAACAGATGTTCTTACACTTGTCCTACCACAGTCTCCATTTTTTGCATCAAACATTGCATCGTTAATCGGTTATATGTTTTGTCTTTCTTCATTTTGTAGGATCTATTTGTCTTGCGTACTATACTTTTCTTGATTATTTCAAAAGGGAGAAAAGAAATCAACATCAGATAAGAGCTACAATGCCCAATAAAGACAAGGGGAGCCTGTCGACTGCAATGAAGACATATAGTCAGCAAGACTGAAGGAGACAGTGGACTGCGTTGAAGTCACAGAGTAAGCAAGACAAAGCAAGCTAGTACACCACAATAACAAGAAAGTCAACAGATATTTAATGTTTGCCATGATAAAAAATGGGGAGTTTGTTAGCTTCCCATTTCAACGTAATAATATTAATAATGACAAACTAATAGTTGATAACATACAGGATATACAAAAAGGGTAATCAAGACAAGAAAGATAAACATGGAGATATACTTGGAAGAACATCCCGTGCAATTCCTGATTAAATGGTAGTCAAAAATGGACTTGGAACGACATCAAGAGAAGATCTCATTAGATCTTTGATTGCAAGGACCATAATCATCAAATCATAGAGCAACATGGAAAGAATAACATACCCTCTTCTTGGATATATCTGACATGGACATGAATGGTTGTGAAGAAAGGCAAACCGCATCTTATTTACGAACATATTTGATATGGACGTATTAAGCTCAATCAAGAAATCAAATAAACTCCTTGATTGAGAATAAATCTCTTCGATATTCATTTGAATCAAGATAGTAGGACAATCTAGAGGAATATAAAAGGGGAAGACTATAAACTAAAGACCTTACGCAACTTCACGGAAAAATCTCTGTGTCTCAATCTTAGAATCCATTAAGCTTTGTATCTTTAAAGTTTACAATACTCACAAAAGAAAAAGGTTTAATCAACTTAGTTATATCAGTTAAGGCTGTGACAGAAGATCTAAATAACAAATTAAAATTCAGAAATTGCCTACTACAGTGCTCCAACTTAACTTTGAAAGCTCTTAGGAAACTTTTAAAACCTAAAAGGTCAAGAAATAGGTAGCACATCAGTGTAACAAACCAGGATAAATCTCTGCATCATTTTAATATTTACTTGTTAGCATATTTCAATTTAATTTGTTTTGTTCAGTATACTAAATTGCAGGTAAGTTGACTGTCAAGACTGATTAGCCTACTCAAGAAAAATTTTTAATTCACCCCCCCCCCCCCCTTCCCCTTGAATTTCATAATATAATTGGCGTGGATCCCTAACATGATGAAACACAAGCAATGTAACAACTTACAGCAATCACTCTACCTGCCTTTGTCTTTGGATCAATCTCTACCTTCATTTTTTCACCTTAGAAAATATGTCTTCTCACTTCAACAATTGATCAATACATTCTATGTTTTCTCTTATGAAAGTAAAACTACAATACAGAGTAGCTACATTACAAAATAATTCCATATAGTAGTTACATTACAAAATAATTTTGTATTGAAGAATTTTCTTAAATTTCATAGAGTTGTTACATTAAAAAATAGTTAAAATCACAAGAATTATGTTTGATGACTTCTAATGCACATAAGACAAACCAAACCTCACCTTACCATCATTATGAATGAAGGAATAAGAAAAGAGAAACAGACTTTAACTAAGTTAGTATTTACTTGGAAATGGCTATTAGTGAATTCCAACTTCCAAGTATGACAAAAACAAAAAAAAGTCATACATGTCGAAGGTCTATCTAAAACCTTCCTATGAATAAGAAATAT
Organism: Capsicum annuum; assembly: GCF_002878395.1. Lineage (NCBI taxonomy): Eukaryota > Viridiplantae > Streptophyta > Magnoliopsida > Solanales > Solanaceae > Capsicum > Capsicum annuum. The sequence continues at coordinate 29,951,140 of NC_061119.1, forward strand.
AGATACATACATAAACAAATAAAAAAAATTGAGTATACTTCATTAAAGTAGTAAGACTCTACATGTGGACAAAAGATATAAAGTATAAAAGAACTTATATATACCGCTTCACATTTTCCATTCTGGCGTTGTCTCCTTTTGATCTTCCCATCCATGTAGAGTGTCATCGTAATCGAGATTAAGTCCATAGGGATCACTTGGCTCATCACCTTTCTATTATTTCAGTCCATAACGATATATAAAATAGTTAGGACTCTCCACATAATACCCATCCTCTATAACAACCTTTCACTATAATAACCTAGTTTTTTAGTTATGTGTTCTCTATGAGGATATTTCACAATAATGAAAACAAATATCGAGAAAAATGACACTACTGTGGTAATGTTTCATTATATTAGGAACTTTTACTTGGAAAGAATTGTTGTAATCAAATGTACTTACCTCTTTTTCTTTTATGGTATAAATGTTGTCTTCACCTTTAGAAGGTATAATTGTGAAGTGAACCAAAGTCGTGCCTTTGACTATGGTGGTATCTAGCCTTGACTTCCTCACAGAAGGTTGTTAGCACACTATCTTAGTTCCAATATCATTCTGCTAATAAGAAAATATGTTAAATTTTATTGCGAAAGGTAAAAAAGAAAAATTAAGAGTTAAATTATTTTTGAATTACAGAAACGGAACATTTTTTTCCAAATATGCGTAAGAAAACATCACATCATACAATGAACCAATGGAGTAGTAACAGTTTTCCTTATCAATACAAACAATTTAAGTTAATGGTAGAATTGCTATAAAGTAAAAATGTGTCAATATTTTGTGCTTCTTGCACCTACAATATTTTTTGATCATAGCTAATATAAGATGCTACAAATTTCAACCTCACTTTGACAATCATGATTTAGAAAACAAAAGACATTTAAACAATAATTATTATCAATAATCAACAGAACGAGGCCATATTTATAAAATAACTATTTAAATATACCAGCAGAATTTCTTATTATTATGAAACGAATATGAGAAAACGTTAATCTCCCACAACTAAGATATTGTTCCACACCAGAAAATTACAACCAATTAGAAGTACGTAAAAGTCTTATGCTTAATATTCCATCGTAATAAAGAGTTGGCTCACAAGGTGAAAATATATTGAATGTTTTTTAAGATTTATAAAAGAGACAATCAACGTTTAAAACTTGCCGAATTTTAGTTGGCATAATTTTCTATAGACATTAAAGAGTGATTTTTCTATCATATATCCATAAGATTTTTTAGAAAACATTACTAAGACTAAGATATTAGTTTATTAGTGTTGCGGAAACATCACGGATTTACTAGAACACCACCACAAACAAAGAAAATAGAAAAGGAAAATAATGCAATGTTTTAACGAGGTTCGGCTAGGCCTAATCATTCAAGCAAAAGTAGCGAGAGTTTTTCATTATGAAAGAAAAAATAAAAATTGTATAATGCTTTAGAATTTACAACTATTGTCCTTATATATATATCCAAAAATACTCCCAAACCTATAAGAAAAAGTTCTACAAGGACTATATATTTTATTTTCCCAAATTTATTAGGAAAAAAGGTCTCCTAAACCAATAGGGATTATATGTTTCCTAAAGTATACAAGGAAAAATTCAAGATATAGTTAACAAATCTTCCCCTTGGTTTGAATTTCCTTCATCAATTGGAAAAACGTGTTTCTACCTAGCTTCCATTCCCCGAAAGAGCTTAATGAGTTCTACACACACCAATTAAGTCTATAAAATGACTAAATATATTGGTTGGGACTGTCTTGGTCATCATGTCTATCTGATCATTATGTGTAGATACATACTTCACATCAACACCCCTTGCAGTTTACTACCTTTTGTCCTTTGGCAATGAATCAAACTTCCATGTTCGATTCTAGTGATGTAACTGAATCACTTCATTCATTGCACCAACACATAAATCTCTTCCAGAACTATAATTAGCTTATTTAGAGCTATTAGCATCAATAACATCAATGGTCTCTGCAATTGATGAAACAGATTTCATATAATTTGCTTATCCAATCTATTTTCAGCAAATACTTTGGGAAGATTCCTTGATTGGTTGATCGCTCTCTTCTCTCTACCTCTTTCAATGCTATATATTTATTGTTGCATAGATGCATCAATCTTATCATCGTGATTAATGTTTCTAACCTTCTCCACTTTTGAACTGTTGGGCTGAGCTAATGAAGATTCAATTTCTAGCTCAATGTGGTCACTTACACCATGATCTATTTTTGCTATTGCCGCCTTCTTCTGACTATCTAGTGAGGAAAACTTATTGAATGTCATTTCCCAATAAGTAATTGACACTGGAGTCTTCTGAACTGTGCACCATAAACTTTAAACTTTCACTATAGTTGCAAATCATAGAATTACACACTTATTTTCCCCCGACACAAGGTTTCCATCCCTCATGTGATCAAAAACAGGAAAACAAAATATCTTCAAATTTGAATTATTCGCAGGCGAACCGGATCAAACCTCAAAATGAATTTTAATCTCAATAACTTTGTATGGAAGTCTCTTGACCAAAAAACACGTTGCATTGATTAATTTTCCCAAAAACCCTTGAACAACATGATTGTGAAGGCATACTTCATGCCCTATCTCAAAGCATTTTCTTCATATGGTTTGCAACACCATTTTGTTGTGGTGATCCAACACAAGTGTGGTGTCTCACTATGCCTTCTCTGCAGCAGAAATCATTGAAGTCTATATTACAATATTCAAACACATTGGTTGTCCGAAGATACTTAACTTTTCTTTTAGTCTAGCTCTCAACCATGGTCTTCTATTCAACAAACGTCGGAAATGCTTCATCTTTTATTTCCAGAAAAAATGCCCATACCATTCCTTAGTAATCATCAAGCAAATTCATAAAGCATCTGGCACCACTTTTCAAGGGAATTCTATTTGGCAAAAATCTGAATGTATATAATAAAGCATGGCATTGGTATTGTTCTATACTTTCTTGTTTAACTTCACCCGGATTTGCTTTCCAAACACACAATGCTCCAAAAAATTCAAGGTTTGATTTTCATGACCATCCAACAAATTCTTCATGCACAACTGAGAAAATCCCTTGTCACTCACATGACCTAGTAACAAGTGCCACAATTGATACTGATCAGATAATACTTCCCAGAAGCTACAATTTCTTCCCCTTCAACTACACTTGTCTGAAGATAATACAGTCTAGAATGAAGCTTGCCTTTTGTAAGTAACATGGATCCATTACAAAACATAAACATTATATTCTCTGAGTGATACTTATAACCTTGATCATCCAAAGTAGAAAGATAAATCAAATTCTTCTTAATTCAAAGAACATGCCAACACTCTATATTTTAAATAAAGCTATCGAACAATCTCAATTGATGTTACTAATCCTCTCTACCTCTAATGAATTATTATAAATAAGGTAGGCAGTCCCACTTGTCTTCTTATAAGTTGCAAGATAATTTTTTTTTGGACATATGTCAAAAGTTCTACTAAAATCAGGAATCTGGAAATTTTGCCTACAATCAGAATGCTAAAAAAAACATCCCATACATAGTTACTAACATCAAAATTACTACTAGTCCTAACAATATTTATTAAGTAATCAACTTTTTCCTTTTCTCTTTTCTCCTTTAGCTTAGGACAATCTCTTCTATAGTGACCCTACTCACCACAGTAATAGCTATTCTGCTTCCTGGCTCTAGACTTCAATATAGTGATTGACTATTTCCTAATCAAGTATTTCTGCCGTGTTCATCCCTGACTCATAATACTGTCGTCATCAACTCTACTATCTTTAAAGTTCTTCTTCAACTCTTTAGATTTTAGTGCATTATTAACATCATATAGTGAGATACTATCGTTCCCATATAGGAAAATATCAATAAAAGTATCATAAGATGTTGGTAAAGAACATATCGTGATCAAGGTTTGATCCTCACGATAAATTTTAATATTTACGCTCTTGAAATCCATCATAATTGGCTCATCAAGGTGTGTTTTAAATTGTGTACCCTCAGTCATACGAAGATTGTACAACCTCTTTTTTCAAATAGAGGTGGTTTGCAAGCGATTTCCTTGAATACAGACCTTCCAACTTCTTCCATTCAATTGTGGTAGATTACTCTTCTGTAATTTCCAAAGAACCTTATCTGTAATGCTCATGGGATCGCACTCAAAGCCCTCCCATTCATATCTTTGTAGCACCCTGTAAAACAATCATCCATGCATCAGCTCATGGTAATATGCTCTTAGAGTTAAATGACTAGAATTGTGTCAAAGAAACTTAGTCTTATTTTTGACATTCAAAGTGAGTGAAGTTTAAACCATATATAATTTCTCTAATTTCAAATTTTTATCACGTGAAAATTTGAATGAGATTTCCGCCGATATAAGATTCACCCAAATTCGATACCAGAGCAATAAGTTATAGCTAATTTAAGTTCTAGTCATAAAACACCCATCATTTTGGTGCTTGGCGCATCGCGGAGGGAGCCTATTCAGAAATTTTAAAATTTCAGCAGCATAGCGCAATAGTGGTACGTTGTACTAAAGTTTTAGGTCCCAACCAGTGGGGACAACACGATGGCTCTACGTCGTGGTGACCTTAAAAATCTCATTCGCCAATTTCCAGTGAGCCACCGTGATTGTGGCGCGTCGCGGTGGACTATGAAATCGGGCTCCCAGTTATATTTTTTATTCCATTTTACTTAGGGTATATTGGGTATTTTTCACCCTCTTATCAGCCTAAACACGGGATTTAATCCCAAAGACACCAGAATACATTAACAATCATCCAAATTACTCAAAAACACTCTCTAAGGTTTCAAACTAAAAACATAAATAACTCAAGATTTAACCGTGGTTTTCAAGATTGATTGAAGATTTGGAATCCCCAAATCATAGGCTTCAAGAATCATCCATCAAATTTCCAAATTTAGGTACGTGGGGTTTTTCCTAAAAATACATATGCTTGTTTAAAAAACTTAATTATGATTTACAGATTATAAAGCAAGAATTTGTTAAAGGGGTTTGAAATCCATGATTTTTATTATGCTTTATGCATGTTATTGATATTGTTGTTTTGTCCTTTAGGCCTCATCCCCTTAAATTGATTTACAAGTATCGGTATATGTATGAAATTAAAATTTAAGATTTGTTTGAAAGCACAAATTATGAAATCCCTCTCTTGTGCTAAATTCAAGTTTATGATCTTATTTTGAATGATTTGAAATGCTTGATTTATGATTTTGAAACTTGTTTTCTCAATACCTTTGTGTTTGAGCATGATTTACATATGATGAGATAGAGTTTCTTGATATAATTAAACCCTTTCTTTAATGGAGAAAGAGTTGCATGTGATTGAGAAATTTGACATGAGCACCTTGTATTGTTGAAATGCTTGACAAAGAGATTGCCTTGCATGTGCTTACATGAGGTTTGAGAAAGAGTTTCTTTGAATTGATTTATTGATATGATGGTCCCAAAATTATGTTTTGAAAATAGATATTATTATATGTTATTAATGGCTTAGAGACATCACTTGCAAGTCAATGGTATGACGATACCATAATCATGTATACCATAACAAAGTATGTTTTCAGAAGATGTTTTCAGAGAATGCATGCTTTAAAGAGTTAAAAATAGGCTTAAAGAGGGTTAGGTGGTTACCCTAAGAGGTCTTTAGTTCATGTAACTCTTATCCTAAAATAGAGATTTGCCGATCCGGGCATATTATTTTACGCTGGCGACGGCCGTGTGGCGTAGCAGAGTCAGAGACTCCAACCCTTGTGGCATACTTGGGTTGGAGGCTTCCCCGCCGATTCAATGGAGGATTCCATATAGCCCATGAAATTTCAGAGTTGTAGGGTATACCACCTAGCGCAGAAGTAAAATAAAGAGTATCATAGAGTTCAGATGATTTTATAGAGTCTTTCAAAAATGCCCATGAGATTTCTTACTATATGATATGTTTATGAACCGTTTTAAATTTTTCTCATATATGTTGAATATAAATTAGTATTTTAGATCTTCTTTATATACCAGTACATTTGTATTGACCCCCTACCTCCCAAGTTCGGAGGCTCAGTCCTAGGGTGTGGCTAATTAATAAAGTATTCTAGAGAGAAGTGATCCATTCTGTGGTGAGCCTTTTTGTTCCAGAAGGCCTGTTACTTCAGATTATGTTATTGCAATGGTTTGGTCTACTAGGGGCCGTGTCCCAGTTTTCAAAATAGTTTTGAGGTGTAGTTGACATTTCGCACACTAAGTCAGATCTTATTAAGATGTTTTGAATTGTAACTTTTATTCTCATGTATTGAAACTCAGATGTAATGACCATGTTTTTGTATCAAATTATATTTCCACATATTCTCTTAATATATGAGTGTTGTGCATGAATACTAGATAAAGTCTGACATTAGAGCCTTTATGATTTGGGATGTCCGTCATGGCCAGGCCCTAGTTTGGGTCACGACAAACTTGGTATCAGAGCATGTTTCATGGTCCCTGGATGTCTGCAAAATCACATTGGGTAGAATCTTGTTTGTGGGTGCATAGGCGCACCACACTTATAAGAAGGAGGATACTAGGAGTTTAGGAATGTTTCTCTTCTTTGTGAATTAGTTTGTGCTTCAGAGTTTGAGTTGTCCCCTAATCGATAATCTCTTGTGTTTCAGAAAAACAATCATGCCTCCCCATCGTACTACCAATCAGAATGCACAAACAGATGAGGTCCGTCCCACTGGGCTGAGGACCCAAAATAGAGCTGAGATTATGGAGATCGATGCTACTCTGGGAGTCCCACCTACTTAGACCAGCCTACTTAGGGCACCCAGAGCTCTCCAAGCGGGGACTAACCACACTCAGCCTCGTACGAGAGAGGTATCTAATACAGAATTCAGATAGTCCATTCACATGCTTACCCAGTTGGTAGCCACACAAACTCAAAGATCGGAAGATATTGGGTCTGGATCTGTTAGGTATTAGGCTACAAGAGTGGGCCAGTTCCTGAGGATGAATCTGCCCAAGTTTATTGGTACCAAGGTAGAAGAGGATCCTTACAATTTTTTGGATGAGATAAAGAAGATCTTTAAGGTGATGCATGTAGATGAGGTAGAGGAGGTTGAGTTAGTGGCAACTTAAGGATGTAGCAAACCAATGGTATGACTAGTGGGAAGATTCAAAGAGTGAGCATGCTGTGCCCACAGTTTGGGACGAGTTCGTGGAAGCCTTTCTTGATCGATTCTTTCCTCTCGAGCTGATGGAGGCCAAAGCCGAAGAGTTTATGAATCTAAAGTAGGGTAAGATAAGTGTCCATGAGTACACTCTGAGGTTCAACCAACTATCCTGTTATGCTCCAGAAATGACTAGTAACATGAGAGCCCGAATGAGGAAATTTGCATCTGGCCTTTCAAATGACATATTGCTTTAATGTTAGGGAGCAATATTGAACTGGGACATAGATTTTTCTAGATTATCAGTCCACATGAAGTAAGTAGACGAAAAAAAAAGAAAATTGGTGAATCTAGAGAGAAGGCCAGACAGACAAAGAGAGCCAAAACAACAGACCAGAGCTACAGTCAGCAGCAGAGTGGGAATTAGGGTAACAAATGCCAGAAGAAGAAGAATTAGGGTAATGCGCAGTCTGTTGCCAGTACCTTGGTGACCAGACCCCCAGCCGGATAGTGCACTTAGGATTTTCAGTATAGGCAAGGGCCAAGGATACAGGGTTTGCATTCTCAAGAAAGTATAGCTCAGACCTCTCAAACATACCCGTGCTGTGAGAAATGTAGGAGAAATCATCCAGGTAGATGTCAATTTAGCGCTATGTGTGTTATTCGTGCGGCCAGTCAGGCCATATCCAGAGAAACTATATGGCAGCAAAGGGTAATATTGGTGGATCCAAGTCATAGGCTAATTCTTATGCACCACCACCACCTTAGAAGGGTGCCACTTCAGTCGCCGAAAATGGCCGCAACCGGTTGTACGCCTTAACCAACCACCAAGAGGTAGAGGCCTCACCAGATTTAGTTACTGGTATGTTACAAATCTTTTCCCATGATTTTTATGTGTTACTTGATCCTGGGTCTACTCTATCTTACGTGACCCCTTATGTGGCTGTGGATTTTGGTTTTGAGCCTAATGTAATTATTGAACCTTTTTCTGTTTCCACTCCGGTGGGATATTGTTGTGGCTATGAGAGTGTATAGAAATTGTGTAGTGACTATTTGTGGGTGGGATACTGCGGTAGACCTCTTAGACTTAGACATGGTTGATTTTGATGCTATCTTAAGGATGTATTGGCTTCATTCGTGCTATGCCACACTAAATTGTAGAACCCAAAAGGTTACTTTCTCTTTCCCGAATGAACCAGCAATAAAATGGGAGAGACATTCTTTAGCACCTAGAGGGAAGTTTATCTCTTATCTCAAATCCCATAAACTCATTTCTAAGGGTTATTTGTATTATCTTATTCAGGTTAACGATTTGAATATCGAAAGCCCTTCTGTTCAGTCCTTCCCTATGGTGAATGAGTTCCCTAAAGTTTTTTCATATGATCTCCCTGGAATACCACCTGATAGGGAGACAGATTTTGGTATTGATTTGTTTCCAAATACCCATCCCATCTCTATTCCGCCATATAGAATGGCTTCTGCAGATTTGAAAGAGTTGAAAGATCAGCTAACAGATCTTCTAGATAAAGGTTTTATCCATCCTAATGTTTCTCTCTGGGGTTCATCGGTACTCTTCGTGCGAAAGAAAGATAGTTCCCTATGTATGTGTATAGATTACCATCGGCTGAATAAGGTCACTATTAAAAATAAATATCCTTTACCTAGAATTGATGATCTTTTTACCAGCTTTAGGGTGCTAATTGTTTTTTAAAAATAGACCTTTGTTTGGGGTACCATTAGTTAAAGGTTAGAGAGTCAGATATTCGCAAAACAACTTTCCAAACCTGATACAGTCATTATGAATTCTTAGTGATGTCCTTTGGGTTGACTAATGCCCCTGCGGCTTTCATGGACCTCATGAATAGGGTGTTCCATCAGTTTCTAGATCTGTTTGTTATAGTTTTCATTGATGATATTTTGATTTATTCTAAGAATCAGAAGGACCACACCAATCACCTCTGAATCATCCTTCAGGCTCTCAAAGATCATGAGTTGTATGGAAAATTTTCCAAGTGAAAATTTTGGTTTAATGCTATTGCTTTCTTGGGGAACATCGTGTCTAGTGATGGGATTAAGGTTGATCCCTAGAAGATTGAGGCAGTGAGAAAATGGCCCAGACCCATGAGTCCAACCAATATTAAGAGATTCTTAGGTTTGGTGGGGTATTACAGAAGATTCTTAGAGAGTTTTTGTTCCATAGCTGCACCACTTACTAAGTTGACTCAGAAAAAGGTGAAGTTCGTGTGGTCTGACTCCTATGAGAATAGTTTTGAGATGTTAAAAGATAAATTGACAACTGCTCCTATTTTGGCTCTTCCGGACGATACGGAAGGGTTTGTTATGTACTGTGATGTATCCCATGTGGGACTTGGGTGTGTACTTATGCATAATGGTAAAGTGGTGGATTATGCATCTAGGCAGTTAAAAGTGCACGAGCGAAATTACCTTACCCATGACTTGAAGTTAGCTGTTGTGGTATTTGTATTCAAAATCTGGCAACATTATCTCTATGGGGTACATGTTGATATATTTACTGACCACAAGAGTTTGTAGTACATTTTCTCATAGAAAGAATTGAACCTCAGGCTACGGCGTTGGTTGGATCTTTTAAAGGATTATGACATAAGCCTGTACTACAATCCAGGTAAGGCAAATATGGTAGATGACAGCCTCAGTAGGTTATCTATGGGCAATCTTTCACATGTTGAAAAAGGGAAAGAGGGAAATGGTGAGGGATATTCACCGACTTGCAAATCTAGGAGTGCGACTCTTGGATTTCAAAGATGGGGGAGTTGGGTGGATCACTTGCCATTGATAGAGTTCACGTATAATAATCGTTACCATGCCAGTATTAACATGGCTACTTTTGAGGCATTGTATGGAAGAAGATGCAGGTCTCCAATATGGTGGTATGAAGTGGGTGAGAATCAGTTATTTGGGAGTGATCTTGTTCACTAGGCAATGGAGGATGTGAAAATTATTAAATGACTTAAGACAGCCAAAAGTCGACAGAAGTCCTACGCTGATGTTAGGAGAAGAGACTTAGAGTTTGAGGTTGGTGGTTGGGTATTTCTCAAATTTTCTTCTATAAAGGGATTCATGCATTTTGGGAAGAGAGGTAAGATGAGTCCTCGCTATATAGAGCCATACTAGATTTTGAGAAGGATAAGGGGAGTTGCTTATGAGTTAGAGTTGCCTGCAAGTTTGGGCTCTATTCATCTTGTATTTCACATATCCATGCTGAAGAAATGTATTGGAGACCATTCCCTAGTGTTGCTTGTAGAGGAGATCAAGGCGACAGACTCATTAGCATATGAAGAGAAACCTATTGCAATCTTAGATCGCCAAGTTCGAAAGTTAAGGAGCAAAGAGATGGTGTCGGTTAAGGTATTATGGAGAAATCAAAAAGATGAGGAAGCAACTTAGGTATTAGAAAATACCATGAGAGATAGATACCCAGACTTGTTTGATCCGGTGGATGAAGAAATGGAAGGAACAATCCTTGTCTTATTCTTTTATGGCCTCAGTATACTTTAAATTGTGTTTTTCTGAGTTTTGCGTCATCATTCGGGGATGAATGATCCCAAGGAGGGATAATGTAACACCCTACAAAAAGATCATCATTGGGTTAGCTCATGCTAATATGCTCTTAGAGTTAAATGACTAGAATTGTATCAAAGAAACTTAGTCTCATTTTTGAATTCTAAAGTGAGTAAAGTTTAAACCATATATAATTTTTCTAATTTTGAATTTTTATCACGTGGAAAATTGAATGAGCTTTCCGTTGATATAAGATTCTCCCAAATCCGCTATCCGAGCAAGAAGTTATGGCTAATTTAAGTTTTAGTCATAAAACACTATCATTTCGGTGCTTGGAGCATCGCGGAGGGGGCCTATTTATAAATTGTCAAATTCCAGTAGCATAGTGCGATTGTGGCATGTCGCGATGAAGTTTCAGTTCCCAACTAGTGGGGACAACATGATGGCTCCGCATCACGGTGACCTTAAGAATCCCATTCATTAATTTCCAGTGAGCCACCGCGATATTGGAGCGTCGCGGTGGCCCATGAAACTGGGCACCCAGTTATATTTTTTATTCCATCTCATTATGGGTATATTGAGTATTTTCCACCCCTTTATCAGCCTAAACACGGGATTTAATCCCAAAGACACCAGAATGCATTCACAATCATCCAAATTACTCAAGAACACTCTCTAGGGTTTTAAACTAAAAACCTAAATAACTCAAGATTTAACCGTGGGTTTTCAAGATTGATTAAAGATTTGGAATCTCCAAATCGTAGGCTTCAAGAATCATCCATCAAATTTCTAAATTGAGATACGTGAGGTTTATTCTAAAAATGCATGAACTTGTTGAAAACTCTCAATTATGATTTAAAGATTATAAAGCATGAATTTGTTAAAGGGGTTTGAAATCCAAGATTTTTATTATGCTTTATGCATGTTATTGATATTGTTGTTTTGGCCTTTAGGTCTCATCCTTTTAAATTGATTTACAAGTATATGTATATGTATGAAATTGAAATTTAAGATTTGTTTGAGAGCACATATTATGAAGTCCCTCTCTTGTGCTAAATTCAAGTTTATGATCTTATTGTGAATTATTTGAAATGCATGATTTATGGTTTTGAAACTAGTTTTTCAATACCTTAGTGTTCAAGAATGATTTAGAGATGATGAGAAGCAGTCTTCTTGATATAATTACACCCTTGTTTTAAATGAGAAAGAGTTGCATATGATTGAGAAATTTTATATGACCACCTTGTATTAATGAAATGCTTGACAAAGAGAGTGCGTTGCATGTGTTTACATGAGTTTTGAGAAAGAGTTTCTTTGAATTGATTTATTGATGTGGTGGAACCAAACTTATGTTTTGAATACAGAGATTATTATATGCTATTAATGGCTCAGAGATGTGACTTGCAAGTCAATGGTATGGCAATACCATAATCATGTATGCCATAATAGAGTATGTTTTCAGAGAATGCATGCTTTAAAGTGTTAAAAATAGGCTTAAAGAGGGTTAGGTGGTTACTCGAAGAGGGATTTAGTTCAAGTAACTCTTAGTCTAAAACTATGATTTACCGAATCGGGAATATTATTTTACACAGGCGACGGCCGTGTGGCATAGCAAAATCAGAGACTCCAACACCTGTGGCATACTTGGGTTGGGGGCTTCCCTGTGGATTCAATGCCAGATTCCATATAGCCCATAGAATTTCAGATTTGTAGGGTATACCACCTAGCACAGAAGTAAAATGAAGAGTGTCACAGAGTTCAGATGATTTTACAGAGTCTTTCAAAAATGCCCATGAGATTTCTTACTATATGATATGTTTATGAACTGTTTTAAATTTCTCTCATATATGTTGAATATAAATTAGTATTTTGGATCTTCTCTGCATACCAGTACATCTATATTGACCCCTACCTCCTAGGTTTGGAGGCTCAGTCCAAGGGTCCGACTAATCTGTAGAGTATTCTGGAGAGAAGTGATCCATTCAGTAGTGAGCCTTCTTTGATCCAAAAGTCCTGTTATATCAAATTATGTTATTCTGTTGGTTTGGTCTACTGGGGGCCTTGTTCCATTTTTCAGAACAGTTTTGAAATATAGTAGAGATTTCGTAGACTAAGTCAGATCTTATTTAGATGTTTTGAATTGTAACTTTTATTCTCATATATTGAAACACAGAGTTAATGACCATATTTTCATATCAGATTTAATTGTTGTGCAGGACTACCAGATAGAGTAGGATGTTCAGGCCTTCCTGGTTCGGGATGTCCGTCACGGCTAGGCCCTAGTTCGAGTGGTAACAATCTTCTTTCTTCAATTCTTTCAACTCTACTGAAAAAATCTCTTTTATTTCCTTCCATAACCCTTGTAATACTAGGGATGACCACATTCTAATTTCGCATTAAATGAAACTACATCCCTCACTATTTCATATATTGTTGAAGATGATGGAGACATCTTAACCCTTTAATATGTGTGGAAGCCCCAACCTTGCTCTGATACCAATTATTGTGAAAATATTATGGGTTAGGTAGCACACAACTACAAACAAAGAAAACAGAGAAGGAAAATAACACAAGGTTTCAATGATGTTGGGGTTGGCTTAATCCTCCAAGCAAAGCAGAGAGAGTTTTTCACTATGAAAGAAAAAGAAAAAGTGTTCAATGATTTAGAATCTCCAACTACATACCATATATATAGACCCCCAAACTGTCCAAAACCTATAATGAAAAGGTTCTCCCAATCCTACATCTTTTCAGACAAAGGGTTTCCAAGACCAATAGTGATTATGTATTTCCTAAAATATACAAGGGAAAAATTCTAGACATAATTAACAATTATATTATATAATAACTAGATTCCTGTAATTTTCACTAGTAATAAAATTTATCCACGATATACATCTAGATTGAAAACAGTATTATTTTTATCACTAAAAATTAACATCCGTAACTTCAAATTAATATAAATTAATCATTTATTTAGTGAAATAGAAATAAATTTTTTAATTTTTATCTAATAGACCAAAATTGTTGTAACGACCTTATCTATCATTACGTATAAGCCTTACGCTTAAATTTTTTTGTCAAAATTCTTTACAGATTCATTGTTATAGAATTCAAGCCATGATAGTTTCGGATGGAATCAGAATAAGGCATGGTATGGGCAAATTTAGAAATAATTAGGATAGGTATGGTGATGTTAAATTTGATCTCGAATTATCTATGATTATAAGAAATCTATATGATTTTACGGAATAAAATTGGGAAAAGAAGAACTCCAAAAATTGATCCTAGCGTAAAGGGTATTCTTTAGAATGTCTTGGATAAAAGGTGTGTTGTGAAAAGGATATTTTTAGAGTAAACTGGAAATTCTATCCTATCAAAGTATCTATAGAACATGCATGTCTCTACAGCGATAAACTCAAAAGTGGGAACATTTTCGGTACGGTGGTGGTCAATGCGGTCAAAGGGCCATTATAACGACAATGTTGAAATAGCGATGTTGCTATTGTAACATATGCCACTATAGGAACATAAATGATTGTTTTATTTCAAAAATCCCCCAAAAATTTTAATTTTTCATGAAATATTTGGGGCTTTAACAGTGGCAATTTGGGCCAAAACCATTAGGTTTTGATTATATTTCGCCGTTAGGGTAAGGAATACATCCCTATTAACATGTTAATCAATAATCTAGCCTTAGAATTGCTAGTTTGTGTAGTTCAGAGAGGATAAAGGGCTGAATTTTCTTCCTTTTATTGTTCAAGGGGGTAAATTGAGCATAAAATCAATGAGTTTTGCTTAAATATTGTTAGTTTACCCTCTATGTCACTAATTCACTAAATAATCTATGCATTGGTACTTTAAGACAAATTAAGGTAGAAAAAACCCTAGAACAGGGAGGGAATAATCATAAACCTGTCCTTTGGATTTTGATGTGAGTTATAATTCTCAACATGGTAGGTCATTTCATTTATTATGTTTTCATACGTATTTTGTAGACCGAGATCAAGCGGAAATTATACGGAAGGGCAAGATCCAGCTTAGTGGAGTTGTGTAAACTTGGCCTGAGGTATGTGATGGTATTGTATTTTAATCTAATTTGTACTATATGTATTAACTACTTCTTAGTATGGCTTGTTAGTACATGATGTTTGGTGTGACCAATTTAATGATTTTATTCTCGTTGTATAATTTTGACCAACCTTACGGTTAAATAAGGTACTCTTTGGTATTTGAAATGTTCTCTAGGAATTTTGGTGGAACTATGTTGGAAGACACTTGGGTCTAGGTTTTTAGTAGATGGACAAAATTTTTCTGATGCAGGTCATGGTTAGAGGGTGGTTATGATATCCATAGCGTGTATGTAAGTGGTTCAGGTGATTTTTACGATTTAGTGATTGAACTAGGGAATACATTTATTTTTATTATTGCTTAAACTATTTAGACCACTTTGGTCTAGGTGTGACTTATTTGACCTGATGGTAAATGACTTGGTTTGATGCATGTAATCCTAAATGACTTAATTGATACTCCATCCATTTTAAAAAGAATGATCTACTTTCCTTTTTAGTCCGTTTAAAAAAGAATGACCCCTTTTCGTTTTTGGCAATACTTTAATTTTAACTTTCCACAAGGCATGCTTAGAGCCACAAGATTAAAAGGCACTTTGGTACATTTGACACAACTTTAACTTAAGGCCACAAGGTTCAAAAATCTTCTTTATTTTCTTAAACTTTATGCCAACTAAAAGTAGGTCATTCTTTTTGAAATGGAGGGACTACTTATTATTCCAGGTGTAGGTAGAATAAACATTGATTAACTTATTGTACTATATTTTTATTATATGCTCATATTCTCATCTTGGTTGGCCAAATGACCATACCAGTACACTATTGTTCTTGTGTGTTGATACTATACTTACTCTTACTTTTGTTGATAGCAGCGCATATTTCAGTAGCTCTCACATGACCTCAATTGTGATTTTAGTGAGTGATTCAAATTTCAGGGTTGAGAATCTTATTCAACTACCATGGAATCATTCCTTTATGTCATGGTCTATTATTTTTAACATTGTGCATTTCTTTTAGTTTTGGATTTGCATTCCCTTCTTAATATTCTTACTATATTTTGGTATATCGACTTTTGGATTCTAGGATGTTTATCTTTTAGTACTTATTTTTGCATTGCATTAAATTGTTAGATTGGGGAATTTCAAACTGCGATGGGATAATTTCTTCTATTTTCGCTAAGTGTTGGTAAATGCTTTCGGGGTTATTGGTTCTCTCACCGGCGAATGGTGTGGCTCCCCCTCATGTCCAATAAATTGTGACAATTGTACTAACGGGTCATAATTAAAAGAAATAGGAAAAAGAAACGAAAGTTAAGAAAAATTTATTTTAGATAATGTTTATTCCTTTGAGAAATCACATTTCAAGCCTAGGTATACAACTTATCTTTTCCTATGTATTATTTTTAAAAAAACAATACTAAATTTATTTAACTAGTAAAGGAGGAAAATTAATAGATATTAAAGATAACAATGAAAGAATAAAGCACCAATCAAGAGAGTAAAAAAGGGAAAATGTTTCAGAAAACTTACATGTAATGTTTGACTTGATATTGGAGGGGGTGCAAGTACCTGTAAATAATACCTACAATTTTTAATAATTTTGAAAAGAAAAAAAGATTCTCTTTTGTATCAATTATCTGAATTTTGACTTATTCAAATTAACTAATGGAATAATAAGTGTTTCCACAAATTTTCATAAACTTTTCTGTTGTTCTAAACCTCATATAATATTTTCAAAATGTTAGTAAGAAATTTTTTTTAGAAATTAGCAAAGCAAGAAGAAATAATCAATTAGAATTCTAAGAAAAATAATAATAATTAGAGAACTCTTTTATTTCATCTAAGAATAAATTTCTATATTGCGAAAACAAATCTTAAAAACCTTTTTAAGAAAATTGCTGAAATGATTCATACATCTTAAGTTAGAAATCACTAATGAACATCGTTGAAAAGTAATCTTAGTTAGAAGGCAACATATCATAATTTGAACTGGTGGCACATGGGAAATGTTGTCCCGACAAGTGTTCACTTCATGATGGGAAGAAGTCATCTATATATAAAGCTTTAGATAAAAAAAAAATTATTCAAAATAACTCAAGAATGATAATAGAGAAGTAATGTGGTTTGATCGATGCAATATTGAGCTGTATGTATTGATAACCAAATTGAGAAAAGAGAAAGCATTTTTAGATGTAAACAAGGATGCATACAATCATATTTCTTCAAAGGAAATAATGTTTGTTTCCATGTTTTGACACTTAATTAATACTAAAATTAGGTTAGAATTTTGTCAATAAAATCTTGTCAATTATTCTATATTATTTTTGCATGTAACTATAATAGATTCTAATAATTTTGTCTTTATGTGAAAATAATTTATTGGTCAAGCTACTACTTGTTTACCTCTTTTAAAAAGATTACTTAAAAAAATTTTAGAGTTAAATTTTAAGCATCAAATAAGTGCTAAAACTCACTTTCCAGATAGAAAGATATCTTCTCCTAAAAAATTAGTGCAAACAATATTTGAATAATTCTTGGCTCAACACTATTCAAGATAATAATCTTTAGACTGTGTAATAACCCGATTTTGGAAAACAACATTATTGTTATCATTACAAATTAACATCTCTAACATCAAACTAACTTAAAATTGATCATTTACTTATTCAAATAGAAATATAATTTACAATTTTTATCTAATACACAAAAAATTTTATAACGACCTTGTCCGTCTTTACGTATAAGCCTTTCGCTTAAAATTTCATGTTAAAATTCTTTCCAGATTCAAAGTTAATAAAAATCAAGCTAGGCTAGTTCGAAGAAATTGTAGGGTGTCAAGCTATTTAACAGGAAATTTATGAGGGGGGATATCATCAAATCTAAGACTAACTCCTCAATAATGAGTTTGCCATATCTAACAAAAATTCCTGCTCAAGCTCCTCTAAAAATATTGAAAAATCCTATGAACAATTTATCAGAATATGCACAACACTCTTACCAATTTTTGGCCAAATGTTAAAGATCCTATGAATGGTTATGTCACAATATGCACAACAATCTGACCTATTTATTGGCGAATCATTAAACTTCTAGAATGCTATTCATAACGGGTCTATCCCTCTATAGCTTGTGGGTTTGTAACAGATGTTCTTACACTTGTCCTACCATAGTCTCCATTTTTTGCATCAAACATTGCATCATTATTCTGTTATGTGTTTTGCCTTTGTTTGATTTCCTGGATCTATTTGTTTTGCATACTCTACGTTTCTTGATTATTTCAAAAGGGGGAGAAGAGATATCAACTTTAGATAAGAGCTACAACGCCCAATAAAGACAAGGGGAGCCTATCGACTGTAATGAAGACACAGAGTCAGCAAGACCGAGGGACATAGTTGACTGCATTGAAGTCACAGAGTAAGCAAGACAAGGCAAGCTAGTACACCACAATAATAGGAAAGTCAACAGATATTTAATATTTGTCATTATAAAAAATGAGGAGTTTGTTTGCTTCCCATTTCAACATAATGTGTTTTAATAATGACAAACTAATAGTTGATAACATGCAGGATATACAAAAAGGGTAATCAAGGCAAGGAAGATAAACATGGAGATATACTTGGAAAAACATCCCGAGCATCCTTGTTTAAATGGAAATCAAATATGGACTTGGAACGACATCAAGAGAAGATATCAATAGATCTTTGATTGCAAGGACGATAATCAGCAAATCGCAAAGCAACATGGAAAGAATACCACACCCTTTTCTTGAATATATTGACATGGACATCAATGGTTGTGAAGAAAGGCTAGCCGCATCTTATTTACGAACATATTTGATATGGATGTATTAAGCTCAATCAAGGAATCAAATAGACTCCTTGATTGAGATGAAATCTCTTCGATATTTATTTGAATCAACATAGCAGGACCATCTAGAGAATATAAAAGGGGAAGACTATAGACTAGAGACCTTACGCAACATAACAGAAAAATCTCTGTATGTCTCAATCTTAGTCTCCATTAAGCTTTGTATATTTAAAGTTTACAATATTTACAAAAGTAAAAGGTATAATCAACTTAGTTATATCAGTTAAGGTTGTGTCAAAAGATCTAAATAACAAATTAATATTCAGAAATCTCCTACTACAATGCTCCAACTCTACTTTGAAAACTCTAGGGAAACTCTTGAAGCCCAAAAGTTCAGGAAATAGGTACCACATCAGTGTATCGAACCAAGATAAATCTCTGCTTCATTTTAATATTTACTTGTTAGAATATTTCAATTTAATTTATTTTGTTCAGTATACTAATCTACAGATAAGTTGACTGTCAAGATTTATTAGTCGACTCAAGAAAAATTTTCAATTCATCACCCCCTTCCCCTTCGAACAAATTGTAAAAACAATAGATTATAATGATTATAGCTATAGAGACATAGATATAGAAGAAAATTTAGAAATAGTAAATGATAGAATAAGTACAACGAAAAGAATAGCTGATGAAAAACCAGAATCATCAAGCTCATCAAAAAGAACAAGTTATGAAACAAATTCAATAAGTAATTTAAACCAATATTACATAACAGGAAAAAAAATGAAAAAGAATATCTAATACTTTTGAATAAAGGACAAGAAGAAAATTATATAGCAAAATATCTAGTAAAAAACGACGAAATAAAGACTGATAATGATATGTGCCCAGATCTACCAAAAAGTTTAATAAATAGTAAAAATATAGCAGAAAAAGAAATAATAATAAGAGTTAGAAAAATAAAAATAGAATTCGAAGCAAAGGAAGAAATGCAAAAAGCAGATATAATATTAGGAATAAAATTGTTAGAACAAGTAAAACCATATAATATAGAACATACACAATTAACCTTAACATATAACAAAGAAAAGTTATTCTTAAGAAGAGCCTTAACATAAAATGAAAATACATGTTTGGGAAATAAATATGAAAGAATTATGTTCATTATATAAATGTTTGTTAGCATTTGAGCCATATATTGTGTATAATAAATTTATTGCACGAACAGATAATACACAGGTACGTTGGTGGTTAACAAAGAAAATACAAAATTCAGTTACAACAAAAGAGATTCGGAGACTATTCTTGAATATATTAAATTTCACATTTACAACTGAAGTGATCAGTACTAACAAAAATGTTATTGCAGATTACATATCAAGACAAAGCTACACAGACTGAAATAATAGAAGAAGATACTCTAGAAAAAATACTTAACACCCTAACTACGCTTTCAATGAAAGTTGACAGTATGGGTAATGAGATAGAAAAGCTAAAGACTAATGAAG
>NC_061119.1:29971385-29972165 GCF_002878395.1 Capsicum annuum
TGCAATAACATTTTTGTTATTGCAGATTACATATCAAGACAAAGCTACACAGACTGAAATAATAGAAGAAGATACTCTAGAAAAAATACTTAACACCCTAACTACGCTTTCAATGAAAGTTGACAGTATGGGTAATGAGATAGAAAAGCTAAAGACTAATGAAGATAAACTGAAGTCTATAGCTACAAATTAGCTAACTCAGCAGTGTGCAGAGCTATGTCGATCGGAAGGCATTAAAGTTCCAGAGCTAGAAGGAGACATTGGGACAATCCATAAAACCCATAACATTTATCAATCTACTTCTGCAGGTACAAGCAAAGGAGTTAATCGACCAAGACACCAGAATATGAATATGAATAAAATATTTGAAAAATCATTTACACCAAAAATACAAAAAGACCACTTGTTCATACCCCCACAAGTTACCACATACCGAGGTAGCCTAAACCAAGATAAAAAAGTTTACAACTACACAGCCCAGAAATACATAGAAAATATCTATAGAGTACAAACTTTCCTAAACCATAACCCCAGAGCTACAAATATCAAAGAACCAAACACCAACTATATAACCCAAAAATTACAAGGATATAACAAACTAATTGCACTACTCAAAACTAACCCAATCCTAGTAAAAACTTGTTTTGACTATGGACTATTAAACACCATATACACCTAAGACGGAGAAGAATTAATAGCTATGGAAGAATTACACAAGATATTCACCACCTACAAAAGGATAACGAAAGGAAATCTATTTTACATAAAATGTTATACTGC
>NC_061119.1:29975165-30089856 GCF_002878395.1 Capsicum annuum
TAGAGAAAATCAAAAAAATCTAAATAATGAAATTAATTATAGAAACCGAATTAGAAAAATAATGGAAAACCTAAAAGAAAAATTAGTATGGATAGAAAAAACATTAGAAAATTTAGATAAAAGTACATGTGATAGTTTATATAGTTTAAAAAACTCACTACGAGAAGAACAACACAAGATAATAAATCACATTGAAAATCTAGAATTAGATATACATTACAGTACAGATAGGATAAATTATTATATAGAAATTTGTAACTCTGCAATTACTACAGGATAAAATAATTAATGAATATATCTTACGAAAAAAGTAAATCATTAAAAGATACTAAAACAAAATTTAAAAAATATCCATGCAAAAATAAAAGTAGATCTATTAACCTAATAAATCTATTAAATCCGCGCACCCCCTACAAATGGTATTTAGTGCTTCTTGCACCTACATTATTTTTTGATCATACCTAATATAAGATACTACAAATCTCAACCCCACTTTCACAATCATGTTTAGAAAACAAAAGGACATTTAAAATTAATTATTATCAATAATCAACAAAAAGAGACCATATTAATGACATAACTATTTAAATGTACTAGCTAAAATTCTTATTATTATGAAACGAATATGAGAAAACGTTAATCTCCCACAACTAAGATATTGTTCCACACCAGAAAATTAAAACCAATTAGAAGTACGTAAAAGTCTTATTCTTAATATTCCATTGTAATAAAGAGTTGGCTCACTAGGTGAAAATATATTGAATGTTTTTTAAGATTTATTAAAGAGAAAATCAACATTTAAAAGTTGCCGAAGTTTAGTTAGCGTAATTTTCTTTAGACATTAAAGAGTGATTTTTCAATCATATATCCGTAAGATTTTTTAGAAAACATTACTAAGACTAATATATTAGTTTATTAGTGTTTCTGAAACATCGTGGGTTAACTGGAACACCATCACAAACAAAGAAAATAGAAAAGGAAAATAACACAATATTTTAACGAGGTTCGGCTAGGCCTAATCCTCCAAGCAAAATCAACGAGAGTTTTCCATTATGAAAGAAAAAAGAAGAAGTGTATAATGTTTTAGAATTTACATCTACTCACCTTATATATAGATCCAAAAATACTCCCAAACCTATAAGAAAAGGTTCTTCCAATCCTACAAGGACTATATTTTATTTTCCCAAATTTATTAGGACAAAGGGTCTCCTAAACCAATAGTAATTGTAAGTTTCCTAAAGTATACAAGGAAAATTTCAAGATATAGTTAACAAATCTTCCCCTTGGTTTGAATTGCCTTCATCAATTGGAACAACGTGTTTCTACCTAGCTTCCAGCCCCCGAAAGAGCTTAATGAGTGCTACACAAACCAATTAAGTCTAGGAAATGACTAAATATATTGGTTGGGACTGTCTTGGTCATCATGTCTATCTGGTCATTATGTGTAGATACATACTTCACATCAACACCCCTTGCAGTTTACTACCTTTTGTCCTTTGGCAATGAATCAAACTTCCATGTTCGATTCTTGTGAAGTAACTGAATCACTTCACCCATTGCACCAACACATAAATCTCTTCCAGAGGTATAATTAGCTTCTTTAGAGCTATTAGCATCGAGAACATCAATGGTCTCTGCAATCGATGAAGCAGATTTCACATAATTTGCATATCCAAGAAGATTTTCAGTAAATACTTTTGGAAATTTCCTTAATTGGTTGATCGCGCTCTTCTCTCTACCTCTTTCAATGCTATATAGTTATTGCTGCATAGTGCATGAATGTTATCATCATGATTAATTTTTCTCACCTCCACCACTTTTCAACTGTTGGACTGAGCTAATGAAGATTCAATTTCTAGTTCAATGTGGTCACGTACACCATGATCCTTTTCTGCCATTGCCGCGTTCTTCTGACTATCTAGTGAGGAAAATTTATTGAATGTCATGTCCCAATTAATAATGGACACTGGAGTCTTCTGAACTGTGCACCACCAACTTTAACCTTCCACTATAGTTGCAAATACTAGAAATACACACTTATTTACCCCCGACACAAGATTTCCATCCCGCACGTGATCAAAAACAAGACAACAAAAAATCTTCAAATTTGAATTATTCGCAGGCGAACCGGACCAAACCTCAAGACAAGTTTTAATCTCAATAACTTTGGATAGAAGTCTGTTGACCAAAAAACAAGTGCATTGATAACGTTTCTCAAAAACCCTTGAAAAAACATGATTGTGAAACCCTATCTCATAGCATTTTTTTCATATGTTTTGCAACACCATTTTGTTGTGGTGATCCTACACGTGTGGTGTCTCACTATGCCCTCTCTGCTGCAGAAATCATTGAAGTGTAATTGCAATAATTCAAACCCATTGTTTGTCCGAAGATGCTTAACTTTTCTTTTAGTCTGCCTCTCAACCATGGTCATCCATTGAACAAACGTCGGAAATGCTTCATCTTTTATTTCCAGAAAAAACGCCCGTACCATTCTTTAGTAATCATCAAGCAAAGTCATAAAGTACCTGGCACCACTTTTCAAGGGAATTTTGGTTGGCATAAATCTGAATGTAAATTATCAAACATGGCATTGGTATTTTTCTATACTTTCTTATTTAACTTCAGTCGGGTTTTCTTTCCAAACACAATGCTCAAAAAAATTCAAGGTTTGATTTTCATGACAATCCAAAAAATTCTTCTTGGAAAATAGAGAAAATCCCTTGTCACTCACATGACCAATTAACAAGTGCCACAATTGAGTCTGATTCAGATCACACATCCCAGAAGCTACAATTGCTTCCCCTTCAATGTAACACCCTGAACGTTCGAGTTAAAAATAAAATCAATTGGACCTCTCTTCATATGTACTTTGATCCGAATCTAGAAATTTTATTGTATCCAGGTGCAAAGGTCAAGCCTTATGTTTCGTAGGGGCATTGGGTATGAATTAAGGGCATAAGAAATCTCTAAAACAAAATTGAGTGAAAGGTCCTTTAGTGATTAAGTATTCATATAGGTTCACACAAGGTCCAAATTTAAAGAAACATTTCTCCTAGAATATTTAGAGTTACGCGACCCATTACCTATCAAATTAAAGATTTTTGAGTCTTCTTTCCAACGCCACCAACAACTCATTAATTTGAGATCCAAGTAAAAAGTTACGTATGTTTTACTAAGAACGAACAACCCTATACCAGACAAAATTTTTTTTTTCCTTTTCTTTTCGTATTCTTGGAGGGATAATTTTGTCCTTTCCTTTTTACATTAACCCCAAGTTAGTAAAACCTACTTCTCCATTAATTTTAAAAGTTAAGACTCCTAGACTTACTATCCATCAGTTACACATTACAATACAAACCTCCCTACCTTCTTCCAGTTTCACAGGATAAAACCTCACTTTTCCCCACCATTTTTTCATACGATATCCATAAATAAACATCCGTATTCCTCCTCTAAAACTAAAATCTCAAGAATCTGATGAAATTTATTCAAGAAAATAAGTCTAATCCCTTCTCCAGATCTCAAGTTCTTCAAACGTTTTGAGGTATGTAGAACCATCTTTTGCTCACATATGGTGTTTAGGTGTTTGTATTCAGCAGTTATATTAAAAGCAAATCAACCTCTCAAGTTCTATTTCCTCTTGCGTCTTAACAAGTGCTTATGTATTCATAATGTAAGGACTATTTTTGCCTAAATCTAGAACCTGAATCTTGTCCAGTCAATAATATGGTGATCTAAATAATCTTCAACAAGTATTTTCTATTTCTAAATTTCTTGGAAGATGTTAGGATTAATTAACATAAAGAACATCCCTTTTATCTCTTAAATTAAAGTCCGATCCCGTTTGAGTATATGCTAGCATGCTGAAATTCTGTAAGTTTAACAAGTAGGAAAGACTGCTTTATCTTCTACTGGGATCTCATGTTAATCTGTTTTCCAAAATCTCTGGTTGTAGATGATTTGTGATACAATATCTAGCCAACCCTCCATGTCAAAATCTCAGTCATGCCATCATGTGAATGTTTCTATTAAAGTTATAATATAAAATTTTATGAAACTCTTAAAGTATGATTCCAATTCCATAATCCATAAGAAAGTCACCTTCTCGTAACATGACTAAAACTCTTTGCACTATGAACTATAGATTATGAAATTGCAAGCTCTAGTATAATAATACCAATTTCTAAGGAATTTTCCCATCGACCTAGTTAATAGATATTTAATAATATTAATATGAATATTTTTACAAGAATGGTTCCATACATGTTCATGAATTATATCATATTGAACCATGAAATTACCTATCATGACTCTCTAATATTGGTAGTGTTAACTTATGAATATGAACCTATTACAGTTAACTCTCAATATGTGACTAAACTGGTTTTATATAATTATGAGCCTAAAGAGGCTAAACCATAAGCATGAGCTTAAAAAGGCTAAACTATGAGCATGAATGCAACAAGACTAACATTTTTAGTCAAGAACTAATCAGTTAAATAAGATAACGTCATGAGCATAAGGGAGTTAGTTAGCTGAACAGGAAGGCATAGGTTGAAATGACAAATGCCTGAAACTATATTTGCCGACATAGGATAGAGATTATTTCACAAGTCGGATGACTCCTTTTTGATATGTTCCGAAAAGGGACTAACGATGGATAATTGCTAGCAAATTATGTCATGTCATGTCCTATGGCTGGCAGAGTATAGGACAGCTTAGCTAGGGCCGAGATCAAACTCCAGGCACTCACATGGTGGTTTATGACAGTTCACTACTTTCTCCCCCAAATAATCAAAGGAATTAAATCTAATTTACTTGGTCAATTATAAATTTAGCTTATATTTTTGTTCCTTTCCAGTTGTCTTCTTTTACGTTTGAATTTTATTTTCATTTCTAATCTCTTGATGTACTACCCTCCTGAAATGATTTTTCATACCAATACATTCCACGTATTGACCGCGTTTGGCGCTACATCATTTCATGATATAGGTTCTGGCTCTCACGTTTGTGGTCAGGCGCCTCATTAGGATCTCTATCTTCTGCTATTAGTGAGCCTCTTTTCTATTAGGAGGTTGGATGGGATATGATGACTTCATTATATTTTCTTTCCTCTTAGTATTGGTACTTATTAGAGGCTTCACAGACTGATTTAGTTGCTAGATAAGTTTTGTAATTTTTAGTATTATTTGTCATGACTATTGTATCTTCAGACGTTAAGTGATATTAATGAACATTGATGAAAGACTTTATCCTTTAAGAACTCTTATTCTATTCTGTTTCCTCTCTATTCATTATGTTACCTGTATTCTTATGTGATATGCCAAAACGGTCGCTCGGATTAGCAATAGTATTAGGTGTATGCCACATCTAGGGCCTTGGCTCGGGGCGTGACAAACTTGGTATCAGAGCGCAGAGTTCAAGTGTCCTAGGGTGTCTGTGAATCCATGTCTAGTAGAGTCCTAATTATGAGTGTGAAGCATGCCATACTTATAATTTGGAGGCAGCAGGGCATTTAGGAAATGTCTCTTTTCTTTCATATTCTAGATCATGCCACAGAGCTGCCTTAACAATCTTATGTGAATTTGTTTGATGTTCCAATTCCTCTTACTATTCCTCACCTATAAGGTGGTAAAAACATTAAAGGTTAGATTCCTATCGATGTCGTTCTCTCAGATAGAGCCAAGAAAAAAAGAGACTACACGAGAGATTAATCAGAGATCATTAGTGCGTTTAAGACCATTGATTCATAAGAATGCACACTTTTTCATTTTAATCGTGCGTCTATGCCAAACTAAGATGTACTCTTAGATTTTCTTTACTTTTTTTAAACCTTGTTGCAAATGACACCTTTAGCCAGAAGTTATGTATTTCAGTTCTTGTATTGTATTATCACCTAAGAGATTGTGTAGTTTGGGTGGTTGTAAGCCATAAGCTGTAGAATGAACTCGAGAACTAGACATATGAAGTCAAATTGTAGTGGCATAAGAGTGAAGATAGTAAATTGATCAAAGTATATAGCTATAGTCATGTACCTATTAAGTGATTGATGGGGTGATATGTCTTTAGGTGTTATCTAGGGTGTGATAAGTTTGGCATAGATTCAATGGTTGCAAGTAGAGAAAGGATTGTTGGATACAATGACTTAGAAGTATACTTGAACTAGGAAGAAAGTTAGGACGACATGCATTGGTGTTAGTAAAGATTAATTCTATGTTGTGAACAGGAGGATAGAGTGGTCAGGAATTGACAAGTTTAAGCTACCCCTTTATGTTTTAAAGAGAGTACCCCCACTTGTTTTTTTAGAGATATGAATGTATTTTAAGCAAGTCATTAAATAAGTAGTAGAGATGTGCGATAAAATACACGGATAGATTTCAATTAGATAGGCTGTGAGACTAGATTAAAAATTTACTATTTTGTCGTGAGTCCTCAATGACCTAGTGTTTCTTGATTATCTTTGGTCGCAATAATTCTAAGTAGTATAAGTGGATGAGTGTTGTCATCTATGTTTAGTATTAGACCGTAAAGCTTGACCTTAGATGATCGTCGTGGTAAGAAGAAAGGTAGAATGAGAATGATAATGTTAGTTAGGATTAGATACAACGGGCTTGACAAAACTTATGCGAGAAATAAAGATGTTAACTTGTGAAAACTATGAAAGTGTAAGTGTGATATATGTAGGCTCTAGATGAATAAGTGAATGAAGGGTAAAACATTTGAGATGAGGAAACCATAAGAATTATAAGAGAAGATGTGTGCTCCAGAAGAGATACATATCTTAGATGAGATTCTAAGCTCCTAAGTGTGGTGTGTTCCCAGTTTATTATTCTTGATATTGTGTAAGGTGGAGAGATTCTAAGTATGAATTATATGGTAATCCTTCGGTGTTAATCAGGGGATTATAAATAAGAAAGTATAATGTTAAGTCTCTTGATATAAGTTTTAATTCTATAATATTAGGTAGACAGAAATTTAGAGGTGTGATGATTGTAGACTAATAAGAAAAGACCAGCCTGTTAAGTTTTTGAGGAAGTGGGCATGTATACCAATAGGAGCATAAATTATAGAATGATGGCCATAGAGGTAAGAAGATGTTTAGAGAAGTATCTCAGAAAGAAGTCCTAGCAAAGATAAATATCTACAAATATTGTCTATTAAAAAGAGTTTAGCATTCATGTGTGTAGTGATACCCCGACCATGCAGAGTAAAGTAATGGTAGCTTAGTTTAGATAATATGTCCACAATCTTAGGACATTAAATTGGCTAAGGGGGAGATGATTGGGTAAGGAGCAAAGTCATATCTTTGAATACAAATAGTAATGTAATGAGTTCAAAAAAAGAGCTAGAATGAGAATGTGATCCATGCTTATCCTAAAATATCCCTTGTACTTCAGTCACTATGACACTCAACTCATGTCCCCGTATTTGCATCATGCCCATGATCTAGGTTTATGAAATTCATACTGAGTCACATTCATGCTAAGTTCCTAGAATGAGAATAAGCTTAACTCAATCATCCCAGACTTACACCATGAATCCATGAATTTTAGTATGCCCAGTCTTATGAACTCACACTTTTTGATATGTTTCGAACTCATGTTATGACATTATCTATATCCAGAATAATTCTTTAGTTGTGCTTCATGTATTTTATATATGAAATATCCATGCCTATTATACATTATTCCCGGGACACATCTCTATTAGCAAGGTCACGACGATAAGTATTAGTAGTGATTGAGTAGTATCCCTTATATTCCTGGTGCTTATATTCTAGTCCTTCGATGGTATTCTTTATGACATGACTGTGGTGTGATATCAGCTGAGTTATGATTGGATAGGAGTGAATAGATGTTCCTAGTTGCGATAGTGGTAGTGTACTAGTTCATCTAAGATCATAAGCATGGATGAAGTGTGAGATGAAAATTAGCTATATGTAATAGTTGGATGAATTCATATGGGGTGTCCCCTGGTAGGAGCACATAAAATTGCAGTTCATAGAGGTTCTAGGAAGGATAGAGAATATTTTTCTTATTAACTGGGAATAAACCATGAAGTTGTTACAGTGATGAGCTTAGATATCATGTGGTTAAAATATAATATGAAATTTGTGACCGCTTGATTAGAGTTCGAGGATGGATGTTTTCATGATGAGAAAAAGTAGTGTCCCTGGGTATAACTATAGATCCAGGAGAGACCTTGTTGAGTTTTAGAACTAACCTAAGAGCAAGTCAACAATAAAGATGAAGGTTCCTAAAGGGAAATAGAATATGGGATCCTGAAATTTAGACGGGCATGACTATTTTAGGTGTAACACCTTATACCTCTGAGTAGGATTGAACATCGTTAAAGTGTGTTAGAATCAGACTAGTACTTGTATGTGCCCATGTGAGAATTGTACTTTGGAAATATTGAAATGTAATATTAGGGGAAAAAGGTAGGTTCAAAAGGTGTTGCTAAGATCTAATGCTACTAGTATTAGAGGTGAAAATACACGTATTCCTATGTCTAATGCACCCCTATTTCATGTTATGTAACTTCAGACCAAATGGGACTTAATTCCTAGTCTTCATCATGCCATTCATGCTCTATAATCCCTATTTAGATAACTAAGATACCCCTATAGCTCATACCTAAATTCATATCTTATGTTGTTATGTTTATTTCCTATGAAACACATGTCCTATGACATGTCTATGTTAAGTCTAATGTATTCCATGACACGTGCCTCTATGTTTCTTCTATGGCTTGTTATGAAGCTTCACATGTTAGGAAAGTTCTTGTCATTAAGAAATAGTTCAAGAAAGACTAGACTATTCTAGTATTCCAATGTAAGGTACTCATCCATGACCATCATTCAAGGACGAATAATCTCAAGGGGGAGATATTGTAATACCCTGAAAGTTCGAGCTAAAACTAAAATCATTTGGACCTCTATTCATATGTACTTTGACCAGAATCTAGATATTTTATTGTATCTAGGTGCAAAGGTCAAGCCTTATGTTTTGTAGGGGTATTGGGTATGAATTAAGGGCATAAGAATTCTCTAAAACAAATTTGAGTGAAAGGTCCTTTAGTGATTAAGTATTCATATAGGTTCAAACAAAGTCCAAATTTAAACAGGCATTTCTCCTAGAATATTTAGAGTTACGTGACCCATTACCTATTAAATTAAATATTTTTGAGTCTTCTTTCCTACACCACCAACAACTCATTATCTGAGACCCAAGTAAAAAGTTATGTATGTTTTACTAAGAACGAACAACCCTATACAAGACGAAAATTTTCTTTTTTTCTTTTCTTTTGATATACTTGGAGAGATAATTTTGTCCTTTCCTTTTTACATTAACCCCAAGTTATTAAAATCTACTTCTCTATTAATTTTATATGTTAAGACTCCTAGAATTACAATCCATCAGTTACACGTTACAATACAAACCTCCCTGCCTTCTTCAAGTTTCACAGGATAAAACCTCACTTTTCCCCATCAGTTTTTCAAACGATATCCATAAATAAACATCCGTATTCCTTCTCTAAAACTCAAATCTCAAGAATCTGATGTAATTCATTCAAGAAAACAAGTCTAATCCCTTCTCCAAATCTCAAGTACTTCAAATGTTTTGAGGTATGTAGAACCATCCTTTGCTCACGTTTCATTATGTTTTCTTATTCTCCAAATCTATTTTGTAATCTCCTTTCCAAACATATGGTGTCTAGGTGTTTGTATTCAGCAGTTAGATTAAAAAAAATCAACCTGTCAAGTTCTATTTCCTCTTGGCGTCTTAACAAGTGCTTATGTATTCATAATGTAAGGACTAGTTTTGCCTAAATCTAGAACTTGAATCTTGTCCAATAAATAATATGGTGGTCTAAATAATCTTCCATAAGTATTTTCTATTTCTAAAATTCTTGAAAGACGTTAGGATTAATTAACATAAAGAACATCCCTTTTATCTCTTAAACTAATGTCAGATCCCGTTTGAGTGTATGCTAGCATGCTGAAGTTCTTGAAGTTTAACAAGTAGGAAGGACTGCTTTATCTTCTACTGGGATCTCATGTTAAGCTGTTTTCCAAAATCTCTGGTTGTAGATGATTTGTAATACAATATCTTGCCAACCTTCCATGTCAAAATCTTAGTCATGCCATCATCTAAATGTTTCTATTAAAATAATAAGATAAAATTTTATGAAACTCTTAAAGTATGATTCCAATTCCATAATCCATAAGAAAGTTACCTTCTCGTAACATGCCTAAAACTCTTTGCACTATGAACTATACATTATGAAATTGCAAGCCCTAGTATAATAATAACAATTTCGAAGGAATTTTCCCATTGACCTAGTTAATAGATACTTAATAATATTAATTTGAATATTTTTACAAGAATGGTTCCATACATGTTCATGAATTATATCATGTTGAACCATGAAATTACCTATCATGACTCTCTAATATTGATAGTGTTATGTCATGAATATGAACCTATTACGGTTAACTCTCAATATGAGCCTAAAGTGGTTATACATAATTATGAGCCTAAAAAGGCTAAACCATGAGCATGAACGTAACAAGACTAACATTTTTTGTCATGAACTAATCAGATAAATAAGATAACGTCATGAGCATAAGGGAGTTAGTTAGCTGACCGTGAAGGCATAGGTTGAAATAACAAATGCTCGAAACTATATTTGCCAACATAGGATAGAGATTATTTCACAAGTCGAATGACTCTTTTTTTATGTGTCCCGCAAAGGGACTAACCATGGATACTTTCTAGCAATTTTGGTCATGTCAAGTCCTATACCCGACAAGGTATAGGACGACTTAGCTGATCGGGCAGAGATCAGACTCCATGCGCTCACATGGTGGTTTATGACGGTTCACTACATTCTCCCACAAATAATCAAAGGAATTAAATCTACTTTACTTGGTCTATTATAAATTTTGCTTATATTTTTGTTCCTTTCCAGTTGTCTTCTTTTACATTTGAATTTTATTGTCATTTCTAATCTCTTGATGTACTACCCTCCTGAAATGGTTTTGCATACCAATACATTCCACGTATTGACCGTCTTTGGTGCTACATCATTTCATGATGTATTTTCTGGCTTTCATGTCTATGGTCAGGCGCCTCATTAGGATCTTTATCTGCTGGTATTGGTGAGCCTCTTTTCTATTAGGAGGTTGGATGGGATGTGATAACTTTATATTATTTTCTTTCCTTTTAGTATTGGTACTTATTATAGGCTTCACGGACTGATTTAGTTGCTAGACAGGTCTTGTAATTTTTAGTATTATTTGTCATGACTATTGTATCTTCAGACGTTAAGTGATGTTAATGAACATTGATGAAAGACTTTATCCTTTAATTACTCTTCTGCTATTCTATTTCCTCTCTATTCATCATCTTACCTGTATGCTCATGTGATATGCCAAAATGTTCGCTCGTACTAGAAATAGTATCGGGTGTGTACCACGTCTAGGGCCCCTGCTCAGGGCGTGACATTCAACTTCACTTGTTTGAAGATAATACAGTTTAGAATGTAGCTTGCCTTTCATGAGTAACATGAATCCATTACAAAACTTAAACATTATATTCCCTGAGTGATAATTATAACCTTGATCATCCAAAGTAGAAAGATAAATTTAATGCCCCGCATATCGGGCTACAATATAGACCACGATTCCGATGTGTTGATAAATCCAGAAGACATAAAATCCTATGCAAATACGGCATGTTAATTAATTTTGTAGCATGTGAATCCATTTAAGGTTTAATTTAGACCATATAGGTCTTTCAACTCAAGGACGAGTTGAAACTATTTCGATCGGCTAAGTTTTAGTGGACCTTAAAAGTATGTCAGCTTCCATCGACCATAAATCTCTGTATATGTCGAATTAGGGAGCCTACTATGTTTCAAATGATAGGTCTTCGAGTTAGCTTTCCAACAATACCAATTTGGCTAAAATCCGACACCCAATAAAGAAGTTATGGCCTTTCAAAGTAATATGTGTCGCCTAACCAATGGCCCATGGCCACTAGAAAGCATAGGCGATAACCTAGGCAGCGCCTATGTAAACATAGGCGATAGCCTAGGTGGCGCCTATCTGAACATAGGCAATGGGATGGGCGGCGCCTATGTAAAGAATTCAAGTGGCTTAAGTACTCCATTTTGGGGACAAAATGGTCCTTTTACACCCTTACTTAGCCCTAAAACATGAAATTCTGTTCCAAGGACCCCAAAATATACCTTCATTCATCAAAAGGGCTCAAAGATTCTCCTTAGGATTTCAAAATAAAAACCCAAGCAACTGGAGATTCAACCGGGGGTTTTAGGAACAAATTGTATATTTGGAATCCTCTCAACGTAGGATTCGAGAAGCATCTAATATTCATAGTAATCGAGGTACGTGGGGTTATCCAAAATCTCATGGGTGCAGTGTTTATAAACATGCATGCTTTTAAATGGGGGTTTTCAATCAAATGCTAATAACTTGCTTTCAATATGATTTCTAAGTTATTTATTTTATGTCATGGGAATTGTTTGCCTACATACTTCAATGGTTGAAACCATGCATATATGATTTGAGATTTTCCATGAAAGTTTGATAAATATGAATGATAAATTTCTTTCAAATTCCCATGATAATATCTTGATACCCCATATCATATTGTGACCAACAAAAGAGAGCATGAATTTGAAATAAATATTGTTCAACACTTGTAAATGATGAAGCACCTTGATTTTTCCATGATTATGCATATATGGAAGTGATATTGAGGACTTACAAGTCGGTAATGATGATACCCTACAGAACATGATATGTGAATGAATCAGAGGAAATTTGAATGCATTGATTTTACATTAGAAAGGTGGATGCCCGAAGAAGGCGTTTGACTGTAAGGGCTCATCGCTGGAAAACATGTTTGCCGACATGGAATTTTTCTACCAG
Organism: Capsicum annuum; assembly: GCF_002878395.1. Classification (NCBI taxonomy): domain Eukaryota; kingdom Viridiplantae; phylum Streptophyta; class Magnoliopsida; order Solanales; family Solanaceae; genus Capsicum; species Capsicum annuum. The sequence goes on from NC_061119.1 coordinate 29,988,127, forward strand.
GCTAAGTGATCTTGTGTACTTGAATTTATGTCATTCCCAAATTAGGACTATAGGTAGGAGCCTGGGCTAAGTGATCTTGGGCACTACCAGTGGGTCGAGACACCATGCTTTGTGGTGTTGAGTGTCTCTCCCTCACTTATACTAATCTCGATGGCCAACAAGGTTAGACAGTTGGTGTAAATTACATAGGGTATTCCACCTAACTCAGTTTCATTTCATTGTTGTTGAGAAACTATTGCATTACGCCAATGTATTTTCAAATGATTTGATACGAAATTGCTTTATAATGGGTCTCAACTATATTTTGTAAAAAATATTATGTTTTGTTTTGATATCTCTGCATTCTAGTACTTTTGTACTAACCCCCTCCCTTTTCTAACCTCTCAGGTTTAGAGGCCCAGTCTAGGGGTCAGGAGAATCAGTAGATCATTTAGATAGAGTTGCAGAAACAAGTGGTGAGCCTTCTATGTTTTGGAAGGTCTTATTTCCTCCAGTCTTTTTATCTTATAATTAGTTATGGGGGTCTACTGGGGCCCTTGTCCCAGTTTATATATAGTTACTTGACTCAGTCATTTGTTAGAGATTTTTGCAGGCAGTTGTTTAGAGGTTGATTGATGTTGGGGGTACTTTATTTCCCCGTTATTGCTTCTTTTCATATTTATGACCATGTTTCTGAATTATTGTCTTTCCTCCTCTTTACTTTGATCATATGAATTAGGTGTATGATTACCAGAAAGATAGGAGTGTTTCGGGCCTCCATTGTTCAAAATGCTCGTCACGGCCAGGCCCTGCTTCGGGTCGTGACAATAAATCAAATTCTTATAAATTCAAAGAACATGCCAACACTCTATATTTCTAATGAACCTCTCGAACAATCTCATTTGATATTACTAATCCCCTCTACTCTAATGTATTATTATAACCAAGGTTGGAAGTCCCACATATCTTCTTGTAATTTGCAAACTAATTCTTATGTGGACATATGTCAAAAGTTTCATCAAAATAAGGAATCTGGGAATTTTGCCTTCAATTAGAACGCACAGCAAAAACATCCTATACATAGTTACTGACATCAAAATTACTACTAGTGCCAATAATATTTGTCGACTAATCAACTTTTTTCTTTCCTCTTTTCTCCTTTAGCTTAGGACAATCTTTTCTACAGTGACCTTACTCACCACATTAATAGCTATTCTGCTTTCTTGCTCTGGACTTCAATATAGTGATAAACTATTTCCTATTCAAGTCTTTTTGTCGTGTTCATCCCCTACTCATGATACTATCGTTATCAACTCTGCTATCTTTAAATTTCTTCTTCGACTCTTTAGATTTTAGTGCATTGTTAATATCATATAGTGAGATACTATCTTGCCCATATAGGAAAATATCAATAAAAGTATCGTAATTTTGATATTTACACTCTTCAAGTCCATCATACTTGACTCATCAAGTTGAGTTTTAAATTGTGTACCTTCAGTCATACGAAGATTGTAGAACCTCTTTTTCAAGTAGAGGTGGTTTGTAAGGGATTTCCCTGAATACAGACCTTCCAATTTCTTCCATTCAATTGTGGAAGATCCCTCTTCAGTAATTTTCGAAGAACGTTATCTGTAACGCTAATGGGATCGCACTCAAATCCCTCTCCTTCATGTCTTATTTCTTCAATTCTTTCAACTCTACTAAAAAAGTGTCCTTTATTTCCTTCCATAACCCTTGTAACACTAGGGATGACCATATTCTAATCTCGCATTGAATAAAACTACATCCCTCTCTATTTCATATATTGCTGAAGATGATGGAGACATCTTACCACTTTAAGATGTGAGAAAACCGCAACCTTGCTCTGATACCAATTATTGCGGAAACATTATGGGTTAAGTACCACACAACCATAAACAAAGAAAATAGAGAGGAAAAATAGCCCAAGGTTTCAACGATGTTCGGGTTGGCTTGATCCTCCAAGCAAAGCAGAGAGAGTTTTTCACTATGAAAGAAAAAGAAGAAGTGTTCATTGATTTAGAATCTCCTACTACATACCATATATATAGACCCCAAAATAGTCCAAAACCTATAATGAAAAGGTTCTCACAATCCTACAAGGTCAATATTTGTCTTCCCCAAATATATTCGGACAAAGGGTCTCTAATACCAATAGAGATTATGTATTTCCCAAAAATATACAAGCAAAAAATTCTAGACATAATTAACAATTATATTATCTAATAACTAGATTTCCTGTAATTTTCACTAGTTATAAAATTTATCGACGATATACATCTAGATTGAAAACAGCGTTATTTTTATCACTAAATATTAACATCCCTAACTTCAAATTAATATAAATTAATCATTTATTTATTTAAATAGAAATAAATTTTTTAATTTTTATCTAATAGACCAAAATTATTGTAACGACGTTATCTGTCATTACGTATAAACCTTTCGCTTAAAATTTTTTGTCAAAATTCTTTTCAGATTCAATGTTATAGAATTCAAGCCATGCTAGTTTCAATGAAATTGGAATTAGGTATGGTATGGGGAAATTTAGAAATAATTAGGATAGGTATGGTGATGTTTAATTTGATCTCTAATTATCTATGATTATAAGAAACCTATACGATTTTACGGAATAAAATTTGAAAAAGAAGAACTCCAAATATAGATCCTAGCATAAAGGGTATTCTTTAGAATGTCTTGGATATAAGTTGTGTTTTGAAAATGGTGTATTTAGAGTAAACTGGAAATTCTATCCTATCGATGTATCTATAGAACATGCATGTCTCTACAGCGATAAACTCAAAAGTGGTAAAATTTTTGGTATGGTGATGGTCAATGCGGTCAAAGGGCCACTATAACGACAATGTTGCTATAGCGATGTTGCTATTGTAACATATGCCACTATAGGAATATTAATGATTGTTTTATTTCAAAAATCCCCCCAGAAGTTTATTTTTTCATGAAATATCTAGGGCTTTAACAATGGCAATTTGGGGCAAAACCATCAGGTTTTCATTATATTTTTTCACTAGGGTAAGGAATACATCCCTATTAACTTGTAAATCAATAATCTAGCCCTAGAATTGCTAGTTTGTGTAGTTCAAAGAGGATAAAGGGCTGAATTTTCTTCTTTTTATGGTGTAAGGGGATAAATTGAGCATAAAATCAATGAGTTTTGCTTAATTATTGTTAGTTTACCCTCTATGTCAATAATCCACTAAATAATCTATGGAATTGGTACTTTAAGATAAATTAAGGTAGAAAAAAACCCTAGAACAGGGAGGAAATGATCATGAAAATGTCCTTTGGATTTCGGTGTGAGTTATAATTCTCAAAATGGTAGGTCATTTCATTAATTGTGTGTTTATATGTACTTTGTAGACCGAGATCAAGCGAAAATTATACGGAAGGGCAAGATCCAGCTTAGTGGAGTTGTACAAGCTTGGCTCGAGGTTTGTGATGGTATTGTATTTTAATCTAATTTGTACTAAATGTATTAACTTCTTCTCAGTATGGCTTGTTAGTACATGATGTTTGGTGTGATCAATTTAATGATTTTATTCTCATTGTATAATTTTGACCAACCTTACGGTTAAATATGGTACGCTTTGGTATTTGAAATGCTCTCTAGGAACTTTGGTGGTGCAAGGTTGGAAGACACTTATGTCTGAGTTTTTAGTAAATGGAAATTTTTTTTCATGCAGGTCATGGTTAGAGCGTGGTTATGGTATCCGTAGTGTGTATGTAAGAGGTTTAGGTGAGTTTTACGATTTAATGATTGAACTAGGGAATACATTTATTTTTATTATTGCTTAAACTATTTAGACCACTTTTGACTAGGTGTGACTTATTTGACTTGATGGTAAATGACTTGACTTGATGCATGTAATCCTAAATGACTTAATTGATACTCCCTCCATTTCAAAAATAATGACCTACTTTCCTTTTTAGTCCGTTTAAAAAAGAATGACCCTTTTCCCCTTTTCGCAATACTTTAATTTTAATTTTCCACAAGGCATGTTTAGGACCACAAGATTAAATGGCATTTTGGTACATTTGACACAACTTTAATTTAAGGCCACAAGATTCAAAAGTCTTCTTAATTTTCTTAAACTTTGTGTTAAATCAAAGTTGGTCATTCTTTTTTAAACGGAGGAAGTACTTGTTATTCCAGGTGTAGGTAGAATAAACATTGATTAACTTATTGTACTATATTTTGGTTATATGCTCCTATTCTCATATTGGTTGGCCAAATGACCCTACCAGTACATTGTTGTTCTTTTGTGCTGATACTATACTTACTCTTACTTTTGTTGATAGCAGCGCATATTTCAGCGGCTCTCACAAGACGTCAATTGTGATTTTAGCGAGTGACTCAGATTTCAGGGTTGAGCAACTTATTCAACTACCATGGAATCTTTCCTTTATGTTATAGTCCTTTATTTTTGACATTGTGCATTTCTTTTAGTTTTGGATTTGCATTCCCTTCTTGATATTCTTACTATATTTTGGTATATCGACTTTTGGATTATAGGATGTTTTTTCTTTTAGTACTTATTTTCACATTGCATTAAGTTGTTAGATTGGGCAATTTCAAACTACTATGGGATAATTTCTTCTATTTTCACTAAGTGTTGGTAAATGCTTTCGGGGTTATTGGTTCTCTCACCGGCGAATTGTCTGGCTGCCCCTCATTTCCAATTAAATTGTGACTATTGTACTAACGGATCATAATTAAAAGAAATAGGAAAAAGAAACTAAAGTTAAGTAAAATTTATTTTATATAATCTTTATTCGTTTGAGCAATCATATTTCAAGCCTAGGTATACAACTTATCTTTTCCTATGTATTATATATAAAAAACAATACTAATTTTATTTAATGAGTAAAGGAGGAAAATTAATAGATATTAAAGATAACAATGGAAGAATAAAGCACCGATCAAGAGAAAAACAGGGAAATGTTTAAGAAAACTTACATGTAATGGTTGACTTGATATTGGAGGGGGTGCAAGTACCTGTAAATAATACCTACAATTTTTAATAATTTTGAAATGAAAAAAAGATATTATTTTTTATCAATTATCTTAATTTTGACTTATTTAAATTAACTAATGGAATAATAAGTGTTTCCACAAATTTTCATAGACTTTTCTGTTGTTCTAAACCTCATATAATATTCTCAAAATGTTAGTAAGAAATTTTTTTTAGAAATTAGCAAAGGAAGAAGAAATAATAAATTAGAATTTTACGAAAAATAATAATAATTAGGGAACTCTTTTATTTTTTCTAAGAATAAATTTCTATATTGCGAAAACAAATCTTAAAAACCTTTTTAAGAAAATTGCTGAAATGATTCATACATCTTAAGTTAGAAATCACTAATGAACATCATTGAAAAGTAATCTTAGTTAGAAGGCAACATACCATAATTTGAACTGGTGGCACATAGGGAATGTTGTCCCGACAAGTGTTCACTTCATGATGGGACGAAGTCATGTTTATATAAAGCTTTAGATAAAAAAAAAATTATTCAAAAAAACTCAAGAATGATAATAGAGAAGCAATGTGGTTTGAGCGATGCAATATTGAGGTGTATAAATTGATAACCAAATTGAAAAAAGGGAAAGCATTTTTAGATGTAGACGAGGATGCATACAATCATATTTCTTGAAAGGAAATAATGCTAGTTTCCATGTTTTGACACTTCATATATACTAAAATTAGGTTAGAATTTTGTCAATAAAATCTTGTTCATTATTCTATATTATTTTAGTATGTAACTATATGTCACGACCCGAACCGAGGCCCTGGCCATGACGAGCATTCCGAACAATGAAGGCCTGAAACACCCCTATTTGTCTGATAATCATGCACATAACTCATATGATAAATGAAATGCAGAAGATAAATAATATTACGAAAACATGGTCAAGAATCATATGAAATCAATAACAAAAAATAATGTCCCACAATCTCAACACAACATCTCTATAACGTCTGTGAAATCTCTACTACATGACTGAAACAAATATCTATCTGAAAACTTGGACAAGGCCCCCAGTAGAACCAAAAATACTAAATGATAAATGAAACTTCCAGAAAATCAGGCCTTCCGGAATATAGAAGGCTCACCAAGTGACTATGCAATTGTGCCTGAGAAACTACTAATTATCTGGACCCCTAGACTGTGCCTCCGAACCTGGGAGGGAAGGGGGTCAATACAAAAGTACTGGTATGCAGAGAAATCAAAACAAATATATAATATTTTTGCAAAATATACGTGAGAGCCATTACAAAGCAGTTTCATATCCAACCATTTGAAACACATGGACAAATGTAATAATTTTTCGACAACAATGTAATGCAGCTGAGGTAGGTGGAATACCCTACATATCACATTTACACCAACTGTCAAATCTTGGTTACTATCGAGATTAGAGTATAAGTTAGGAAAAGACACACAAGATCACACAGCAGGGTGTCTCGACCCAATGGTTGTGCACAAGATCACAAAGCAGGGCTCCTAACCATAGTCCCAACTTGGGAATGATATAAAGTCAGGTACACAAAATCACAAAGTAGGGTACCAAATTCCCATGTCGGCAAACACGGTTTCCAGCGATGAGCCCTTACAGTCAAACGCCTTTTTAGGACATCCACCTATCTCATGTAAAATCAATGCATTCAAATTTCATCTGATTCAATCACATATCATATTATATAGGGTGTCATCATACCCGACTTGCAAGCCATCAATATCACATCATTCTTCTCATTCAACCATTATATTCAACATGTTTCAACACAAATAGCCCTCTCGTTTTCAAGTCAAAATCATATCAATTTTCAAAACATTTCATGTCATGTTTTTCAAGATGTTTACAAAAAATTTACATCATATGAAAATTTAAAACTAGTTAACTTCAAGAGAGGGATTCCATATAATTCATGCTCTCAAATTAACACCTTTTCAAAACACATACATATACATATATAATATGTCAAATCACTTCGAAAATAGGCCTAAAGACCAAATCAATATTATAGAAATGTTCAAAACATGATTATATTCGTAGTTTCAAAACCCCCATTGTAAAACATGAATTTAAAGGCCCATGAGATTTTAGGATAACCCCACGTACCTCTATATGCGAAGATGATATGTGTTTCTTGAAGCCTACGTTCTGGGGATTCGAAATGTGCAATTAGTTTGAAAAACCCACGGTTGAATATTGAGTTGCTTGGGTTTTTATTTTGAAACCCTAAGGAGATTTCTTGAGCAATTTTGATGAATGAAGGTGTATTTTGGGGTATTTGGGGACTGAATTTAGTGTTTATGGCTAAATAAGGGTGGAAAAGGACCATTTTTCCCCAAAAATGGAGTGTTTAAGTCACTTGAGTAGTAATGTATGCGGAGCACACCTTATCGCATAATATAGGTTGAGTGGCGCACTCTTTATCGCACACATTAGGTTGTGAGTCGCACACCTTATGGCATAAGTTATGGTGTGCGTCGCACACCTTATGCTGCATGACACACACCACTTTACAAATCCATAACTTCTTCCTCGGGTGTCGGATTTTTGCAAAATTGGTATTGTTGGAAAGATAATTTAAAGGCCTTTAATTTGATATATTTTAGGAACTCTAATTCAATATATATACAGATTACTGACCGATTGAAGTTGACCCAAGTTTTGACGCTTACTACAACTCAATCGATGGAAAAGCTTTCAACTCGTCCTTGAGTTAGGGGACCTCTATGATGTCCATTCATGATTAACTAGATTTATACACCAAAGATTTTATTAAAACACTATATTCACAATAGATTTATGGTTTTTGGAATATGTACAAGTAGAAATAACAATTTACGTTCAAGTTTGAAAGTATGGTGTATTACATTATCTCCCCCTTGGGATCATTCGTCCTCGAATGATGGGTAGGAACTTGTTGAAACCTTAAAGGTATGGAATAACGCAGACACGACATGTCCTCTAATAAAGAATTCACTGATCTGAAACATGACCATATAGCTGGAACTACTGATATTCGGAATTCTTATATACGACATGCATATCTGATGCATGGAATACACAACTAAAGCTACTCATAAGCTGAGTTCTCATAATGAACATGCATACCTGATGCATGGAGTTTTTACTGAGTTGTTCTAATGAGTGCAGAACTGAATACACTGATAAGCCGAACTTTTTCTATTGGACATACATTTCTAATGCATGTATATCTGACTGAACTGACGTATGAACGTATGAATGAATACGCAATGATAACTGGTGTGGAGCTTGTAATAAGAATGTATGCTTGCAACTGAATGGGGTATCTCCCCCTTGGGACCCTATATCCCTCTATGAATGCTTAACTCACTAAGATGCTCAGAAAATTGAGGCGATGCACTAGGCAACTAAAAATTTAATCATATCTCGCAAATACAAGTAAACTCTATCTTTGAATAGTAACATATCTAAGATTTTGGTAGCATTATTAAATAAAGAGATGAGAAAACAAGTCATGCGAATCTTATCTTACTGCTAAACTGATTTGTTGGCCACATCGACTGAACTATACTAGAAACTTATACTCACTCTGGAGTATCTATTCAATACTCTCTCTAAAGAAGTTCTAGCAGTAATAGAGAGCCACGAATCATTGGTATGGATTACACGAGACATCCAACTGAGGAAATCACAACATTTACACTACTTTGCAGTCTGGAATATAGATATCTAATGTAATACCCCGTATTTCAAGCTACAATATCGACCATGATTTCGATGTGTTGATAAACCCCGAAGCCATAAAATACTATACCAATACGGCATGTTCATTATTTGTGTAGCATGTGAATCCATTCAAGATTGAATTTAGACCATAGAGGTCCTTCAACTGAAGGAAGAGTTGAAACTATTTCGATCGACTATGTTTTAGTGGATGTTTTAAATTATGTTATCTTCTGTCAACCATAAATCTTTGTATATGTCAAATTAGGGAGCCTACTATGTGTCAAATGATATATCTTCGAGTTATCTTTCCAACGATATCAATATTGCTAAAATCCGACACCCGAGCAAGAAGTTATGGCCTTTCAAAGTGATATACGTCGCCTAACCAATTGCCCATGGCCACTGGAAAGCATAGGCGATAGCCTAGGAGGCACGTATGTAAGCATAGGAGATAGCCTAGGTGGCACCTATGTAAATATAGGCGATATCCTAGGTGGTGCCTATGTGAACATAGGAGATGGGATGGGCAGTGCCAATGTAAACAATTCAAGTGACTTAAACACTCTGTTTTTGGTAAAATAGTCCTTTTCGACCCTTACTTAGACCTAAAACACAAAATTCAGTTCCAAGGACCCCAAAATACACCTTCATTCATCAAAACTGCTCAAGGATTCTCCTTAGAGTTTCAAAATAAAAACACAAGCAACTCAAGATTCAACCAGGGGTTTTAGGAACTAATTGCATAATTGGAATCCTTTCAGCGTAGGCTTCAAGAAGAACCTTATATTCGTAGTAATCGAGGTACATGGGGTTATCCAAAAATATCATGGGTGTTGTTTTATGAACATGCATGCTTTTAAATGGGGGTTTTCAATCAGATGCTAATAACTTATGTTTAATATGATTTCTAAGTCATTTCTATTTATGTCATGGGAATTGTTTACCTATACACTACAATGGTTGAAACCATGCATATGTGATTTGAGATTTTCCATGGAAGTTTGATAAATATGAATGATAAATTACTTTCAAATTCTCATGATAATGTCTTGAAACCCCATATCATATTCTGACCAATAAAAGAGAGCATGAATTTGAAATAATTGTTGTTCACCACTTGTAAATGATGAAGCACCTTGGGTTTTACATGATTATGCATATGTGGATATGATATTGATGACTTTCAAGTAGGGTATGATGATACCCAATAGAATATGATCTATGATGGAATCAGATGAAATTTGAATGCATTGATTTTCATGAGATAGGTGGATGCCTGAAGAAGACATTTGAGTGTAAGGGATCATCGCTGGAAATCGTGTTTGCCGACATGGAAATTTGGTACCACGCTAAGTGATCTTGTGTACTTGACTTTATGTCATTCATAAATTGGAACTATAGGTAGGAGCCTGGGCTAAGTGATCTTGGGCACTACCATTGGGTCGAGACACCATGCTTCGTGGTCTTGTGTGTCTCTCCCTCACTTATACTCTAATCTCGGCGGCAATCGAGGTTTGACAGCTGGTGTAAATTATGTAGGGTATTCCACTTAGCTCAGTTGCATTTCATTGTTGTTGAGAAACTATTGCATTATGCCCATGTGTTTTAAAATGATTTGATATGAAATTGCTTTATAATGGCTCTTAACTATATTTTGTAAAAATATTATTTTTTGTTTTGATATCTCTGCATACCAGTACTTTTGTGCTGACCCCCTCCCTTCTCTAACCTCTCAGGTTTAGAGGCCCAGTATAGGGGTCAAGAGAATCAGTAGATCATTCACACAGAGTTGCAGAGACAATTGGTGGTCCTTTTATGTTTCGGATGGTCTTATGTACTGCAGTCCTTTTATCTTATATTTATTTTTGGGGTCTACTGGGGGCCTTGTCCCAGTTTATATACAGTTACTTTACTCAGTTATTTGCTAGAGATATTCACAGACAGTTGTTTAGAGGTTGATTGATGTTGGAGGAACCTTATTTCCCCATTATTGTTTCTTTTCATATTTATGACCATGTTTCCAAATGATTGTATTTCTTCTACATTACTTTGATCATATAAATTAGGCACATGATTATCAGACAGATAGGGGTGTTTTAGGCCTCCATGGTTTGAAATTCTCATCACATCCAGGCCCTGGTTTAGGTCATGACAAACATGGTATCAAAGCATGGTTCATGGTCCTAGGGTATCTGCGAAATCATATCGGGTAGAGTCCTATTTATGGGTGTGTAGTACGCCACACTTTTAAGCAGGAGGCTTCTAGGCGTTTAGGAAATGTTTCCCTTCTTTGTGATTTAGTTCGTGCTTCAAAGTCTGATATGTTCCCTAATTAATGATCACTTGTGTTTCAGAAACACAGTTATGCCTCCACGTCGTATCATCGATCAGAATGCTTAGGTAGATGAGATCCGTCCCTCCCATGGGATGCGGAATCGTAATAGGGATCACACTCCAGAATTTTTCCCTACTCTAAGAGTCCCTCCAGTCCCGACCAGTCTACCTCGGGCTCCGCGGACTAATGTCAATCGTCCCCCAATTGCTCAGGGAGATATTTCAAATGCAGAATTCAGATGTTCTATTCATATGTTGACACAGTTGGTAGCTAACCAGGCTCAATGATCGGAAGATGTTGGGTCTGCATCTGTTACATTTGAGGCTACTAGATTTAGACATTTCATGAAGATGAACCCATCCAGTTTCACTGGCACCATGGTAGAGGAAGATCTACAGGTGTTCATGGATAAGATGGAAAAGGTCTTTAAGGCGATGCATGTGGATGAGGTTGAAGGGGTGGAACTAGCAACCTATCAGCTCATGGATGTTGTGAATCAGTGGTATGCCGACTAGGAATATGGAAAAGGTGAGAGTGCTGAGCCCACAGTTTGGAGCGAATTTGTGGAAGCTTTCCTTGATCGATTCTTTCCTCTAAAGTTGAGAGAGACCAAAGCGGAAGAGTTTATGAATCATAAGCAGGGCAGTATGAGTGTCCCGGAGTACACTTTGAAGTTTAATAAACTAGCCCGCTATGCTCCAGAGTTGACTAGTAATATGAGAGCTCGAATGAGGAAATTTGCATCTGGCCTTGCTGATAACCTAGTACTTGAGTGCCAGGGGGCTATATTGAATAAGGAGTTATACTTTGCTCGATTGACCGTTCATATGCAGCAAGTAGAAAAGAGGAAAAAGATTGTTGAATCTAGAGTGAAAGACAGACAGGCTAATAGAGCTAGATCTGCAGGCCAGTACCACAGTCAACAGCCAGTGCCCCAGCACCTAGACCAATGATAAACAGACGAACTCAGAGTTTTCAGACTCCTCATAGATCCAAAGCTCTAGGTACACAGTCTCGGGTAGTGTGGCCCAACAGCGTCGTACTTATCCACGGTGTGAGTATTACAGAAGGAATCATCTAGGGAAGTGCTGGTTTAAGGGGAGAAACTGCTATACTTATGGCAAAGTACGTCACCTTCAGAGAGATTATCCTTCTGCTGGAGGAAATATGGGTGGGGCTAAGTCCCAAGCCACCTCCACAGCTCCTCTTCCTAAGGGTGCCCCTTCAGCTGTCGGGAGCGGTCAAAATCGGTTATATTCTTTGACTAACCTCAAGGAGGTGGAAGCTTCACTAGATGCTGTCACCGGTATGTTACGAATCTTTTCTCATGATATTTATGTATTTCTTGATCCCGGGTCTACTTTATCTTATGTGACCCCTTATGTGGCTGTTGGTTTTGGGTTTGAGACCGAAGTTATTGTAGAACCCTTCTCTATTTCTACTCCTGTAGTTGACTCTGTTGTTGCTAAAAGGGTGTATAGAAATTGTGTCGTGTCTATTCATAGTAGGGAAACTGTAGCAGACCTTATAGAACTTGATATGATAGATTTTGATGCCATCCTTAGGATGGACTAGTTCCATTTATGCTACGCCACACTCGATTGCAGGACCAGAAAGGTGAATTTTTCTTTCCCGAATGAGACACCAATTGTATAGGTAGGGAGTTCTGTAGAACCTAGAGGTCACTTTATCTCTTATCTTAGAGCCCAAAAGCTTATCTACAAAGGGTATATATACCATCTAATCTGAGTAAAAGATTCAAAAGTTGAAAATCTTTCTCTGCAGTTAGTCCCTATAGTGAATGAATTCCCAGAAGTCTTTCCCGAAGATCTCCCAGGTATATCCCCTGATAGGGAGATAGATTTTGGCATTTATGTGTTACCAGACACTTGTCCTATTTCTATTCCGCCATATAGAATGGCTCCCGTGGAACTAAAGGAGTTAAAGGAGCAGCTTGTAGACCTCCTAGACAAAGGTTTTATTCATCCTAGTGTTTCCCCATGGGGTTCATCTGTGCTCTTCATGTGAAAGAAGGATGGATCCCTTTGTATGTTCATAAACTACCGCCAGTTGAATAAGGTCACAATTAAAAATAAATATCCTCTTCCTAGGATTGACGACTTTTTTGACCAGATTTAGGGTGCAAAGTGTTTTTCAAAAGTAGACCTTTGTTCGGGTTATCATCAATTGAAAGTTAGGGACTCAGACATACCCAAGACAGCCTTCCGAACCCGATATGGTCACTATGAATTTCTAGTCATGTCCTTCGAGTTGACTAACACCCCTGCAGCCTTCATGGATCTTATGAATAGAGTGTTCCATCAGTTTCTTCACTTGTTCATCATTGTATTTATTGATGATATTCTGATCTATTCTAAGAGTAAAGAGGATCACGCCAATCACCTCCGAATTATTCTTCAGACCCTTACGGATCATCAGCTGTATGCCAAATTTTCTAAGTGTGAATTCTTATTGGATGCTATTGCTTTCTGGGGGCATATGGTGTCTAGTGACGGGATAAGAGTGGATCCCCAAAAAGTTGAAGTTGTGAGAATATGGCCCAGACCCACGACTCCAACAGATATTCGGAGATTCTTGGGTTTGGCGGGGTATTACAGAAGGTTCGTAGAGAGTTTTTCTTCCATAGCTGCTCCGCTTACTAAACTGAATCTAAAAAAGATGAAGTTTGTGTGGTCTGACTTGTGTGAACACAGTTTTGAGAAGTTAAAGGACAAGCTGATTACTTCTCCTATTTTGACCCTTCCCAAGGGTGTAGATGATTTTGTGGTTTATTGTGATGCGTCCTGTGGGACTTGGTTGTGTATTGATGCAGCATCTTGGCAGTTAAAGGTGCATGAGATCAATTACCCCACTCATGACTTGGAGTTAGCAGCCGTGGTGTTTGCACTTAGAATCTGGAGGCACTATCTTTATGGAGTGCATGTTGATATTTATACTAACCATAAGAGTTTGCAGTATGTTTTATCATAGAAAGAATTGAACCTTAGGCAGAGGCGTTGGATGGAGCTTTTGAAATACTATGATATGAGTATGCATTACTATCCGGGCAAGGCAAATGTTGTAGCCGACGCCCTCAGCAGGTTGTCTATGGGCAGCCTTTCTCATGTATAAAAAAGGAAAGAAAGATATGGTGAACGATATTCACCGCCTTGCAAATCTGGGAGTGCGACTCTTAGATTCCAAAGATGGAGGGGTGATTGTTTGTGAGTTAGCTAAGTCATCCCTTTGTGCTGAAGTTAAGGAGAAGCAGGTTGAAGATCCCACCTTGATGCAAATCAAGAAAGATGTGGGTCAACAAAAGGTTATGTTGTTTGAAATTGGTGGTGATGGTATTCTAAAATTTCAAGATAGGTTGTAAGTTCTGGATGTTGATGGACTGTGGGAAAGAATCCTTGATAAGGCACACTCTTTGAGGTATGTCGTTCACCCAAGCTCTACTAAGATGTACCATGATCTGTAAACCTTGTATTGGTGGAATAACATGAAACGTAATGTAGCTGATTTTGTGTCCAAGTTTTTGAACTGTCAACAAGTGAAGGTACAACACATGAGGCCAGGAAGTACTTCCCAAGAGATATCCCTGCCTTTATGGAAGTGGGCGATGATAAACATGGACTTTATTACAGGACTTCAGAGATCCCGAAACCCGTATGATTCTATATGGGTGATTGTAGATCGGTTGACAAAGTCAGCCCACTTTTTGCCTGTGAGGACTAATTATTCGGGAGAGGGTCTTGCTAAGATTAACATTGACGAGATAGTTTGGTTGCATGGGGCACCAATTTCCATTATATCCGATAGAGGTATGCAGTTTTTATCTCAGTTCTAGTTCAGAAGGGTTTAGGTACACAAGTAAATTTGAGCACAACTTTCCACCCTCAGATGGATGGCAAGCTGAGCGTACCGTTTAGACCCTCGAAGATATGTTGAGGGCATGCGTCATTGATTTCAAAGGTAGTTGGGTAGATCACCTGCCACTGGTTGAATTTGCTTACAATAATAGTTACCACACTAGCATCAAGATTGCTCCTTTTGAGGCTTGGTATAAAAGGAGATGTAGGTCTCCGATAGGATGGTATGAAGAGGGTGAAACTCAATTGTATGGTCCTGATCTTGTTCATTAGGCGATGAAGAAAGTGAAGATCATTAGAGAACAAATTAAGACTGCTCAGAGTCGTAAGAAGTCCTATTCCGATGTTCGGAGAAGAGAACTAGAGTTTGAAGTTGGTGATTGGGTGTTTCTCAAGGTTTCTCCTATGAAAGGAGTTATGCAGTTTGGAAAAAAGAGTAAATTGAGCCCTTGCTACATAGGGCCATATCAGATTCTAAAAAAGATTGGTACAATTGCTTATGAGCTAGAATTGCCTGCAAGTTTGGGTTCTGTTCATCCGGTATTCCATGTATCCATGTTGAAGATATGCATTGGAGATCATTCTCTGGTATTTCTAGTAGAGGGTATCAAAGTGATAGACTTCTTGTCTTACGAAGAAGAGCCCATTGAAATCTTAGATCTCCAAGTTCAAAAGCTGAGGAGTAAAGAGATAGCCTCAGTAAAGCTACTGTGGGGGAATCAGAAAGTCGAAGAAGCAACTTGGGAGTCAGAAGATGACAGGAGAATTAGATATCCCAATTTGTTTTCTTCGATGGAGAATGAGGCAGAAGGTACTATTCCTATCTTATCTTTCCTAGTCCTTTATTATTCTTGAAATCTTGTTTTTCTGGGTTCTGCATCATCATTCGGGGATGAATGATCCTAAGGGGGGATAATGTAACGCCCCGCATTTTGGGCTACAATATAGGCCACGATTTCGATGTGTTGATAAATCCTGAAGCCATAAAATCCTATGGCAATATGGAATGTTAATTACTTGTGTAGTATGTAAATCTATTCAATCTTGAATTTAGACCATAGAGGTCCTTCAACTCAAGGACGAGTTGAAACTAATTAGATGGACTAAGTTTTAGTGGACGTTGTAAATTGTGTCAGCTTCTATTGACCATAACTTTCATTATATTTCGAATTAGGGAGCCTACTATATGTCAAATAATAGGCCTTCGAGTTAGCTTTCCAATGATACCAATTTTGCTAATATCTGACACTCGAGCAAGAAGTTATGGCCTTTTAAAGTGATATGTGTCACCTAACCAATGGCCCATGGCCACTGGAAAGCATAGGCGATAGCCTAGGCGGTGCCTATGTAAACATAGGCGATAGCCTAGATGGTGCCTATGTAAACATAGGCAATATCCTAGGCGGCGCCTATGTGAACATAGGTGATGGGATGGGCGGTGCCTATGTGAAGAATTCAAGTGACTTAAACACTCCGGTTTTGGGGCAAAATGGTCCTTTTCCACCCTTGTTTAGCCCTAAAACACGAAATTCAATTCTAAGTACCCCAAAATACACCTTCATTCATCAAAAGTGCTCAAGTATTATCCTTAGGGTTTCAAAATAAAAACCCAAGAAACTCAAGATTCAACCGGGGGTTTTAGGAACTAATTGCATATTTGGAATCCTCTCAGCGTAGGCTTTGAGAAGCATCTAATATTCATAGTAATCGAGGTATGTGCAGTTATCCAAAAATCTCATGTGTGTATTTTTATGAAAATGCATGCTTTTAAATGAGGGTTTTCAATCAGATACTATTAACTTACTTTCAATATGATTTCTAAGTCATTTTTCTTTATGTCATGGGAATTGTTTGCCTATACACTTTAATGGTTGAAACCATGTATATGTGATTTGAGATTTTCCATGGAAGTTTGATAAATATGAATGATAAATTTCTTTCAAATTCCCATGATAATGTCTTGAAACCCCATATCATATTGTGACCAACAAAAGAGAGCATGAATTTGAAATAATTATTGCTCACAACTTGTAAATGATGAAGCACCTTGGTTTTTACATGATTATGCATATGTGGATGTGATATTGATGACATGCAAGTCGGGTATGACGATATCCTATAGAATATGATATGTAATGGAATCAGATGAAATTTGAACGCATTGATTTTACATGAGATGGGTGGATGCCTGAAGAAGGCATTTGAGTGTAAGGGCTCATCGCTGGAAACCGTGTTTGCCGACACAAAAATTTGGTACCAGGCTAAGTGATCTTGTGTACTTGACTTTATGTCATTACCAAATTGGGACTATAGGTAGGAGCTCGGGCTAAGTGATCTTGGGCACTTCCATTGGGTCGAGTCACCATGCTTCGTGGTCTTGTGTTTCTCTCCCTCACTTATACTTGAATCTCGGCGGCAACCGAGGATTGATAGTTGGTGTAAATTATGTAAGGTATTCCACCTAGCTCAGTTTCATTTCATTGTTGTTGAGAAACTATTGCATTATGTCCATGTGTTTTCAATGATTTGATATAAAATTGCTTTATAATGACTCTCAACTATATTTTGTAAAAATATTATGTTTTGTTTTGATATCTCTATGTACCAGTACTTTTGTGCTGACCCCCTCGCCTCTCCAACCTCTTAGGTTTAGAGGCCCAGTCTAGGGGTCAAGAGAATCAGTAGATCCTTCAAACAGAGTTGCAGAGACAAGTAGAGGGCCTTCTATGTTTCGGAAGGTCTTATGTCGTGCAGTCCTTTTATCTTATATTTAGTTTTGGGGTCTACTGGGGTCCTTGTCCCAGTTTATATACAGTTACTTGACTCAGTCATTTGTTAGAGATTTTTGCAGACAGTTTTTTAGAGGTTGATTGATGTTGGGGGAACTGTATTTCCACGTTATTGTTTCTTTTCATATTTATGACTATGTTTCCGAATTATTGTGTTTCTTCTACATTACTTTGATCATATGAATTCGGTGCATGATTACCAAACAGATAGGGGTGTTTCGGGCCTCCATAGTTTGAAATGCTCATCACGGCCTGGCCCTGGTTTGGGTCATGACATGTAACTCATAAATTAGGATAGAAGTACCAGGCCTTAGTCAATGCGACTTCTTACTTTCAAGCTTAGCACACTTCTAGAGTATCCCTTAACTTATTATTCTACTTAATTACCATACTCATTGATTCAAGTTATAATCCTTATAAATCTTTCTACTAGTGTTTAAAGTAGCTTAAATCTTTTCACAGTGATCAAGCCTAATTTTAAATCACAAAATACAACATGCCACACCACGATACTAGTCTAAACCATATGATTCAGTCTTCTGTATCCTCTTTAGAGATCACACCCTAAGCATAATGTTCCTTACCACTTCAACGACCAGCTCTGAACTCTTACTATGGATTTACTAGAGCATATTGTGTCCCTCCACTTAAATCCCAACATGTCATTAAAGCCTATCTTTATAACCACATATGACCTCTAAGGCAAACACCCATAAGGACATGCTTCACATATTCTCTAAACCACTATCAATATAACTCCCACGCGCTACCCCAAAAACACACACACAAAAATTCTCATTAACCATTACATATATCAAAGATTTGGCCCCAAACTTACTTAACACTTAAGGCCTTTTCTAAAATAAGAATACTATGCTTTTTATCAACAGGAAAACAGTTACTCCTCATAACCATCCTTACATAAGAAGGAGTAAAAAATGGCTAAAACATAAGATTTTGAAACATAGAAGGGTATTATATGAAACTTAACTGAGGCATGAGGAATAGCAAATCAACATTCGGGATTTTTCAAAGCACTCTGAATTTAGGGTATTCATGGCTATAAGCGGAATATCGCCAATCATTTGGAGTAAAACATGATTTATGGAGACTGAGCATACTATAGAGTGCAAACATATATTTCATGAGCTGCATGACCTCAATTTGGAGTTTGTAAGATATGGAATGTAATTCCAACTACTGAATGAACTGGAACTCTTCATTTTAGAACTTGAAGAGTACATGATTCGCTATCACAAGAATGATCATGACCTACGATTATCGAACTGACATGTAAGGCATGAGTATCTATTGGGATCACTGAAAAATACTGAGATAGGAATAGGTTGCGTCTCACTCTCACTTTCTGACGTTCTATGTCGTCATGACATCACTACTAGAATCTGAGAGCCTTACGTGGTTATTCGTTCTATTATCTCCCCCTTGGCTTTAAGCCATTATCTTAAGTTTGAGAGATCCCTTACTAGACTTTAAACATAACAGCACTCACTGTACTCTCGGGTCTGAAATATGACAATACACAAAATTAATAGAACTTAACCAAAAAGCCCACACATGAAAGTGAAAAGCCCACTGCTAATACTACCTTCTGAGATACACTCAATATTTCGATAGCCCCAATAGTCATAGTATAATGCTTGCACACTTATTTTTATCGGTTCAACTTTCATAACTCAAACTTAGATTGTAACACTTAACATGGATATCACCAAGCCTTTGATGAACCATACCACTTCCATCCTAGCATACCAATATTGCTACTCCAAACTTATATCTTTCTACCATGAGAATCGAGATCACATCAAAATGCTCAACACTATCAATCAAGGCTCCTTAAGTTGGCTATCTAGAACACCATATATCATCTAACTAGTTTTTTTCCAACTAGCAACTCAACCGTACCACTAGTCACACGCAACATGTGATAGTCTTAGAGAAATGCCACAACTCCATATCGCCTTGGGCATACTTTCACACCATACCTACAACATTATACTTTATTACGAATCAACTTAAACTTAAGCCATTTGATAAACCGTTCAAGCCTATTAGATCACTTCCATTACCATATAACTAGAATCATTAACCAAGAAATCATCACATCCACCTTCATGGACTTCAACTGTTCAAACCTTAAGGTCTAGTGCTAAACATGATTTTTCAACCCAACCTTACGCACGATTCTCACTTGGAAACCATGAAATAAACATCAAGAAATACTAGTACACTAGAACTTCATAACCACAATAATC
The DNA here is from genome assembly GCF_002878395.1 of Capsicum annuum. Lineage (NCBI taxonomy): Eukaryota > Viridiplantae > Streptophyta > Magnoliopsida > Solanales > Solanaceae > Capsicum > Capsicum annuum. The sequence continues at coordinate 30,008,139 of NC_061119.1, forward strand.
CATCTTGACCTTACGGTCTTCTTTATCATAAATCATTAGCACATACTATTTCAACACATCAAGCCTACTAAATTCAAAACATACATCATTAATGTCATGCCACTATCTTTACCACCACATTCTACACTTGTTCAAGCCGATAGTTTAGTGTCAATCGTCTACCACCAATGACGAGTGCAACATAATATACTAATCCATGAAATTGGAACTTTCTATCCAAATACCTCATAATTTGCTACATACCTTCTCATAAGTTGTACTAGTTTACAACTACCAATGGAAAAAGTCAAGGGGTAAGGTCACATAATAGACATGATCAACCTTAATCTGATATTATAACCCCATATGATCTTATCTACTTATGCGGATTTCTCACCTCATACTTACTTACTCAAACATACATTTAGACTGCCTTCAAATTCCTCAAACAACCATGAGTCTATAATGATAACTTACTCGCTAATATAGCCATTTTTCACATTCAAGCAACCAACAAATCACCCTTACTAACAACTCTTCTCTACCTTATACTAAACTAACACACAAGGACGAATCACCTCTTTACCTACTCAATCTTATGCAAACAGATTCAGCCATACATATATTAAACAAACAAAAGAACATCAAGTTGGACAACAAGTTCCTAGTGAATAAAAATAGGCCTCACACGGCTTCACTAGACTATGATTTTGTATTTTTGAACCGAAAAATGAGATGAATAACAAGGCAACTATGATAGTGAATCGAAAGAGCCCCACACGGCTTCACTAGACTTTAAATTTTTTTTTTTTTCAAAAACACTGTGATAACAAGATTACATATTACATGAGATAGAAAATTGACACATAATATTTAATGGTATAAGAATACACATCTTACTTTGTATATATAAAAATCTGAGTAAGACACTTCCTCCCTGGACTACCATACCATCCACACGTGCTACTAGATACCACATTAGTTTATCACTATAAAGGGCTAAATTATCCTCAAACATCGGTTATTCAACTGAAATATTCATTTACAAAAAATTCACCCTCGCTCTAACTTCTAACTTTATGACTTCACATCACCAACTTCTTGATTTAATTTTACTATCAATAGGTCATGACAACAACACTTTAACTCATATTACTATTCGGGTGGAAATACAGTTCCAACATTCTATTTCACACCATTCCCCCTGAAGCAAGACATTTGTAACATAAATTTAAAGGAGACTAAATGCAATTAATACCTCAAGTTGAAAAGCACTATTCCATCAGGATCAATTTTTACATCGGAATCAATACATATTGAAGCAATAACGGACTCTTCTCAAGTCCTTGCTTAAATTTTAACACTTATATAGTTCAATCAGAAATGACCATACCATTTAGATTCTAAACTTCTGCACTTGAATCACCTCAATAATGAGACATATCTAAGGACATTAGAGTAAGGAATGTGTTTGGGATGACTTTTTACTTTGGTATCGGTGACACCATAGCACGAATTAGAGTATGAAAGAGAAACCTTCTCACTCTATTGCACGAACTAGAACATGAAGAAAGAGAGACATTCCGAAACTCCTAGTAGCCTCCTTCTTATAAGTCTGGCACACTACACACCCATAAACAAGACTTTACCCGACGTAATTTTACAGACACCCTGGGACCATGAACCGTGGTTTGTAACCAAGTTTGTCATGACCCAAACTGAGGCCCTGGCCGTGATGACCATTCTGAACCATGAATGCCCGAAACACCCCTATTTGTCTAATAATCATGCACATAACTCATATGATAAAAGAAATGCGAAAGATATACAATATTATGGAAACATGGTCAAGAATCATATGAAATCGATAACGGGAAATAATGTCCCACAATCTCAACACAACATCTCTATAACGTCTGCGAAATATCTACTACATGACTGAAACAAATATCTATCTAAAAACTGGGACAAGGCCACCAGTAGACCCAAAACTACTAAATGATAAATGAAAATGCCAAACAATCAGGCCATTTAGAATATAGAAGGCTCACCAAGTGACTCTGCAATTCTGCTTGAGAATCTACTGATTATCTGGATCCCTACACTGTGCCTCCGAACCTGGGAGGGAAGGGGGTCAATACAAAAGTACTGGTACGCAGAGAAATCAAAACAAAAATATAATATTTTTGCAAAATATAGGTGAGAGCAACTATAAAGCAGTTTCATATCCAATCATTTAAAAACACATGGGCAAAATGTAATAATTTTTCAGCAATAATGTAATGCAGCTGAGCTAGGTGGAATACCCTATATATCATATTTACACCAACTGTCAAATGTCGGTTGCCACCGAGATTAGAGTATAAGTGAGGGAAAGACACATAAGATCACACAGCAGGGTGTCTCGACCCAATGGTAGTGCACAAGATCACAAAGAAGGGCTCCTAAGCATAGTCCCAACATAGGAATGATATAAAGTCAGGTACGCAAGATCACAAACCAGGGTACCAAATTCCCATGTGGATAAACATGGTTTCCAGCAATGATCCCTTACACTCAAATGCCTTCTTCGGGCAGCCACCTATCTAATGTAAAATTAATGCATTCAAATTTCATCTGATTCAATCATATATCATATTCTGTAGGGTATCGTCATACCGACTTACAAGCCATCAATACCACATCATTCTTCTCATTCAACCATTGTATTCAACATGTTTAAAGACAAATAGCCCTCTCATTTTCAAGTCAAAATTATATCAATTCTCATAATATTTCATGTCAAGCTTTTCAAGATGTTTTCAAACAATTTACATCATATGAACATTTAAATCAAATTCACATCAAGAGAGGGATTCCATATAGTTCATGCTCTCAAATTAACACCTTTTCGAAACACATGCAAAGACATATATAATATGTCAAATCACTTTGGAAATAGGCCTAAAGACTAAATCAATATTATAGAAACGTTCAAAACATGTTTATATTCATACTTTCAAAACTCCCATTATAAAACATGAATTTAAAGGCCTATGCGATTTTAGGATAACCCCACATACCTTTATATTGAAAGATGATAGGTGTTTCTTGAAGCCTACAATCTGGGGATTCCAAATATACAATTAGTTTCAAAAACCCACGGTTGAATCTTGAGTTAATTAGGTTTTTATTTTGAAACTCTAAGGAGAGTTCTTGAGTAATTTTTATGGATGAAGGTGTATTTTTGGGTATTTCGGGACTTAATTTTGGGTTTATGGATAAATAAGGGTGGGAAAAGGACCATTTTACCGAAAAACGGAGTGTTTAAGTCACTTGAGTAGTAATGTATGCGGCGCACACCTTAACACATAATATAGGTTGTGTGGCGCACTCTTTATCGCACACATTATGTTGTGTGTCACACACCTTATGACATAAGTTAGGGTGTGCGTCTCACACCTTATGCTGCATGACACACTTCACTTTGCAAAACCATAAATTCTTCCTCGGGTGTCGGATGTTTGTGAAATTGGTATCATTGGAAAGATAATTTGAAGGCCTTTCATTTGAAATATATTAGGCACTCTATTTAAATATATACAAAGAGTAATGATCGATTGAATTTGACCCAAGTTTTGACGGTTACTAGAACTCAATCGATGGAAAAGCTTTCCACTCGTCCTTGAGTTAGGGGACCTCTATGATCTCAATTCATGCTGAACAAGATTTATACACCACATAGTTGATTAAAACACTATATTCACAAAAGATTTATGGTTTTTGAAATATGTACAAATAGAAATAATAATTTACGTTCAAGTCTGAAAGTATGGGGTGTTACACTATAATAGATTCTAATAATTTTGTTTTTATGTGTACATAATTTATTGGTCGAGCTACAAATTGTTGACCTCTTTTAAAAAGATTCCTTATCACATTTTTAGAGTTAAATTTGAAGCATCTAATAGGTGCTTTCTTCTCAAAACTTACTTTCCATATAGAAAGATATCTTCTCTAAAAAAATTGGTTCAAAAAATATTCAAATAATTCTTGGCTCAACACTATTCAAGATAATAATCTTTAGACTGTGAGATGACCCGATCTGTGAAAACAACATTATTGTTATCACTACAAATTAACATCGCTAACTTCAAACTAACTTAAAATTGATCATTTATTTAGTCAAATAGAAATAAAATTTACAATTTTTATCTAATACACTAAAATTTTTGTAATGACCTTGTCCATCTTTACATATAAGCCTTTCGCTTAAAATTTCATGTTAAAATTCTTTCCAGATTCAAAGATATAAAATTCAAGCTAGGCTATTTCGAAAGAAATTGGAGTGAGGTATGGTCTGGGGAAATACGAAAATAATTTAGATAAGTATGATGATGTTTAATTTGATCGGAAGCTATCTATGTTTATAAGAAACTACGTTGGATTTTACAGAATCAAATTTAGATTAGAAAAACTCCTAAAATTGGTCTTCCTTTAAAGGGTATTGTTTGGAATGTCTTGAATTTAAGGTGTGCTGTGAAAATGAGAATTTTTTTAGGAAATTAGAAATTCTATCGTATTAACGTTGCTAAAGCACATGTATGCCGCAATAGCGATAAACAAAATAGAGGGAAAATTTCCGCTATGGTGACGCTCAATGCGGTCAAATGGCCGCTATAATGACAATGTCGCTATATCGATATTGCTATTGCAACATATGCCACTATTACAACTTAAAATCATTATTTTATTCAAAAATACCCCAAAATAGATTATTTTTTTATAAAATATTTGGGACTTTGACAGTGGGAATATGGGACAAAACCATCAGTTTTCATTATATTTCAACATTAAGGAATATATCCCTGTTATCTTGTAAATCAATAATCTAGTATTAGAATTGCTAGTTTGCATAGTTCAGAGAGGGTTAAGGGATAAATTTTCTTTGTTTTCTAGTGCAAAGGGGTAAATTGAATATAAAATCAACGATTTTTGCTTAATTATTGTTATTTTACCCTTATATGTCATTAATTCACCAAATCATCTATGAAATTGGTACTTTTAGGTAAATGTAGGTAGAAAAAGCCCTACAACAAGGAGGGAATGATCATGAACATGGACTTTGGGTTTGGAGGTGAGTTATATTTTCCAACGTAATAGATCATTTCATTAATTATGTGTTTATATGTATTTTGTTGATAGAAATCAAGCAAAAATTAGACGGAAGGTCAAGACTCCAACATTGTGGAGTTGTGCCTGCTTGGCCTGAGGTAGGTGATGGTATTCTAGTTTAATCTAGTTTGGACTATATGTATTAACTATTTCTTTATGTGGCTTGTTAGTACATTTTGTTTGTTGTGATCAATTTAATGATTTTATTCTTGTTTTATGATTTTGACCAACCATACGGTTAAATAGGGAATGCTCTGGTATATGGAATGTTTTCTTGGGATTTTGATGGAACAAGGTTTGAAGATACTTATGTTTGGATTTTTAGTAGATGGATAAAATTTGTCCCCTAGTTATTCAGGGTTAGAGGGTGATTTTTGTATCCATATCATGTAGGTACGAGGTTCCAGTGAGTTTGACATTTCCATGAGTGAACCAGGGAATACATTTATTTTGATTATTTCTTAACCTGTCTTGACCTACTTTTACTTGGTGTGACATATTTACCTTAGTGGTAAATGACTTGACTTGTTGCTTGTAATCCTTAACTTCTTAACTAATACTTGTTATTCAGGGTGTAGGTTAGTATAAACATGGATAAATTTATTGTACTACATCTTTGTTATATGCTCATATTCTTATCTTGGATGGACCAAATGACCCTACTAGTTCACTGTTGTTCTGGTGTGCTGATACTTTGCCTGCTCTTACTTTTGTTGAGTACATCGCATATTTCAGTAGCTCCCAAAAGACCTCAATTGATCCTAGTGAGTGTATTCAGATTTTAGGGTTGAGTAGCTTATTCGACTACCATGAAATCTTTCCTTTATGTCATGGTCCATTATTTTGGACACTATTCACTTTATTCTAGTTTTGATGTTCATCCCCTTCTTGATATTCTCAGTATATTTTGGTACATGGTCCTTCGGATTCTAGTGTATTTTCCTTTTAGAACTTTTTCTGCAATGCTTTAAGTTGTTTGTTTGTTAGATTTTAAACTACAATGGGATAATTTCCTCTACATCCTCTAAGCGTTAGTAAATGATTTTGGGGTTATTGGTTCTCCAAACGGAGAATGGTGTGGGTGCCTCTCATGTCCAATTCAATCATGACAATTGTACTAACGGGTCATTATTAGAAGAAATACAAAAACAAAATTAAAGTTAGATAAAATTTAATTTATACAATCTTTTGTGCATGGATGTTTTTTAACTTTTCTAAACTGTTTTATTTTTAATTTATATATTTTAGTTTTATTGATGTTCATTTGTTGGGGTGGGGGTTGATTAAATGGTATTTGATTAAATGTTTTACTATAATATTCTTTATTTTTTTCTCTTAGTCTTTGTAATTTTTTTATATTATTTTGAAGGTATTCTAAATATTCTATATCTTTTGTTCTAAAATATTCAATTAAATTCTCTTTCGTTAGTATTTCTGTTAATCTTATTTCTTCCATATCTTGTCTCCAATATTTTAAATATTCATAGTTTATCATTTTATCCTATAACAGTATTAATACTGCAAATTTCTTTGTAATAATTTATTCTAATTGTACTATATCTGATATTAAATTTTAGGTTATGTATTTCATTAATTATCCTGTCTTTTTCTTTTATGAATAATTCTATGTCTAAATCATATTCTAAATGTCTTTTAATTCTAGTTATTTCATGGTTTTATCTATCCAAATCAATCTTTCTTTTAATTGTTTTCTTCCTTTTCTAAGATGGTTTCTATAATTAAGTTCTTCGTATAGCCAACTTTGTTTTTCTCTAACTCTTTTAATATATTCTAACATTTTTAATCTGTATAATATTCATCTGAATAATAACTATTATCATCTGAGTAATAACTATCTGAATAATATGAACTAAGATCATGCAAATCTTCTAACCATTCTAGACTTAATGATTCTTCATGAAATATTTTTTCCCATATTATTTTCTTTATGTCTTCTATTCTTAGTCTTTAATGATATATAAAACAAGTATCTTAATTTCATTAGATATATAGCTCGTCATATTTTTCATATGATGCTTAGGTTTCTACGAATAACTTGGATAACTTGGAATTGGATTTTAGTAATTTATGGTTTATTAAATGCTTTATCATAATATTTACTGGTTGTTTGTTTTAATCTTAATAAATCTTGTATATTTTCATTAAAGAATTTCATATATTTTGTATCTTTAGTTCTCATATATTTTTCTAGATTTGTTTTCATTTGTCTTTCTATTAATTGTATATTTTTCATGTCCATTTTCCAATATTCTAAATATACATAATTTATCATGGTTGATGTGTAGGTTTGGCATGTAGATATTTGTAAGAGTAAGTGGGTAGGTGTGGTATGTAATTTATTCTAGTCATAAAGTATTTATCAAATATATTTTTCAATATGATTTTTCTTATATCTACAATTTCTATATCCCTAAGTACATACAAAACAAGTATTTTAAATTTATCTACCATTTCATCAGATAAATAAGTAGTCATTTTTCAATTGATACTACTTTAAAATATTCCCTTCAATCAAACACATAACAAAATATGATCATTGTAGCTTACTATATACTAGATTATTATTAAATAACATTTTCTTCGGTCACTATTAGCATGGTAATATGGATACTTTTCCCTTAAATAGCGCCTCTACTCTGGCTACTCCCCTATCATGGCTCTCTTGCTTCACTGGTTTCACCTTTAGGATGACATAGTTCTTAGGGATTTTTCTCCTTTTTCACTTTGCTAATAAACTTCTTAATATGTTATTCTTCGAATAATTCTACTATAAAGTAACTAACAGGAACTTATTATATCATATCATGATTGTCAGGAATTTATGAATTTAGCTATTCATAATCGTAAATAAATATACCTGTTCTGGTAGGTTTGATAATTCTGGGCTTTGTTTACCCATAGCTTTTCCTTAGAAATATATCTGGTTTTTATTAAATATTCAAAAAGTTTTTGTGTACAAGAAGGAAGGCTTGCTTTCAACACATGAAAGTCTTGCCTTTAACTTGCCGAATGGCTTACATATTTATAGCCTAAAAGAAAAAGTGTAAATTATTTTCTACTTTACACATATCCTAAAGTAATAATTTACTTTTCCTATTGACAAGAACTAATAATACTAAAAATTCAAAAAACCTCTACCTATACAATAGGTCCTAAAAAGTTAAGACCAATAATGGCTTAATATACAATGTTTTACATAATGGCCTAACTTATGTAAATAAGTAAAGAAAAGCTATTTGTTCTAACATATGTTTCTTTCTTCACTTTAATGCTTTTGTCTTCTTATCTTTCTATTATTGCTCCGTCTTCTTATCTTTCTATTATTGCTCGGTGTCTTTCTATCTTTTGTCGTGCATCTTCCAGCTATTGTCCTAATCTTCTTCTATTCCAGTTGAACTTCTGGCATAATATTATCTTCTCCATTACATCTTGAACAAAGATGATCTGGATATTTTCGTCCTATTATTTTGCAATATCTTGTTAATAATTCTTCTGAAATAAATCCCTTCCTAATTGCTCTTGCAGTTGGTTGTTTCTCTGGATTGAGTAATGTCAGAATCCATTGTCTAGCATCTTCCATATCTGTTTGTCATAGTTCCCTCGAATTTGAATAAATCATTTGATGATCTCTTGAATAATAGCTCCATATAGGTTTCCATTGATATAATTATTTGCTAGTTCTTGAACAATTGTAGATATTCCCATAAGTCGTTTATTTCCATAAAAATTAGGTATCTCGATTTTAGGTATATCTGGCTGCTGAATAATATCTTCTGGTATAATCATATCTCAGGATAATCCTATTTTTACAATTTGTATAACTGGTTTGATCTCATCATATAATATCTTTGCTGGTGCAGTATAAAACTTTATAAAAAATAGATTTCCTTTGGTTATTCTTTTATAAGCGTTGAATACTCTATATAATTCTGGCATATCTGTTAGTTCATTTCCTTCATGGGTATATACGGTATTTAATAATCCATAGCTGAAACAAGTTTTAACTAAGCTTGGGTTGGTTTTCGGTAGTGCCATTAACTTGTTGTAACCTTATAATTTTTCGATTATATAGTTTGTGTTTGGTTCTTAGATATCTGTGGCTCTGGGTTTAAGGTTTAGATAAGTCTGTATTTTGTGGATATTTTCTATGTATGCTCGGGTTATGTGGTTATAGGCTTTTTTACCTTGGTTCAAACTTTCTCGGTATGTAGTAATTTGTGGGGGTATGTACAAGGGGTCTTTTTCTGTTTTTGGTATAAATAGTTTTTTCAAATATCTTATTCATGTTCATGTTTAGATATTTTTGTCCACTAACTCCTTTGCTTGTACTTGCAATTGTAGATTGATAAATGTTATGAATTTTATGGAGTGTCCCAACGTCTCCTTTTAGCTCTAGAATTTTGATGTCTTCCGGTCGACATAGCTCTAAACACTGCTCAGTTAGCTGATTTATAGCTTTAGACTTCAGTTTAACTTCATTAGTCTTTAGCTTTTCTATTTCATTACCAATAGTGTCCACTTTCATTGAAAGCGTAGTTAGGGTTTTGAGTAATGGTTAAAAAGGAGAACCGTTTAACAAAGCTTACTTATAATGGTTCACTTGATATTCGAGTGGGTGCTAGTACCTGTAAATAATACATACAATTTTTAAAAATTTAGAAAAGAAAAAATGGTTCTCTTTTTACATCAATTATCTAATTTTTTACTTATTTAAATTAATTAATAGAATAATAAGTGTTTTCACAAATTTTCAGGAACTCTTCTGTTGTTCTATACCTCATGTAATATTTTCAAAATGTTATTACGGATTTATTTTTGAAATCAGTAATGAGAAAGAAATAATCAGATAGAATTTTTTTGTGAAAAATAATAATAGTTGGAGAACCCCTTAATTTTTTCTAAGAAGATATTTTCTACATTCCGAAAACAAATCTCGAAAACAGTTTTAAGAAAATTGCTCAAATAATTCTTACATCTTAAGTAACAAATCATAAAAGAACACCATTGAAAAACTAATCATAGTTAGCAGGGAACATACCATTACTTGAACTGGTAGCACATAGGGAAGATGTCCCGACAGGTGTTCAAATCATGATGTGAAGAACATATATGAAGCTTTAGAGAAATAAATTTTATTAAAAAAAAGAATAATAATATAAAAGCAATGTGGTTTAATCAAAAGAATATTGAGGTGTATATAAATAACTAACGAGAAAAATGAGAAAGCATTTTTCGATATAGACGAGGATGCATAAGATCAGATTTCTTGAAAGTAAATAATGTTATTGTCTATGTTTTAACATTTAATTAAAACTAAAATTTGGTTAAAATTTGTCAGTAAAATCTGGTCAATTATTATTTATTATTTTGGCATGTTACTATAATAGATTCTAATAATTTTGTTTTGATGTGAACAGAATTAATTGGTAAAACTACAATTTGTTGACCGCTTTTCTGATTATTACTAATCACATTTTCAAGTTAAGTTTTAAGTATCTAATTTTTGCTCGCTTCACAAAACTCACATTTCAGATAGAAGGATATCATCTCCAAATAAATTAGTTCAGATAATATTCAAATTAATTCTTGGCTTAACACTATTCAGGAGAATGATCTTTTAACTTTGAAATGACCCGATTTGCAAAATTTTATGTCACGATCCGAACCCGGGCATGGCCGTGACAGGTAATCTCAAGCTCACCACTGGCCAGAGACAACCACCTTGTCGTACTTCAAGGGCAGATAAATGTAAACAACGGAAGTCAACCAAACCAATGATAAATAAATGATATCAAAGGAAAATATAAAGAGTCAAATGACAATTTTATGAATCCAACAAAACAACCAACCCACACTTGTCCATAAAAGTTTCTAAAACCATAATACCAACTAAGGTGGACCATGCCTATGGCTATGATAAAAAAGAATCCAAAGTACTAAATCAGTAATAAAAGAACAATGAAATGATAGGGCCTTCTGAAGGACTGAGGATCACCACTTCACAACTGATCAACAGAAGTATTCAACCACCTAATGTTTCACGGGAGCAACAAAAAAGTCCTTGCACCCTACATCATGAAACAATGCAGCGTCAGGGACAGTCAGTGGATCAAGAACTGTAATTGAGTTTAGACTTAAAGAAACTACAAGTAGTATTTGATCTTTTTGAACTGAAGAAAAAGGGATCATTTCATGTTTAAAAGTTGTACAAGGGGTAAAATGACCAAAATCCCCTTACCCCAAGTGAAAAAAATTAAAAACCCGAGTGTTTTGAACACAACAATGTGGTACACCAATATTGTGGATGCTAGCCTCTTTGCCACCATACTATCGTGGAGCTCCAAAGGCGTGGCACACCATTATAAAAAAGGCAAAATGCCTCATAGTTCAAAAGTAGTCGCGAACCCTTCCAAAATTTTAAAAACATTAACCAAACACCTTTAACATTCGTAAATAGATTTCAAGTCAATGATTGACATTACGCACGCGGGCGGGTCAAAAATAAAATAGTTGAAATTTTGTGGGGTCTTACATTATCCCCCTTTTGATCATTCATCCCCGAATGATGAGTTAGGATATTTTTAACATGATAATCGTAAGGATGCATTAGAATCAAATAACAAAATTTGAAATATGATAGGAGGGAAAGGAAACCATACCGTACGCACTTTCATGCAACACGGGGAACAAGGATAGGTGCTTGGCTCTCAATCTTATTCAGCTGCCTATGTAGCTTCTTCCAATTTTTAATTTCTCCAAAGAACCTTCACCGAAGCTACATTCTTGGTCTTTAATATACCTTCTTTCAAATCTAATATTTGAATCGAGACTTTCTCACAAGAAAATGAATTCGTAACACCAACATCCTCGACAGGTAAGAAGTGAGTAGATTTAGTCATCCTATCCGCAATGATCCAAATAGAATAATACTGATTTCAGGGCTTCAAAATAACCATAATGTAATGCCCCAGATTCAGAACCCCGGATGCTACATAGTGCTTATGATCCCGAATGACCACAAGCTAACCCTCTTCTGGTATCTATAACTGAGCACTGCATAATATACTATAAAAATGCAAAAAACTAGTGAAAACTTGCCATAAGGTTCAAAACTACTAATGCAACTAAAATAGGTTTAATAATATCAAAACTAAAACATCTATCTGAACAACTGGTCTGAAAACCTCTAAATTATCTGAACAATGGAGTTGAGGGGATAAGTTCCCAACTAACTTCGTTTATTAGAATACTGAATCGAATGCAATAATAAAATAAGTATTATCCTCGAATGATGAGGACTCACTGCTATCAACCTCTGCTGACTGAACTTAGACTTCTAAGGGTGCTCTGGCTCTCGCGCTTCTACACCTATGGTATAAGACACCATAGACCAAGAGAAAAGTATATGTCAGTACTTTGAATATACTGGTATGCTAGATGAGGTAAGGTTGAATGCAAGGGCTTATATTCATGAACAATACTGAATAAATAATCTGAGTATACTAAATGAGGATACATGCATAAATCCATAAATCATAACTAAAATGACAGTGACACTGAATACTGAGTTTCGAATACTGCTTTACTGACATCTGAGCTTACTAATACTAGGATACTGAATAACAGAATCTACTAATATTACTAACTGAATATTGAGGTTAAGATCAGTCCTATCTAGCAGGTGATCTCTGAATTGTATTATAATGACAATGCTTAACTGAGTCTTAGATCAGTCCTATCTAGTGGGTGATCTCTAAATGTAATACCCCAGGAAATTTTTCGTTGAAATTTTGTGCATAAACGTGTTGGGTTCTATCTTCTAGAATGAATTGTAAATTTTCCGTGCGAAATGTCTTACACTATGACCCACCATTATTTAGAGTATGAAATAAGATTTCCAACAACATATGGATCATCCAAAATGGGCACCCGAGCAATAAGTTACGAACATTCCGATGAACTGTGAATAGTAGTGAATAGTAAAACGTGCAGGAAAAAGTACTGAGGCCTGGCATATTTTTGCTCCAACTTTACATGATTATAACTACTTTTACATAATAACCTGCGTGATCTAATATATATCAATGGAAAGCTCTACGAGTCCTCTTTCCTATGAAATTAGTTTCATCCAATTTTTTTATCAGAGCAAAAAGTTATGGTCGATCTACTTCAGCCTATCAAAAATGAATTTTTGGGTCAAATTCAAATGATCAGAACTCCTCGTACATAATAATTTGGGTGAGATACTATATATCAACGGAAAGATATGAGAGTCCTCTTTCTAATGAAATTGGTTAGATTCAATTTGAATATCTGAGTAAAACGTTATGGTTGATCTAATTCGGACTATCAAAACAGTCTACCAAAGGATAGATTCAATTTTTTTTTTATTTTTAGGGGCGTTTTGGTCATTCCCCTTCACCCAAAATCTGTTCAAACCCTATATTAAAGCCTATTAGAAGCATTATATGTTATATTTCATCAAATTCCCTCAAAAATAAAATCCTAAGCTCCTTCATCCAACTTCAAGAACCTCCAAAGTTCACCATTAATTCTGCAAATTTATTCAAGGTTCTAAGTTCCTAGTTCAAGAACTCCAAGAACCATCATTCAAAGGCACGATTAAATTCTCAAAAATGAGTATCGATCTAAAGTTCATCATTCAAGGTATGTGGGGTTTTTCAACAAGAACTTTCTTTCGTTCTTGTGCCCAAAAGTAATTTTCTTTACAAAGGCATGCTTTTTATTTTATTATTACGAATTTGAAGCATAAACCCATATCTTATGATGATTATTATGAAATCCTGATGCTTATGATTGTCAAAGATGAATTTACATGTGTGAAGATATAAAGCATGAATCTTGAACGATATTTATCATGAGTTTGATATTTTGGTCATGAATCCCTATTGAAAATTGTGTTTTTTGAGAAAGTGTGTGTTATAAGCATGTTGATGTTGAATATTTGAGATATTTTGAATGATTTGACCTTTTGGTCTTAATAAAGTTGTTTTGAACTCGAGTGTGAAAGAAATCCATAACGTGGTTGATTTTGATAGATGGGAAGCATGATGGCTCTCGATGTATATTTATATATTACTACATTTATTTTGTTATGGATTGTCTTTGAAATGATCTGAGCTAAGTCAAGGAGAAATCTTTAGCACCGAGTGAGAGGTATAAACTGACCTTACTTTCCTAAAACTATGTGCCCCCATAGGAGTGAGCCTGAGGTTGATTTATATATTCATCACTAGTTTATGTGGATTTGATATCGATAGTCCTACTCTGATGGCAAGGATAGGACGGCTCTCCTTACCATGGATTGTACGTTGGAATCTATGTAGCTCACATGGTTTATGTCGATTATAGGATCTTCCAGTGTGTATATGTTTCCTTGTGTCTATGGTAAATGGTGAAGCGATTTGAAAGTGGAATTGTGAAAGATATTCTTTTGAAAGATTTAAATGATATTTACATTATGAGAATTGAGATTGTTGATGAACTGAAAGTGATTGACAAATTATATGATGACTCACATGTGTTTAGTACTTATTTCATCCTCTCATGATTATGATAATTTTCTTTGGGCTATGTAAGTCTTTCACACATCCGGCATATTTCTTACAAATATTTATGATTATGATGTTTACACAACTGCATACACCCCATATACTTAGTTTCTTCAGATGTGGGCTGTATTTTCTCGGAATGTAGGTTTAGGTGCTCAGTTCAAAGTTTAATAGTGATTCTTCGGGCATGCTGTTCTACATCCTCTATTTTGGTGAGTCCTCATGTTTCAAGGACATGATGTCTTATGTTGGTTTTATGGAATTGTTTACATTTGATAACTGAGTATGAGTCAGTTGGGGCGTGTATTAATGGGTTGCTAGTTTTATTGATTTTCTTAGAGGCTTGTCAGACTAGTATAGATGTTAGGAGTTGAATAATAAGTCATATTTTGTTATCTTTTTCAAATTCTTTTATTCTTGGATGATGATTACTTTGTTGATATTTGAGGGTTATTTATGGAAACCCTGTTGATTTGTGTTGAACTGAATAAAAATGGCTAAAAGGGTTAGCTTGGGGCTTCTCGTAGCCTCAAGCACCGTGTGATGCTCCGAGACCCATTTTTTTGGGCGTTACAAACTTGGTATCAGAGCCTAAGGTTTTAAGGTGTCCTAGGGAGTCTGACAAGACGCATTATGTAGAGTCTTGATCATTGGTGTGTAGCGTGCCACATCTATGAGTAAGAGGCTACAAGACGTTTTAGGAAAAAGTGTGATTCTTTCTTTCAGAAGTCTATCGTGGTTAAAGTGTCTCTCTCTGCTATTGATTCGTGCTCTTCTATTTCAGAAATATGCCTCTATGTCGAGCAAGAAGAAATAATGATGGTCAGCAACCTCAACCCGCTGACCCATTGAATGAAAATATGTCTCATACTGAATTTCGGGCAGCCTTTTAGGTGCTGGTCCAAGCTATTACTGCAAATGTTCAGGCCAACCCGAGGTGATTCAGCTGCTACCAAGATCCATGACATCATGTGGATGAATCCGCTGGAATTCTATGGGTCCACGTCTGATGAGGATCCATGGTTATTTTTAGAAGAGGTGCAGAAGATTGCACATGTGATACATGTATCTGAGGAACATAGTGTGGAGTTGGTTGCGTATAGGTTGAAATACCTTGCTTATGATTGGGTTGTTGCTTGGAGGAAAGGTAGAGGTGAGGAAGTTGTCGCTATAACTTGGTAAGAGTTCCAGGATGCATTCCTGGATAAGTTTTCCCCTTTGGAGATGAGGGAGGCAAAGGTGGAAGAGTTTATGAACTTGAGATAGGACTCTATGACTGTTAGGGAGTACTGTCTAAATTTCAATCAATTAGCCAGGTATGCTCTTGACTTAGTGGCTGATAATTGGGCTAGTATGAGTAAGTTCGTGACTGGAGTGTCTAATTATGTGGTTAAGGAGTGTAGGTCTGCTATGCTAAATAGTGAGATGAATCTTTCTAGGCTGATGACTCATGCCCAATAGATTGAGGCAGACAAGATTAAGGAGAGAGATAGAATGAGAGAGAATAAGAGAGCTAGGTTCGAGCAGCACAGACAGGGTCAGACTAGATCATAGGGAGGGAGTCGCCCTTATTATCAGGATCCTTCATATATGCCAGCACCGTCATTTGTTAGTTCTCCCATGCCTAGAGGTAGGCAGAAGCAAGGTAGCAGGTCATATGCATCTAGGTCCCAGTACAGTACTAGCAGTAAGCCAAATCGTCCCTTGTGTCCTAAGTGTGGTAGGGCTCATTCGGGTGAGTGTTGGTGTAAGAAGAGGGGTTATTTCCGGTGTGGTGACATGGGTCACAGAGTTAGAGATTGTCTACAGGATAGACAAGGGCGTCGTGACTATCACCCTCAGACCCAGACTCAGACTATTAGTGCTCCAGTTCTAGCGTCTCGCCCAGCCCCTACTCAGGGCAACTCTTTTAGCAATGCTGGAGGGCAGCGCGAGAATAGATTCTATGCTTTACCATCCTACCAAGAACAGGAGGACTCTCCCGATGTTGTTACTGGTATGCTTCGTATATTTTAGTTTGATATGTATGCTTTGTTGGATCCTGGATCCAGTTTCTCATATGTTACACCTTTGATTGCTGTGAATTTTGAAATGAGTGCTGAGATTATTCCTGAGCCTATCCTAGTTTCTATCCTAGTGGGTGATTCGATTGTTGCCCAGAATAGGTATAAAAAGTGTCTTGCTACCATTCTTCATAGAGTCTTGTTGGCTGATCTGATTGAGTTAGACATAGTAGATTTTGATGTGATTCTGGGTATGGACTGGCTGTATTCTTCTTATGCCTCTATTGATTGTCGGACAGGAGTGGTCAAGTTTTAGTTTTTGGGTGCATCCGTGTTTGATTGGTTTGGGAATTCTGTGTCACCCAAGAGTCATTTTATCTCTTACCTCAAAGCTAGAAAGCTTATTTTCAAGGGGTGTATTTACCATTTGGTTAGAGTCAAAGACACTAAGTCAGAGACTCCAACTCTCTAGTCTGTTAACATTGTTAATGAGTTTTCTGATGTCTTTTCGGATGATCTCCCAAGGATACCTACTGATAGATAGATAGAGTTAGGAATTGATCTTTTTCTCGATACTCAGCCCATTTCTATTCTTCCTTACCGTATGGCCCATGCAGAACTTAAGGAGTTGAAAGAGCAACTCAAAGATGTACTAGATAAGGGTTTCATAAGGCCCAGTGGTTTTCCTTGGGGTGCTCCTATGTTGTTTGTGAGAAATAAAGATGGCTCTTTGCGTATGTGCATTAATTATCACCAACTGAATAAAGTCACCATAAAAAATAAGTACCCCCTTCCGAGAATAGATGATTTATTTGACTAATTGCAAGGTGCATGTTATTTCTCAAAGATAGACCTTCGTTCCAGCTATCATCAACTCAAAGTTAGGGAGTGTGATATCCCAAAAACCGCTTTTCAAACTCGTTATAGCCATTTTGAATTTCTTGTTATGTCTTTCGGGATATCTAATTCCCCAGCAGCTTTCATGGACCTCATGAATCGAGTGTTCAGACCATATCTAGATATGTTTGTCATAGTGTTCATCGATGATATACTGGTGTACTCCCGTAATAAGGATAAACATTCTGAACATCTCCGAACTGTCTTGCAAAGCCTTAGAGATCACAAGTTGTTTTCCAAGTTTAGTAAGTGTGAGTTTTGTCTAAGGTCAGTTGCTTTTCTGGGTCATATCATTTCTTCCGAGGGTATTAGAGTTGATCCCCAAAAGACCGAAGCTGTTAGAAATTTGCCTAGACCTAATTCTCCAACTGATATATGAAGTTTCTTGGGTTTCGCTGGCTATTACCGCCGTTTTTTTGAGGGCTTCTCCTTTATAGCGTCTCCTATGACTCAGTTGACCCAAAATAAATTGAAGTTCTTGTGGTCCGAATCTTGTGAGAAGAGTTTTCAGGAGTTGAAGACTTGACTCATTTCAGTCCATGTTTTGACTTTGCCTGATGGTGTTGATGGTTTTGTGGTGTACTGTGATGCTTTGGGAGTTGGGTTGGGTTGCATATTGATGCAGAAGGTTAAGGTGATAGCTTATGCTACTAGACAGTTGAAACCCTATAAGAAAAATTACCCCACCCATGACCTTGAGTTGGCTGCTGTTGTGTTTGCTGTGAAAATCTGGAGACACTATTTGTATGGTGTCCATGTTGATGTTTTCACTGATCATAAGAGTCTTCAGTATGTGTTTACCTAGAGAGAATTGAATCTTAGGTAGACACGATGGTTAGAATTGTTAAAGGACTATGATATGAGTGTGTTGTACCATCTAGGCAAGGCCAATGTTGTGGTGGATGTCCTAAGTAGAGTGTCCATGGGTAGTGTTTCGCATGTGGTAGAAGGTAAGAAAGAGTTGGCTTGTGATGTACATCATTTGGATAGATTGGGGGTTAGGTTGTTTGACTCTACTGAAGAAAGTATAGGGGTTCAGAGTAGTTCCGAATCCTCCTTGCTTTCGGAAGTGAAAGAGTCAGTCAAGGACCAAAAATTAGAGGTTTTCTCCCAAGGGGGAGATGGTTTGCTGAGAATGCAGGGTAGATTGTGTGTCCCAAATGTTGATGATCGAGACAGAGGATTACGGCTGAAGCACACGGGGTGCGATATTCTATTCATCCTGGTGCCACCAAGATTTACCGAGACTTGCGAGAAATCTATTGGTGGAGTGGAATGAAGAAAGATATAGCAGCGCTTGTAGCTAAGTGTGCAACATGCCAACAGGTTATGGTTGAACACCAAAGACCTGGTGGTATGATGCAAGAGTTTAGTATTCCTACCTGGAAGTGGGAAGAGATAAATATGGACTTCGTGATTGGTTTACCTCCTTCTCGAATCCATCATAATTCCATTTGGGTTGTGGTTTATAGGTTGACTAAGTCTGCTTATTTCTTGCCTGTTCATACTTTATATACTGCTAAGGATTACGCTAGATTGTATATCCGAGAGCTAGTCAGACTGCATGGAGTTCCCTTGTCTATCATTTCAGATTTGGGTACTCAGGTCACTTCACAATTTTGGAAAGCTTTTCAGAAGGGTCTTGGTACCGAAGTGCTTTTGGGTTCTTCTTTTCATCCGCAGACCGATGGTCAGGCTGAGCGGACCATCCAGACCTTAGAGGATATGTTGAGAGATTGTGCACTTTACGCTAAGGGTAGTTGGGATGATTACATACCGTTGAGAGAGTTTTCTTACAATAACAATTTCCACTCTAGTATTGGTATGGCTCCGTTTGAAGCCTTATACGGGAGGAAGTGTAGATCACCCATAGGTTGGTTCGAGGTGGATAAAGTTGCTGTGACTGGTCCTGATTCGGTATTTGAGACTATGGAAAAAGTAATGTTGATTAGGGAAAGGTTGAAAACTGCGCAGAGTCGTCAGAAGTCATATTCGGATGTTAGAAGGAGAGACCTTGAGTTTGAAGTTGGTGACCTAGTGTATCTGAAAATTTCACCCATGAGGGGGGTGAAGAAATTCGGAAAGAAGGGAAAGCTTAGTCCCCGTTATGTTGGTCCTTACAAAATTCTTAGTCGTGTAGGTAAGGTAGAGTATGAGGTCGAGTTTCCTTCCGAGTTGTCCTCTGTTCATCCAATATTCCATGTCTCCATGCTTAGAAAGTATATTAGTGATGCTATGGTAGTGGACTCCTCTGTGAGTGCTGACATTCAAGAAAATCTTTCTTTTGATGAGATTCCTGTTGAGATTCTTGATTTCAGTGTCCGAAGACTAAGGAACAAAGAAGTTCCCTTGGTCAAGGTGTTGTGACGAAACCAATCTGTTGAGGGTGCAACTTGGGAAGATGAGGTGGATATGTGATCCAAGTGTTCGCACCTATTTTCCGCAAACTCCAATCAAGCCAAAGGTACCGTTCTTTCCTAAATAATGCACTTTTGATAAAAGTTGCAGCAGTTCAGCTGTCATTTATTATGTGTTCAGCTGTAGTTTCTTGAATTTATGCATTCTATGTTGCATTCAGAGTGAGAAATGATGTGGTGATGAGTCTAACGAATGGTTTCAGTTGTATGCTCTATTCCCTATCTAATCTTGGCATGTCTAGAATCATTCGAGGATGAATGTTTCCAAGGGGGGGAAGATGTAATACCCCGGAAAATTTTTCGTTGAAATTTTGTGCGTAAACGTGTTGGGTTCTATCTCCTAGAATAAATTATAAATTTTCCATGAGGAATATCTTAGATTATGACCCACCATAGCTTAGAGTATTAAATAAGCTTTCCAACGATATGCGGATCATCCAAAACGGACACCCGAGCGACGAGTTATGAACATTCCGATCGAACCGTGAATAATAGTGAACAGTTAAACCCGCAGGAAAAAGTACTGAGGCCTGACGTATTTTTGCTCCAACTTTAAATGATCATAACTCCTTGTATATAATGATCTGGGTGATCTACTATATATCAACGGAAAGCTATGCGAGTCCTCTTTCCAATGAAATTTGTTTCATCCAATTTATCTAACGGAGAAAAAAGTTATGGTCGATCTACTTCAGCCTACCAAATGTGAATTTTTGGGTCATCTTCAAACGATCATAACTGCTCGTACACAATGATCTGGGTGAGATACTATATATCAATGGAAATATATGAGAGTCCTATTTCTAATGAAATTGGTTTCATCCAATTTGGATATCGGAGTAAAACATTATGATTGATCTACTTCAGACTATCAAAACAGTCAACCAAAGGACAGATTTGAGAATTTTTTGATTTTTAAGGGTGTTTTGGTCATTTTCCCTCTCCCAAAATCCGTCCAAACCCTATATTAAATCCTATTAGAAGTATTATATATTATATTTCATCATATTCCCTCAAAAAGAAAACCCCAAGCTCCTACATCCAACTTCACGAACCTCCAAAGTTCACCATTAATTCTGAAAATTTATTGAAGATTCCAAGTTCCTAGTTCAAGAACTCCAAGAACCATCGTTCAAAGGTACGATTAACATCTCAAAAATAAGTATCGATCTAAAGTTCATCATTCAAGGTATGTGGAGTTTTTCAACAAGAACTCTCTTTCGTTCTTGTGCCCAAAATTAATTTTCTTTATGAAGGCATGATTTTTATTTGATTTTTATGAATTTAAAGCATGAACCCATATCTTATGATGATTATTATGAAATCTTGATATTTATGATTTTGAAAGATGAATTTTCATGTGTGAAGATGTAAAGCATGAATCTTGAACGATATTTATCATGATTTTGATATTTGAGTCGTGAATCCCCATTGGAAATTGTGTTTTTTTTTTTGAGAAACTGTGTGTTATAAGCACGTTGATATTGAATATTTGAGATATTTATAATGATTTGATATTTTGGTCTTAATGGAGTTGTTTTGAACTCGAGTGTGAAAGAAATCCACAACGTGGTTGATTTTAATAGAAGGGAAGCATGATGGCTCCCGATGTATATTTATATATTACTGAAATTATTTTATTCTGGATTGTCTTTGAAATGATCTGAGCTAAGTTCGGGAGAAATCTTTAGCACCGAGTGGGAGGTATAAAGCGACCTTACTTCCCTAGAACTATGTACCCCAGTAGGATTGAGCCTGAGGCTGATTTATATAGTGATCACTAGTTTGTGTGGATTTTAAATCGATAGTCCTACTCTGATGGAAAGGATAGGACGGCTCTTCCCAACGTGGGTTGTACGTTGGACTCCATGTAGCTCACATGGTTTATGTCGGTTATAGGATCTCCCAGTGTGTGTGTGTTTCCTTGTGTCTATGGTGAATGGTGATGTGATTTGAAAGTGGAATTGTGAAAGTTAGTCTTTCAAAAGATTTAAATGATATTTACATTATGAGAATTGATAGTCTTGATGGATTGAAAGCGATTGACAAATTATATGATGACTCACATGTGTTATTGTACTTATTTCATTCTCTTATGATTATGATGATTTTCTTCGGGCTATGTGAGTCTTTCATACATCCTACATATTTCTTATAAATATTTATGATGATGATATTTATACAACTGCATACACCTCCATATACTCGGTTCCTTTCCATGGTACTGACCCACATCTTCGGATGTGGGCTGCATTTCTCGGAATATAGGTTCAGGTGCTCAGTTCCAGGTTCGACAGTGATTCTTCGGGCACGCTGTTCTACATCCTCTGTTGTGGTGAGTCCTCATGTTTTGAGGACGTGATGTCTGATGTTGGTTTCACAGAATTATTTATATTTGATAACTGAGTATGATTCAGTTGGGGCATGTCTCAATGGCTCACTGGTTTTATTAATTTTCTTAGAGGCTTGTCAGACTAGTATGGATGTTGGGAGTTGACTAATAAGTCGTATTTTGTTATCTTTCTGAAATTCCTTTATTCTTTGATGATGATTACTCTGTTGATATCTGAGAGTTATTTATGGAAACCCCATGGATTTGTGTTAAACTGAATGAAAATGGCTCAAAGGGTTAGCTTGGGGCTACTCGTAGCCTCAAGCACCATGTGACACTCCGGGGCCTATTTTCTGAGGTGTTACACTAAATCTGATTATACTGATACTATTTGACTAAATCGAAGATCAGTCCTATCTAGCGGGAGATCTCTGAATCTACTGATAATGAGAATGATCGACTGTATCTAACAGTCCTGAATCTGTACTACTGAGTTGAGTTCTTTTACTGAGACTAGTTCTGAAATGAGACTATGGGAAGTAGTCATCTAACCGACATGCCCATTCTAGCTAAGTTAGGGTCTAACCTATAACCCCAGTTGGAAGGGTGTCGGTACCGTACCATGGATAAACGCTTCTGCTATGGAGTCAATCCTGTCTCGTACCTAAGATGGCTACGTAGTTCTGGAACTTAGGGATTGCTCCTAGGGATCTCTGTCCTCTCTAACGGGTGAGCCCCCATCCCTAGGTTCACTCGGTGCTAAATCTTACTCCCAACTGAAAGATTGAGTTGATTTTTTTCCTTAAGTTGTACTAAAATAAGCTGAATTTGTTACTGATCATACTGATTATCTAAGTTAAGCTGAGTTCACTTGGTTTCAAAATCTAACGGACTATCACCGAATCTCGTTATCTGACTGAAAGATACTACGTTTGAAATTACTTACTTGAATATTACTGAGGTCTAAACTTAACACTTGAATACTACTAAGATTTGTGTTAAGTACTGAATTGAAGTTGGAATGCTAATGATACTGAGACTACTGAGATTTCCTAAGTTCTGTAATTGTTTGAGAGTACAGAGTTCTGTAGCTGACTAAGTTCTACTTATTGTGGCTTGTTTGAGAGTATCTTGAAACTGACACTGGCGTTAGACTTGCAGCTAATTTATCAGGTATAAATACCCCTAGGACTCGATAACATAAAACACAACCATTCTTGAATAATCATGACAATGGACTTGCATTCACCATTACAATCACGAAATCATTTCCTCAAGCACTTGGCAATCTTCAAACATGTAAAGGTATAGGGAGGCATACTAATTTCTCATAATTCATTGAATAAGGAATGACAAGAATAAGAATTCCTACAACATATCATAATTCACTCACTAAGGCATTTCAACAAACATTTCGCATACATGAACTTATACATAATTTGGGAATTTCTTGTCAACATGCTATAATGACCTTATTTCCTTCATACAAGCATTTTATCAAACATATGGGGAGCATGCTTCGATTAGACAACAAATACTACACCTAAGTGTCATGATTTCATCAACCAACATGCAACTTGAAAAAGTTTTATTATGAACATCACACAATTCATCACATGCTAGAATAAATTCTTAAAGATTGTAGTCTAAATCATAAATTAAAACTCAACAACACATAATAATGAACTTCAATACACATAAATCATAAAATCTCATAAATACATAAACATTGAAATTTTGAAAAGTATTCTTGGACTTATTGTGTCGAAAGAACCCAAGAATCAACGTCTAACATACCTCAAAATCTCGAATCTTGAAAGATAACTAACGTTTCTTGAACGTTCTTGGACCGGGAAACACAGATCTTGATGTTTTCTTGATGGTTCTTGAAATTTAAGAACTTGAATATCTTAGTTTCTTAAAGAAGCGTTTGAATCTTGTTCTTGGGTTTTTTTATCTTGAAAGAAACCCTAGCTTTTGATGTTATTGATGAATATGGAGTTATGAGTCTTGATCTGATATAAATAGTTGTTAAAAGGGTGGAAAAAGACCCAAATACCCTTTTAAAAATGACTTTAATTAGCTAAACGGAAGTGTGCGATGTCTTGAGCGACGCTCTGTCGCAGGCTCGACGGTCCGTCGGCCTGCCCGTCATACAATGCCCAGAAAGTAGGGTTACTGCCTCAGTTGTGACAGCTTGGGTGACAGTCTGTTGCTAGCTCGATGATCCATTGGCCTAACCATCGCACTTGGAAATTGAATGGGTTTTCTGCCTCAGTTGTGATGGCTAGAACGATGGTCTATTAGCGTACCCGTCGCACCTGCAGTCCGGATAGTTCTTTGTAAAATGTCCATAACTTTTTATCCCGATATCAGATTTTTTCGAAATTGGTATCATTGGAAAGATAATTCAATTTCCCACATCATATTATTCACATGGAAGTCATACCTTAATCTTATAAAGGCTAAACTAGATTTTAAATAATGTTTGGGGTATTACACATAATGAAGTACATATCAATCATTTCCTACCATGATCCCTCGAAAAGACCTGAGGATGTATCTCTATAATATTGCATGATTAAGAAGTATAAAATTATTGGGCTACCTGGTTTCATAAATATATATTGGAAAGTGCTCTAGATGATCATGCCTTGACTATTTTACCCTATAGACTGATCATTCCCAGAATTTTTCTTTACTATTCCATTGATCTCTCTAACAAACCGATGGTAGAAGTTGCATCCACCTCTAACTCCAATACATTTGCAAGCATGGGATATGTCTTGGTTGAAAATATATGGTGCTAGAAGAATTTTATCAAATCCCGGTCAGACATTATTAAGGAAAGAAAATCAACTTCTAACCCAGTGCTCTCTATAAGAAAGGAGATTAATGAACTTAAGGATCGACTTAAGGCAATTCAAGAATGGTTTTTGGTTCTCCAAGAGTCGACAACCAAGTTTCTGCAGCTGACTAAGGAAATAAGTACTAATGTAAGCAAGGTGCACTTATCACTTGATGGTCTCAAGAAGAAGGGTGTCAAGCTATTTAATAGGTTGTTTATTAGGGTGGAGACCATCAAAACTAAGACTAACTCCTCAAAAACGAGCTTTCCATATCTATCTAAATTTCTAACTCAAGCTTCTCCAGAAATTGTCAAAAAATCCTATCAATGGTTTTTCCACAATTTGCACAACATTCTTTACCAATTTTTTAGCTAAATGATTAAAATCCTATGAATAGTTCTATCACAAAATAAACAACACTCTCACCTATTTATTAGAGAAACGATGAGCTTCCGGAATGCTATTCATAAGGATTTTGCCCCTCTCTTGTGAGTTTTTAAGTGATATTCTTACACTTGTCCTACCACCATCTCCTTTTTGTGCATCAAACATTGCATGGTTTTTCTATTATGTGTTTTACCTATGTTTGTTTTACGGCCTCTGTTAGTTTTGTGTGCTCTGCTCTGTTTGATTATTTCAAAAAGGGGAGAATAGATAAACATCAGATAAAAGCTACAACAGAGCATAAAGACAAATGGAGCTAGTCGACTGCAATGATGGCACTGAGTCATCAAGACAGAGGGAGCCAGTTGACTACAATGAAGTCACAAAAGCACCAATACAGGGGGAGCCAGTCCATTATAATAACTGAAAAGTCAACTGATGTTTAATATTTGTCAGTATCAAAATAGGGAGATTGTTACATACCCATTTCAACGTGATATATTTTAATAATGACAAACTAATAGTTGATAACATGCAGAATATACTAGAAGGGTAATTAAGGAAAGGAAGATAAACATAGAGATATACTTGGAAGAACATCCCGTGCAATCCCCGATTAAATGAAGTCAAAGCTGCACTTGGAACGACATCAAGAGAAGATCTCAAAAAACTCATTAGATCTTAGATTACAAGGAAGATAATCAGCAAATCAAGAAGATCATGGTTGTGAAGAAAAGAAAGTTGCATCATATGTACAAACATATTTGATATAGACGTATTACCCTGAATCAAGGAATCAAATCAACTCCTTCATTGAGAAGAAATCCTTTAGATATTCATTCTATGTAAGATAGCTGGATCATCTGATGAATATAAAAGGTGAAGACTAAAACATTACGCAACTCCCCAGGAAATTCTCAGTATGTCTCATACTTAGTCTCCATTAAGCTGTGTCTTTACAGTTTACAATAGTTGCAAAAGAGAAAGGTTTATTCAACTTAGTCATACCATTTGAGGCTGTCTCACAGGATTTGAATAATAAAATAATATTTAGTAATTGCCTACTACAGAGGTCCAACTCAACTTTGAAAGCTCTAAGGAAACTCTTAAAACCAAAAGGGTCTAAAAATAGGCACCACATCGGTGTACCGAACTATGATAAATCTCTGTGTCATTTTTATATTTACTTGTTCACTTGTTAGAACATTTCAATTTAATCTATTTTGTTCAGTATACTAATCTGCAGGTTAGTTGATTGTCAAGATAGAAGAGTCGACTCAAGAAAATTTTCAATTCACGTCCCCTGAATATCATAATGTAATTGGCGTGGATCCCTAATATGATGAAATACATGCAATATAACAACTTACCATAGTCATTTTTTCTAGCTTTGTCCTTTGATCAATTTCTACCTTCATTTTTTTACCTTGGAATATATGTCTTCTCACTTCAACAATCGATCGACACATTCTACGTTTTCTCTTAGAAAAGTAAAACTGCAATGCAGAGTAGCTACATTACAAAATAATACCATCTAGTAGTTACATTACAAAATAATTCTGTATTGAAGAATTTTCTTAAAGTTGGTATAGTAGTTACATTACAAAATAATTAAAACCAGAAGAATCATGTATTATGATTTGTAATGCACATAAAGCAAACGGGACCTCACCTTACCATCTTTTGGTTTTAAGGAAGAAGAAAAGAGGAACAGAGTTACACTAAGTTATTATTTACTCGGAAATGGCTATCAGTGAATCCCAACTTCCAAGTATGACATAAACAAAAAAAGTCATACATGTCGAAGGTACATCTAAAACATTCCTATGAATAAGAAATATAGATACATACATAAATAAATAAATAAAAGTTAGTTTACTTCTTGAAAGTAGTGAGACTCGACATGTGGATAATAGAAATAAAGTATAAAAGATCTTGTATTTACCGCTTCAAAATGTTCAATTCTGGCGTTGTCTCCTTTGATTTTCTCATCCATGTAGCTTGTCATCGTAATTGAGATTAAGTCCATTCGGATCCCTTGGCTCATCACCTATCTATTATTTCAGTCCATAACGAAATATAAGATTTTACTAGAATAACCATGTTTTTTTGTTATATGTTCTCTATAATAATATTTCACAATAATGAAGAAACATATCTAGACAAATGACTATACTATAGTAACATTTTACTTTATTAGGAACTTTTACATAGAAACAATTGTTGTAATCTGTACTAACCTCTTTTGCTTTTATGATATAAATGTTTTCTTCACCTTTAGAAGGTATAATTGTGAATTTAACCAAAGTAATTCCTTTGGTTATAGTAGTAACTACCCTTCTCACAGACGGTTGTTAGTACACTATCTTAGTTCCAACATCATTCGGCAAATAAGAAAATATGTTAAAATTTTGTTGGAAAAGAAAAAAAAAGAGAAGTCAAGAGTTAAATTATTTTTAAAATACACAAACATATCATTTTTTCCAAATATGTGTAAGAAAACATCACATCATACACAGTTTTCCTTATCAAAACAAACAATTTATGTTAATGGTAGAATTGCTATAAAGTGAAAACGTGTCAATATTTAGTTCCTTTTACACTGACTCTATTTTTTGTTCATACCTAATATAAGACACGAGAAATCTCAACCTCACTTTGACAATCATTTTTTTGAAAACAAAAGGACAATTACTCATAAACTATTTGTAACACCCTATATTTTTGCGCTAGAATTCGAACCATCGTTCCTAAGTGTATAAACGTTAATCTGATGATTTGTATGTTAATACATGTCATGATCATTATCCTAGTTGATGAAGTGCTCTCAAAGTGAAAGATGTTCATAGAATTTACTTAGAACAAAGTTGAGCTATGAATCTTTAATTTGTCCAAAATTTGGTATTTGATTCTACAAGGGTCTACTTTGAACGTGTATGACTTTTGATATACGTTGAGTTTTTTAGATCAAGACCCATTAAATTGTAGATAATTGAGTCAGCATTCCAACGATACCAATTTTTCCTTAATCTGATACCCGAGTGAAAAGTTCTAGCCATTTTTTGTGTAAGGCAATAAGCTACTGCAATTACACCGCTCGGCGGTGCCTATAGTAGTGGAACCAATAATGCTCAGCGGTGAGTCTCAAAATAAAAATTTCTGCTAAAAATTTTAATTTTAAGGGGCAGTCTAGTATTTTTCCTTCAAACCCAAGTCCTGTAAACAGTGAATTAAAACGTCTTTTGGGCATAATAATGCTAAATTCACTAAAACTTATCAAGAACAAAACTCTAACCTCCCTCCCAAGGATAAAGAATCAATACTTTAAGTTCAATATTTTCAAGAAACAAAATCATGATTCGAATCCTATTCTTCGAACTAAGTAGTCTAACGTATGTGGGACTACTCTAAACTCCTTGGGAATAAAATTTACTATTTTATCAAGTTTAAAGATCCCCAATCATGTTTATAAAGAAGAGTTTTGATATTGTTATGAAAAGTATGTATCATGAAATTGTTTTGATGAAATTATATATTGTCTTGAACCATTTTTCACGAAATTTAAATTGGAACTATATATGTATGTTTTCATTTGCATTGAAGAGTCGATTGAGAGCATTATTGAAAAAAAAAACCTCTCCTTTGATAATGTCATTGATTTCAAGAGTTGTCAATTGCTTAAATTGCATGAACTTTTTTAAATAAAACAAAAGGGTGAACTTTTATTTAATAATTATGGATTGATACTGTTATGACATGTTGAGAGGGTGTTTTTCGCATGATAAACATTTATTGTGTTAAATTAACAATTTTCATGGGTTTTGAGCAATCAACTATGATACTGCCACCTTATAATTATACTATTGAGATAAGAGTGTTTTTAATGTAAACTCAAATGAAAATATATTACATGACTCTCTCTCACATGACATTTAAAAATTATGTGTGGTCATTAACATGAGGATAAGTGAAAAAGAGCTACAGATATGTTATGGTGTGACATGAATAACTTGCAAGGCGGGTTATGATGATACTCGGTGATAGTATGTCCTTAATAGCACAAGTTTTGAATGTTTTTAATGTATGGAGAATGGTTTTAAAGAACTAAAAGTTGGGCTTAAGAGAGTTAGCTGGTTACCCAAAGAAAGCACGAGTCGAGAGACTCAATGTTGAAAATCGTGGTTTTTAGACTCGGGATTTTAGCACCATGTTGTGTGGTCTTATATGCCTTGACTTATGTTGTCCCAAGTTCGGAATATGGTTAGGATGCATGTTTTGTGGTCTTCTTCCCTACCATGACATATTATTATGATTGAGAATTATGGTAGCCTACTTTTTGGACTAGCGTGCCTCCCATAATAATACTCCAACCATTGCGACAAACTTGAGTTCAGGGCTTGGCCACCGAGTCAAGGGCAGATCCTATATAGCCTGTGGAATGATCAGATTTGTAGGGTGTACCATCTAGCTTAGGAGAAAATAAAAAGTGAGTCATGATTGTTGTCAGACGTTAAGAGTTGGTAAGCCTCCCTTACTTTGAAAAACGTCTTGTTTACTTATGTTGATCTCATTATTTTTAGTTCATGGTCTGACCAGGGGCCTTTTCCCGATTTTAAACATATTGTTGTTTTCAGTTGTAGTAGAGATTTCATAGAGGTGTATTATATGGTTTGAGTTTTATTGAACTTATATCCGCATTACTCAGTTGAGATATTAAAGTGACCATGTTTTCATTTATTTTGTGTATTTCCTTATAGTATATGAATTGTGTATATGATTGCCAGTTAGAGAAGGGCTCTCGGACCTTTATGGTTTGGGATGCCCATAATGGTCAAGGCCCCAGTTCTGGTCATGAGAAACATGGTATTAGAGCATGGTTCATGGTCCCAGGGTGTATGAAAAATTATGTAGGGTTGATTCTTATTTATGGGTGTGTAATGCACCACGCTTATAAGGAAGAAGCTACTAGGAGTTTAGAAATGTTTCACTTTTCTTCATGTTCTATATCGTGCCATTGTGTTGTCCATTTGGAAGTCATCCAAATTCCTTCTTTACTCTGGTTTTATTACCTAAACTCACTGTCGAGCCGATTCAAATGCAGAATCATAAAGTCTAAATGATATAGTCTATAACGACCCTGCTGGTCGTTTGTAAAATTTTCTCTTCTTTCCTATTTTAGCACTCTCCGTAGTTTGTATACATGGATTATGACTCATGGGATAAGTAGTTCCAATTTGGGAGGTGTTCGGAAGTTAGTGAATCATTAGTTGAATTATTAAGTTTTAATAAAGTTAAACCCAATCATGGTCAATCTTTGATCGAGACGACCTCAGGTTAATATTGTAGTATTTTTAATAGGTTTGGAATATACTTTTTAGTCAATGTACATATTTGTTTTGTTTCTATGGGGTTCCGAAAAAATTTTGAGGATTTAATAAAAATTTTGGGTATTAGATAATTAATTTATTAAAAGTAGTGGGTCAAAACTACAACTATTTTCTTCATATATAACCCATGTTATTGAAGTCAGTAGGTTTAACTTGAACTGTAGCAGAAGTTGAAATAGGGAGGGTTTACGCGTGGTTGATTTGAGAAAAAGAGGTTCTCAACAACTTTGAGGTTAGTTTAATTCAACTTAATATATACGCAGTAAACAATAGCAGGTAATTGACGTATAAAGACGCCATGGGCTACTGTTTCATGTAAAGGAATTAGCAAGATTCCTTTACTTTAATGATTGTAATAATCATTGCTTTTGATGTATTATAATGGAAAGAAATAGTAAGCTAATCATTGGCCTAATATTGGTAAAACAACAATGAGGCAGTAATAATAAGGAATTGTAGAATAGTAACACTTTCTGGTGTTCGTTGCTGCTTAGGTTAAATCCAAGAATTTTCATGAAAAAAATATTAATCACGCATGATCTGTATATTTTTAATTAATTTGGTTAGATGTTTCGGGGTTTTGGAGAAAAAAAATTATAAAACGGATGTCATTAGATTCATATTTTTTTATGGGGATTATCTATTGGAACAGATTTTGAACATTTCGAAACTTTGAGGAAGGGCAAGGAGCTTGCGGACTAACTATATTCGGATTCATTAGTTAGAGGTAGGTTACGGTTTAATTGGAGATTATACTTGGCTTAGTTTTGTGTATGCTCCTAAATTGGATACTTGTTGATTCATATTCGTACATGCTTGAAATTATTGATGTTTGAATTGTTAATGCATGTATAAATGGTTATTGAAAATTTACTTCATGGAATTGTCTTATGACTTTAAGTGTACTTGTACACTTGGTACATTGTGTTGTATGTTGTGAGGTTGTGTAAATTCATATTGAGAATATATGTGTATATTTATGTTGAATCGGGTACCACGCCAGTACGTTTATATTTATGTTGGATCAGGTACCACGTCGGTACGTTTATATTTATGTTAGATCGGGTACCACGCTGGTAGATTTATGTTTATGCTAGATCGGATACCACACCGGCACGTTTATATTATGTTGGATCGGATACCACGCCGGTATGGTACATGAACACAGATTGTTCCCTGCAGGTAATGACTATTTGGGGAAAAATAAGTCCCATAGCATATGTGTACATACTTGTGTTGATTTGGTGGATGACATACTTGTGTTGATTTGGTGGATTTTTACAGTATGGTTGATCCTCTTGATAGTTATGTGACTTGTTTATGACCACTGTTGACCTGCTATTGCTGTATTGTTGATTCATTGAGAATTTGTTATGTGATGATGCCTGTCTACTTGTTATTTGATTTATGTTGTGTATATGTTATTATGTTGAGTTAGCCTATGATATCTACCAGTACATAGTGGTTTGTACTGACACTACCCTGTACTCTTCTTTTGTTGAATGCAAAAATTATTCTAGAGGCTCATACATGATCTCACCTCTAAAGTTTGATAGCATATCTTGATCTAAGGGTGAGAACTCCATCTCCAGGCTTCCATGGGTCATCTTATTTGTTCTTGTCCGTCTTTCGAGGAATGAAACATTTGGGTCATCTCATTTGTTCTTGTCCATCTTTCGGGCAATGGAACATTCTTTATTTACTTTATTTTCGGATATCTCTTTACACATGATCTTTGTTAGTAGTTCTTGTACGATGACTTTCAGGTCTTAGGAATTTCAGTTAGTAGATTGTTTGGTTTTCGCACTACTGATGATTAACTCTAGATTATTATTGTTAAGATGGTTTTACGAAACTATCACTTTAATATTGACTAAGTGATTGGGTAATGGTTTGATTTAGATGGTTCTCCTGCAAGAAGGTTAGTGTGGGTGCCACTTATGGCCATTGGTGTCATGACAAAGTTGATAACAAAGCCCTAGGTTCGTCAATCTCGTCGTACAAGAATATGTCTAGTAGAGTCTTGCAGTCTGTACTTTTCTTCAAAAGGCTATAGGATACTAGGAAAATTCAAATTCTTCTTTCCCATATGTTGTTACTTGAATTCAATTGGTATATGGCGATTCTAATTGGTATCTGTTAATAAAAGTAATGTCAAGTAGAGTTCTGTAGATTGGTATGTAGTACCCCACATCCAATCTTCATAAGGTTATAAGGCATGTATAAGTCATTTTCCTTTCTTTCTCTTTATCGTGCCGTCCTAATCTTGGACTACTAGATTGAATCCAATTGTTAGCTAGTCAATTTAAATTGGTATCTGTGAATAATGTCTAAAAGTTATTGTTAATAGGTAAAGACTTTTGAACGTTGTGAACTTAGTGATTGCTTGTGTTTGATATTTGGATAAACTTGTGTTGCTACATTTTTGTCATTATTGTGAATTATTTTTGTTAAGTGATAGAAATTGACTAAGTTGTCTTTGTTGATAAATGTGATGGGATTACTTGATTTCTTGTTATTGTAAAACTGGAAATTCTATAATGGTTACTTATTTTTGTACTATTATATTGATGAGATTGATGGTATCGCAATTGAGAGGATGATATGAGAATATGATATAGAGAAAATATAGTGAAAAGGTTGCATCAATAAAAGATTAAGGTGATATGTATTTTTCGTAATGAGAGGTTCTTGTTAATAATGTTGTGGATGGTCCCTTGTGTAGTTTGATTATTTGATATTATTTGGGACCCTTGTGTGGTCCGGCCATTGAGATTGTATTTAGAATTTTTGTACAGTTCTATAATTGAAACTATAATGGGTTCCTTGTGAGGACTAGCTAAGTGACATTATCATTGAGTTCCTTATTTGAACGAATTCTTAATGCTTGGCAAAATATTGAGTTTTACAGAAAAGTGACAAAAACTAGTAGAGGTTGTTGATACCTACAGAATATGATCAATGACTTGTCTGTAATGTGAAATTGGTGATTAGACTGTCAATGACCTATAATTGATTTATTTTGTTTGGCCTTGCTTATGTCCTATTGGTATGGGGATCACTCTTGAGGTAATTAAGAGTTAAATAAAGCCCATAGTAAACATATTGTTAGGTAGAAATAAGAATGACTCTATATATCTTAAATTGATGTTAGTGATATAAGAGAAATTTGGCTTGACCATGAAGTGTTTGTCGTTCAAAATTATTGAGTTAGTGATTGTCAGAACATAAGTTGTAGTTGTAGATTTATGCATTAGGAATAATTTTGAGAAGATGAATTATTATTGACTTGACTTTGTAGCTGAATTATGCATTTGCATTTCCCAAAAAGTTGGCTGATATATATGACACTTTTATAGGATATTAATTTCCATGATAGTGGCGATGCAAAATCAAATGGCTTAGTTACATTCATAAAATAATTAAGGATGATCCTAAATGGGAGGATAAATAAATTATTAAATAGCATGATTGATATTTTCTTGAGTGATACTTGGTGAATATTTCTTATTGAGTGGTTAAGGTATGATGATTAGATGAATATTAACAATATTGTGGAGGATAATGTGTTGTTGACTCTAATTCTGTGGGACCCGTAAAATTGTATGTTTCTACCTCTTTTGAATTCTACTGCTTTTCCTCTCTAGTTTAGATTAGTTGTAGCGTGACTATGATGTAAACCCATGTTTGGGATGTGGTTTTAGTAATTGAAGCATGATATGTATATTTTGTCTTATTGGGCTAGTGTGGTAGTCTTGAAACCGTAAATTGGGTAGAGTTGACTTGAGTACCTTGGTTCTAGTTGAAGTTGCTATCTTAGGCTTGAATATGACTTACTTGATATTTAGAATATGAACTAGATACCTTAGCCTGGTTTGGGGTACAGTGTGCCTATTTATGGAAATTGAGGATTAGAAGTGGGATCGACTTGCCCACTTAGGCCTAAACTTGTGTTAAGTCTGGTGGAATAAGTTATGGATGTTAGACATAGATGAGGCTAGTAAACCTTAAAATAATGTTACTTCAAAACTTGGTAACTTGTATTGATGTTCCTAGATTTTGGCTTTTGATTTATAGTTATGATACTTCCCGTGGAAGGGATATTGGGCATTTAGAGATGTTATTTCCTCTTCAACTTGATGATTGACCTATAGAGATGCTATTTCCTCTTAGATATGTAAGTTGACCTAGAGAGGTGATATTCCTCGCAGTCATGTTGTATGACCTATCAATATAAGATATTCTACAGACAATTGCATGTTTATCTATATTATACCTCTGATATGTGAGATACCTCCTATATGTGAGATGATTAGAGATATGCTATGATTTATAAATATGATTATCAATATGAGTTTTGGATATGTATATGGGTCAAAGGCCGTGATTATGAAATTGTGACTATTCCGGATAAATTAATGGGCCAAGGGCTGTGTTATGATAATGATTGAATATTCAAAGAGTGTTTATCAGTGTAAAGGATGCAATTACAGTTTATGAATACATATATGTTTATATACGCATCTCTCCGGTAGGGGATGGAGGAAGAGGCGGTATCTTGCTTACGACTTTATTGATTGGATACTGATGACATGCATAGATTTGGCACATTCATGAGTATTATATTAGTAATCTATGTGATTGTAGCTAAAATATAATCTTACGATTGTTATACCTAATTAACGGTTAAGCTAGGTGGTAACTAGTTGTCTATTAGGGGACCATAGCGCTTGATGGCTAGGAATCTAATGTATTAGTTAATGAATCTTGTTAGTTGAAACATGATAGCTAGCAATGGTTAATGCATGAATTATGGTGAGATCGGGTCTCGCATAGGTGGAGATTAGTTGGTATTGATGACTAAGTTTGTGATGTCGATTAGTCGATAAACGAGGAGTTGTGTGTTAATGAGGCTAGATAATAAGAGATGTTGGTAATAAGAAGTGACTAGTTAATAACTTTGAATAGATTCTAAATGGTTAACTAATGAATAGTCAAGCAAGGATTAGTTGGTAAACGGTTGTTAGATAATGAATGATGTTAGTTAATAAAAGATGGTCAGATGACAAGTAGCAATGTGTTGTCTAGTAATGATTAACGGATATAGGATTGATTAGTTGATAATAATGAATTGGATAAATAGTGGTTTTCATCTAGTGATGAACGTTGACTAGATGTTAGGTGTTGGCTATTAAATAAATAGTAGTTGGTTGCTATCCCGTGAATGATGATTATGTGAAGGATAATGTTTAGGCTAATAACTAGAGGTTATGTCATTACTAGCGAACTAATGATTCAATTGTAATAAGCGTTGGTTAGCTAATAAAGAGTAGTTGGGAAGTATTGATTAGATAGATATACTATGGTGAAATGACTATCTTTTTATGAGTATTATGGTGTATGTTATTCAGTAATGACTATTATGGTGATATGTTAATACTCGGCAAGGCCGACGACAAGGACAGAGAATACTATTGTGATGATATTGATACCCGATAAGGTCGGAGGATACAATGGTGATGATGTTGATACCCAGCAAGGCTGGAGAATATATTTATAATATGTTGATACCCGGCAAGACCGTAGGATACTATTGATGGTGTATTGATATATGGTAAGGCCGGAGGTTGATTACGATAATGATAGTTCTGATGAGGACAGCTGTGATGAATAGTGATATTGATTGTATACTTTGCATTCATTCCTGCATGTGCATCACCTATCACCAGTATGCACCTATGTTTATCAGACAGTATAGGATGGTTGCATATATATGGGTGAAAAATATGCCTTTTGTTGTTGTATATTGATTAAACCTTTCGAGTCTGGGCGGTGGAGGTACGCATAGGCTCGGCTAGGTATTTAGTTGTCCGTAAGTTTAGGACTAAGGAGATTGCGTCTGTAAAGGTCCAGTGGAAGAATCGTCTTATTGAGGAGGCCACTTGGGAGACCGAAGCAGACATGCGTAGCAAGTATCCATATCTTTTTGATGATTCAGATAACTACTTGTTTCCTCTTCTTGCCACTTGTTTGTCGTTCGAGGATGAACGATTGTTTAATTTGTATCTGATGTAACAACCCTCCTGATCGTTTGTAAATTTTTCTCATCTTTCCTAGTTTAGCGCTCTCCGTAGTTTTTATACGTGGATTATGACTCACGGGAAGAGTAGTACCAATTCGGGAGATGTTCGGAAGTTAGTGAGTCATTAGTTGAATTATTAAGTTTTAATAAAGTTAAACCCTATCATGGTCAATCTTTGATCGAGACGACCTCGGGTTAATATTGTAGTATTTTGAATAGGTTCGGAATATAATTTTTAGTCAATGTACATATTTGGTTTGTTTCTATGGGGTTCCGAACAAATTTTAAGGATTTAGTAAAAATTTTGGGTATTAGATAATTAATTTATTAAAAGTAGTGGGTCAAAACTACAACTATTTTCTTCTTATATAACCCATGTTATTGAAGTCAGTAGGTTTAACTTGAACTGTAGCAGAAGTTGAAACAGGGAGGGTTTACGCGTGGTTGAGTTGAGAAAAAGAGGTTCTCGACAACTTTGAGGTTAGTTTAATTCAACTTAATCTATACGCATTAAACAATAGCAGGTAATTGACGTATAAAGACGCCATGGGCTACTGTTTCATGGAATGGAATTAGCAAGATTCCTTTAATTTAATTATTACAATAATCATTTCTTTTTAAGTATTATAATGGAAAGAAATAGTAAGCTAATCATTGGCCTAATATTGGTAAAAAAAACAATGAGGCAATAATGATATGGAATTGCAGAATAGTAACACTTGCTGGTGTTCGTTGCTGCTTAGGTTAAATTCGAGAATTTTCGTGAAAAAAATTATTAATCACGCATGATCTGTATATTTTCAATTAATTTGGTTAGATGTTTCGGGGTTTTAGTGAAAAAAAATTATAAAACGGATGTCATTAGATTCATATTTTTTTTATGGGGATTATCTATTAGAACAGATTTTGAACATTTCGAAACTTTGAGGAAGGGCAAGGCGCTTGCGGACTAACTATATTTGGATTCATTGGTTGGAGGTAGGTTACGGTTTAATTGGAGATTATACTTCCCTTAATTTTGTGTATACTCCAAAATTGGATACTTGTTTATTAGTATCCGTACATGCTTGAAATTGTTGATGTTTGGATTGTTAATGCATGTATAAATGGTTATTGAAATTTTACTTAATGGAATTGTCTTATGACTTTAAGTTTACTTGTAAACTTGATACATTGTGTTGTATGTTGTGAGGTTGTGTAAATTGATATTGAGAATACATGTTTATATTTATGTTGGATCGGGTACCACGCCTGTACGTTTATATTTATGTTTGATTAGGTACCACGTTGGTACGTTTATATTTATGTTGGATCGGGTACCACACCAATACATTTATATTTATGCTAGATCGGGTACCACACCGATATGTTTATATTATGTTAGATCGTGTACCAAGCCGGTACGGTACATGAACAAAGATTGTTCCCTACTGGTCATCACTATTTGAGCAAAAATAAGTCCCATAGCGTGTGTGTACATACTTGTGCTGATTTGGTAGATGACATACTTGTGTTGATTTGGTGGATGTTTACAGTATGGTTGATCCTCTTGATAGTTATGTGACTTATTTGTGAGCATTGTTGACCTGCTATTGCTGTATTGTTGATTCATTGAGAATTTATTATGTGATGATGCCTGTCTACTTGTTATTTGATTTATGTTATGTACATGTTATTAAGTTGATTTGACCTATGATATCTACCAGTACATAGTGCTTTGTACTGATACTACCCTTTACTCTTCTTTTGTTTAGTGCAGAAATTATTCTAGAGGCTCATACATGATCTCACCTCTAAAGTTTGATAGAATATCTTTATCCAAGGGTGAGCACTCCGTCTCCAGGCTTTCATGGGTCATCTTATTTATTTTTATCCATCTTTCGAGCAATGAAACATTTGGGTCATCTTATTTGTTCTTGTCCATCTTTTGGGCAATGAAACATTCTTTATTTACTTTATTTTGGGATATCTCTTTAGACATGATCTTTGTTAGTAATTCTTGTAATGATGACTTTCAGGTCTTGGGAATTTCAGTTAGTAAATGACTTTCAGGTCTTGGAGGAATAGTGTAGTATGTGACCTGCTTCATCGGTGTTTTTGATTGGTGCTTTTAGACAATTGGTTTGAACTTTAGATGTGAAGTGTAGTTGTAAAAAAAATAGCTTATAATTAATTATGCATGTTTTGTAGGAGTAAGTAGTAGGCTTGATTCGATGTATGCAATAGCCTAGGTTGGCAGCTTGTGGAACAAGGATTGGATAATTATAATATATTTATATACATGGAACTAGTGTTAGAACAAATAACTGTGGTTGAGTCATTCAGCGGATAAGGGAGTGGGTATATAAGCATAAGTTGAACCCCCCAGGTAGCATGTGGTTGGATAAAGTTTTATGTGTATAATTGTGTGGCATGCCAAGTCTGTGTTCTTGAAATTTGTAGTATGGCGACGTCTTGGGAAGACTAAGGAGTTGTTGCATAGGGTTCTGTATAGATGAATTGAGAAAATATAGGTAGGCAATATGTGCCTTTGGTATAGTTTTGCAAACTTTATTAAGTTGTAAGTTGTGTGGTGTAACGCCCCGAGAGTACACCCTGACTCCACACGGTGCTTAATTTCACAAATGACCACAAGCTAACCCAAGAGCTAGTACCTGTTATGAGCACTGAATAATAACAACAAAATAACATGTGTGAAGTATCTGAATACGCATAAGGTCCATAATACTGAAAAACAAATACTGAGTACATTTGTGGAATAACTTCTAACTTAAAGTGTCTGAAGCCCTCTAAAAATATGAAATACAAGAGTTGGTGGGACAGGCCCCAACTAACTACAACTACTGTCTGAAAATAACTAAAATACTGTAAGTAATTCAATGACTAAGTAAGTATCACGTCCTTAATAGATGAGGACTCACTACTGTAGCTGAGCTGATCGACTGATCTAGCTAAATACGGTCAGCAACCTGAGAGTCCTAACTTATGATATGAGCATCATAGCGCAAAGAGCGTATTCATCAGTACTTTCAATATAATGGTATGCTAGGTGAGGTTAGGATAATATGCATGGGTTAATGTGTATAATTAATAATAACAAAATATCATCAAGTAACTGGATGAGAGTATATGGAAGACTGGGACTACTGAAAGTACTAAACATACAATACCAAGCATATATCATCTGTCTGAATTAGACCAAAACTGAAGTACTGAATTCTGGTAACTAAATACTGATAAATGTAATCATGATCATATAGAACTGAACTAGTTTATGTACCTAATACTGAATACTGAAACTGATACTATGGTAGTTATCATCTAACCAACATACGCCAATTATCAACTGATTTGGGGTCCAACCTGTAACCCCAGTTGTAAGGGTGTTATCACTATCCCACAGGTTACTAACACAAGCTGGGTCAACCCTAATTTTATAGGAAAACTCATGAGATGTATATGGTTACGTCAACATTATTCGGGTAGAAAGATGATTTACCCTACTCTGGCTATGTAGTTCTGTAACTCAGGAAATGCTACTAAGGGTCAAACCCTACACTGGCAGTAATGGCCCTATCCCTGGGTTCGCTCGATGCTGAATCCTACTCCCAACTGAATCAACACTGGAACTGGTCGCTAGATTGTACTAGGCATGACTGAATGCGCACCCTGATTCTTTTAACTGACCCAATGCTACTGTGCGGGATACTATAGAATCATTCTATTTTGACTGGAATCTAGATAAATAGCTAATTTTTAGTATTCAATACCCCCAAGACTCGATAGCATAGATAATAGAACCATATCTCAACTTCAAAAGCATCACACATAGGTTACCATGCACAATTAATTCACATAGACATTTTGTCAAACACCTAGGATGCATAATTCCTGTACATGAGAATAAGCACTATATAAATGTCATCACTACCACATTCAACATCAGAATTCATAGATTTAACATGAGGGATACATAAATCAACATACACAATCTAGTTTATTTACATGAAACTCAAAATCTTCTTGGCTTGAAACCCATATAACAACACATACATGAAGACAATTCTATTCAAGAGTGCAAATCAAAATTAATGTTTTGAAAAAAAAAAGGATTCTTGAATAAGGGTGGAAGGAACCCAAGGATGAACACCTAGCACACATTGGTCTATGAATTTGTGAGAATTGTTGGTGAATTCTTTAGATTTGGAATTGAAGTTTGATGAACCTAGGGTTTGCTCTTGAGAGAATTTTATGGAATAATTAGTGAGTTGGCCTTTTGGGAGTCTCAATTTGGTGTTATGGCTAAATAATGTAAGGGGAAAATGACTAAATTGCCCCCATAAACCCATAATTCAATAAACAATAACGTGCATAGTGACACAATAGGTGACGTACCACATCAATCAACACGATGCAATGGCTGACGCTCCGCATTGGAGGTGACCAAGATATAGCCAATATGACGTGTCCTGATTGCATTTGCTCTCTGTTTTGGTCATCCAAACATGTCTCAAACGATGTACGAAAATTCCAAAATTCCCCCAAGATGACCTATAGATAAACCTAATCATGGATCAATTTAAAAATAGACAATCTAAGGCCGGGAAGATCGGAAATGAGATCATTGAAATATAGAGGACAAAAAAAGACTAAGTCTTAACACTTCACTAAATTTTTTTCTAAGTCTGGGACATCTTTTTACATTCTATATAGGATTGAAGTGGACTAGGAATTTATGGGTTCTAACAATATCTCCCCCTTCGGAAAATTCATCCTCGAATCAGACTGATTAAGCTTAGAGGCACTGACGTACTGCTACTATACTTACATGCATAGCTGAAACATGACTAAATCTTCAAATATGAAACATAAATAAACTGATTCATGAGTGCATGAATGATATGAGAATGATATGTAGTTTGAACTAAGCATAGATTAGAGTAAATCTAAGGAAGACATTTCCCTTAGGCTGAGTCTGAGCTTTGGGAGAGATACGAGGGTACTTTGTTTGCATGTGTGCTTCTGCTTCCTAAGTGGATCCCTCAACGTACTGGTTATGCCAATGAACTTTGACCAAGGAAATTACTTTATTCCTTAGTCTGCGAGTCTAAAGATCGAGGATTTTGATTGGGCCTTCTTCATAAGTAAGACTATTCTGAACTTCCACACTCTCTACTGCCAGGTCATCAGTTCACTTCTTTAGCAAGGAGACATGAAACACTGGGTGAACTGATTCTATGTCTACAGGCAACTCAACCTCATAGGCTACCTTCTTAAAATGACTCTGAATCCTATAAGGACAACATATCGGGGACTAAGCTTCCCCTTCTTACCAATATTGTTCACTCCCTTCATGGGAGAGATTTTCAAATACATAAAGTTGCCAATCTCAAATTTAAAATCTTTCCTTCTCACATCTACATACAATTTCTATTGTCTCTGGGCTATATTAAGCCTCTCCCTAATCAATTGCACTTTCTCTAAATAATCAAACAACAAGTCAGGCCCTACCACCCTAGCCTCACCTACGTTAGACCAACTAATCGAAGATCTACATCTCCTCCCATAAAGAACCTCAAACAGATCCATCTGAATACTAGATTTATTAGTGATATTATACACGAACTAAATCAAAGGTAA
Organism: Capsicum annuum; assembly: GCF_002878395.1. Lineage (NCBI taxonomy): Eukaryota > Viridiplantae > Streptophyta > Magnoliopsida > Solanales > Solanaceae > Capsicum > Capsicum annuum. Next base: position 30,050,856 of record NC_061119.1, read on the forward strand.
ATGGTTATCCCAATGGCGCAGAAAGTCAATGACACATACTCTTAGCATATCCTCTACAGTATGAATGGTTTTCTCTATTTGACCTTCTGTCTGAGGGTAGAAGGCTATAATACTCTGAACTTTTCTTAAGCTTAATTTTGCCTTGAGAAGGTTAAGGAATGACTTCCAAAGTGAGTATCCTTTAAACCTTATAGGATTTTCCTAATTTTGACTTTTTATCATGTGGAAAATTTAACTACCTATCCAATGATATAAGATCTTCCCAAATTCGATAACCGGGCAAGAAGTTATGGCTAATTTAAGTCCTAGCCATAAAACAACGTCATTTTAGTGCTTGGCACGTCGTAGAGAGGGTCTATTTGACAATTGTCAATTTTCAGTAGAACTCCGCGATAGCGGCACATTGCGCTGAAGTTCTAGGTAGAAAACAGTGGGAGAACGCAATAGCACCACATCGCGGTGACCCCCAAAATCCCATTTGTTAAATTCGAGTGAGCCACTGCGATAGTGGTGCGTCGCGGTGGCCCATGAAATTAGGTTTCTCAGTTTAATTTTTTTGGCTTCGTACAAAAGTTAAAATAGACACTTTGGACTTTTTTCCAAGCCCCTTAAATCGTCAAAACACCTAATCTAAGGTCATTCCAAGCATCACATACAACTTTTCTCAAAGAATTCTCTCAATTAAAAACACTAAGCATCCAAACCCCATTCTAAGAATGTCCTAAATTCACATTAATTCTTCAAATTGATTCAAGAATTAGATTCCTCAAACCAAGAGCATGAAGAATATCCATTCACGTGTTCAAATAGTGTCCCACGGGGTAGAGTTCATCCAAAACTCCTAATTCAAGGTATGTGGGGTTTTAACAAGAACACTTATTTCGTTCTTGTGCCCAAAGATTCAATTTTTATAAATGAATTTCATGTTTTTGCATGTGGGTCTATACCCAAATTATATTATTTTGAGAATGTGAATTGATAAGTTGTTCAAGCTTTGAATGACATGATTATTTTTCTTATTTATGATTTGAATTGATAATTCATTCTATAAATTGCACATTCCTATATTGATGTGATATTTTCAAGGATGTCCAAGATTGGTGTCATGAATTAAGCTTTATTGTGAAATTGTGATCCTTTAAGAATATACATGCCTTAAGTCTAAGAATGAATTGTTGATACTTTCTAAAGTGTTTCAAGAAGTGTATTGATATTTCCATGCTATTAAAGTTTTAAAGCCTATTGGTGATAGTCTACCAAAGCTTCAAGAAAAGAATTGATTTCAATCATAAGTTTAGAAACCAAATTCACACCATTTGATTTAAGTTAAAGGGGAGCATAGTTGGATTCCATTGCATATATCTGAGTTTTTAAGGTGGATTTTTCATAAAAGTTCTGAGCTTAAGTATGGGAGTATTATTTAGCACCGAGTTGGGCTTAATTCCAAGGTCTCATGTCCCAGAACTACGAGCCACCATAGGATTTGATTTACCCCAAGTGGGTTAAGCTACTGATAACTAAAAGTAAAAGGTTCTACTCTGATGGAAAGGATAGAACAGCTCTCACCAATGTGGGAAAGATGTTGCACTCCATGGAGCTTACATGGTTTATGTCAGTTAGAAGAAACTCTCAAGTTTCCTTGAGTCTCAAGTCTTAAAGTTATTAAGGTTTTAAGTCCTCGAGTTTCAAAGAAGTTCCTTGTTTTCAAAAGACTAAAGTGCATGTTCTAAAATTTGTTTTTTTAAGAGTTCAACTAGTTGACAAGCTTGAGATCAAAGAAAGAATGCAGATTTAGAAGAAAATGTAATGGGTCACTTGAATTATACTACATGTTTCGTTATTCATGATTTGTGGGAGTTTTATTCAAGCTATGTGAGTCATCTACAAACAATGTATGTTTTCCATAAAGATTTATTGTATTAATATTTAGTTGCATACACCCCCATATACTCAGTACATTCCCTAGTGCTGATCCATATATACGTCTGTGTGCTACATTGTCTCTTAATGTAGGTTCAGGTGCTCAGTCCTAGCAGTTTCAGTAATCCCGAGTACCTTTATTTACACCTTCACTATGGTGAGTTCTCATGGTTCCATGACCTATCTCCAGAGACTTCAGTATTTTTAGTAGTTGTTGTACTGCTTTTAGTTTAGTTCGAGTCAGTTGGGGATCTCTCCCAGTGGCTCTCTAGTTTGTTGAGTTGTAGAGGCTTTGTCAGACTAGATGGTTAGTATATCTAGATTTTTTTGTATTTGTGTACTTTTACAGTACTCATTCTGATTTCGATTAGACGTGATATGACATGATTCATTATTTTGCTCTCATTATCTTTAAGTAAGCTTTATACTAAGTAGCAGGCTCAAAGGGTTAGCTTGGGGCTACTTGTAGCCTTAAGCATCGTGTGATGCTACGGGATAGAATTTCGGGGCTCTATGAACTTGGTATCAGAGCCTAAGGTTTAAGGAGTCCTAGGGAGTCTCACAAGTTGCGTTAAGTAGAGTCTTGATCATCAGTGTGTAGTGATGATAGGCGAAATTACGCGCCTATATCAATATATTTTGCCCATATTTTAGCCTAGTTTCGAGAACTAATTATCTATTTCGTACACTTTTAGTCCTTTTTCCTGTAAATGAGCTAACAAATGTGATTAGGAAAGTTTCAGGTATAAATGATGCAAAATACAGCAATTTATGGCTTACTTGACGCAAAAGAAAGCTCACAAACGAGATGGAAAGGAGCTGGACGCATAAAGGACTAAATCTGCTGCATGGAAAATCTGTCCCGGGCTAAAACAGCATTTCTGAAGACTTTGGGACTTACAGACACAAAGCTGGATTTTTGCCATAATACATTAACCTAGTGCAATTAGGTTATGTGTTTCATCATTCTATTTGGATTATAATTTTGTAACCTTACCCTAGTACAATTGGGTCAAGGATTTCATTAGTATATTAGGATTTGGTTATTTATTTTATTAGTTTAGTAGGAGTAGGATAGGAGTATTATAAATACCCTATCATGTTAGAGATTTTAGGAAAGAGGGGAGACATTCTGACAATTCATTCATCTCCTTACAATTAAGACATCTTCCTACAACCCATTCTCAATTCTTCATTCTTCTACTCTTAAATTCCACAACAAGAGAATCGTTACTTGCTACGGAATCACTAAAACCACACGCCAAACACCTACTATTCACGCCATCCACCATGCAAAACGTGATATCCTTCGCATTCATGGGTAACTAAATCTCTTAGTTGGGGTTATGGAAGCCGAATGAGTTACTATCTATAGCTATGAGTTTGTGAGTTCAAGACAAGTATATTGCTTATATCATTATTCTCTTCATCTTAAATCTACATTCTTTGCGGTTCAAACACAAGAACACGCCATTCTAACATCTGACCTGTTCGAGAGAAAGGTTATTTGTCTAGAAAAGAAGACGCATAGACCAACGCCAGTCTAACATCTGACTTGTTCGAGAGAAAAGTTATTTGTCTGGAAAAGAGATAATGTCAAGGTAGTAGGACACCCTTTCCTATTAAAAAGCTAGTGCCGTACCTGGACTAACTTCTTGGAGAATTCGTACCGTTAGTCACGCTTTAAGCTCGAGAGAGTTAAAGTGAAATAGTCCTTGTTTAGGTCGAGAGACGCTTGGATTTACCATCGACTACAATTCTCTATAAGCAATTACATGTCAAGACTCTACACACTCATAGCCAATAGAGACGTATACCTCAGAAGGTGGACATAACCCCAACGCCTCAATTCTCATTGTTTACAACACACGTGACAATCTCTCTTTATTTTGCTATTTTCAGTTCTTACATTCTTGTTTTGGTTACATACTACAATCCCCCCTTTCCTACGAGACTTGCACTAAAAGTCTAGTAATTTCTCTTGCTTGTTGGCCAAGCTATTCTCTGTGGGATCGATACCCAACCCAGGTTGGGTTCTATATTTGCTAACGACCGCTTTACACTCCCACGAGAGCTGTAGATTGAGCGTTATCATGTAGCACGTCACATCTATAAGAAAGAGGCTACATGACGTTTTAGAAAAAAGTTGTTTCTTTTTTTTAGATTCTATCATGCCTACAATTGTATCTCCTATCTATTGATTCGTGCTCTGTTATTTCAGAAAATTCCTCCCCAAAGAGAGAATTTCCACAGAAACAATAATGAACAACCCTAGCCTATTTATCCCTTGAATGAGACTGTGTCTCATGCTAAGTTTCGGGTGGCCTTTTAGGCATTAGCCGTAGCAGTTACTACAAATGTTCAAGTGAATAACTAGGCTGCAGTTCCGCCTCAGTAAGGAGGTGATTTAGCAGCTGTTAAGATCTGTGATTTCGTGCGGATGAACCCTCTGGAGTTCTATGGATCAAAGGCAAGTGAGGACCCACAGTTTTATCTCAAGGCGGTCAGAAAGATCACCCAAGTAATGCATGTCTCAGAGGAAAAAAGTCTTGAGCTTGCTTTTTACAGATTGAAGGACATTTCTTATAACTGGGTTGTTGCATGGAAGAAGAATAGAGGGGAAGATGATGCTCCTGTTACATGGTAGGTATTCCAATATGCATTCTTGGACAATTTCTTTCCACTACAGATGAGGGTAGCATAGATATTGGAATTCATAAACTTAAGGTAGGGCTCTATAATTGTTGAGTACTGCTTGAAGTTCAACCAGTTAGCCAAATATGCTCCTGATTTGATTTCTGCCACCCGAGCTAGTATAAGTAAGTTTGTGACTGGAGTATCTACACTGGTGTTGACAGAGTATAGGTTTTCTATGCTCAATAAGGACGTTGATCTTACTAGGCTCATGATTAATGCCTAGCAAATAGAGGGAGAAAAGATAAGGGAAAGAGATAGAGTGAAGGAAAACATGAGGGCTAGATTCGAAAAGCATGAGTATGGTCAATCTCTGTCCTATAGAGGGAACCGTTCACAGTTTCAGAGTCGTTCTTCCATGCAAGAACCTTCTTTAGCTAGTGCTACTGCATCCAGAATCAGGCAAGAGCAAGGGAACAGGCCTTCTATGTCCAATTCCCAAAATAGTGTAAGTAACAATCCTAATTATCCTCCCTATTCTAAGTGTGGTAAGACCTATTCCGACAAGTGTTTGGCTTAACAAAGGGGTTGTTTTTGTAGTGGAAAGTTGCATCACAGATCTAGAGAGTTTCCGCATATACGACAGGGGAACATATATAAATGACCTCAAACTTAGGCTAATAGTGCCATAGCTTGTTTATCCTATCTAGCTCCCCCTCAGGGTATTTCTTCCAGTATTGCTGGTAGTCAGTGCTAGAACAGGTTCTATACCTTACCATCCCATCAGGAGCAGGAGGATTCTCCCAAAGTTGTTAATGGTATGCTTCACGTCTTTCACTTTGATGTTTATTTGTTGTTGGACCCTAGGTCAAGTTTATCTTATGTGACCCCACTTGTAGCTGTGAGTTTTGAAATGAGTCCCAAAAAAATTCCTGAGCCTTTCCTAGTTTCTACTCCGTTGGGGGAGTCAGTTGTTGCTAAACAAATGTATAAAAACTGTCCCATTACTATTCTTCATAGATTCATACTTACTGATTTGATAGTTCTGGACATAGTGGATTTTGACCTTATTCTACGTATAGACTAGCTTCATTCTTTCTACAAATCTATTGACTGTCGTAACCGTGTGCTTATGTTTTAGTTTTTGGATGAGCCAGTCTTCGAGTGTTCTAGGATTTTAGTATCTCCCAAGATTTATTTTATATCCTATCTCAAAGCCAAAAACCCAATATCCAAAGGTTGCATTTATTATCTTGTTCGAGTTAAGGACACTAGGTCCGAGGCTCCAACCATTCAATCAGCCAACATTGTTAATGAGTTCCCTGATGTTTTTTTAGAAGATCTCCTGGGGGTACGTCCTGATAGAGAGATAGAATTTGGGATTGACCTTCTTCCCAATACTCAGCCTATTTCTATTCCTGCCTACCGTATGGCACCTGCAGAGCTTAAGGAGTTGAAAGAGAAACTCAAAGATCTTTTAGATAATGGTTTTATAAGGCCCAGTGTGTCACCTTGGGGCGCACCTATTCTATTCATGCTAAAGAAAGATGGTTCTTTGCATATGTGCATTGACTATTGTTAGCTTAATAAGGTCACAGTTAAGAATAAGTATCCTCTTCCGAGAATTGATGACCTATTAGATCAGTTGCAAGGTGTGAGTTATTTCTTGAAGATAGACCTTAGATCCAGCTATCATCAACTTAAAGTAAGGGAGTGTGATATCCCAAAGATAGTCTTTCAAACCCGTTATGGTCACTTTGAGTTTCTAGTCATGTCTTTCGGGCTAACCAATGCTCTAGCGGCTTTCATGGACCTCATGATTCAAGTGTTCAAGCAGTATCTTGATATGTTTTTCATAGTGTTCATAGATGATATCTTTGTTTACTCTCGTACTGAGAATGACCATGCAAATCTTCTTAGAATTAATTTGCAAACTCTTAGAGATCATCAGTTGTTTGCCAAATTTAGCAAGTTTGAATTTTTTCTAAGGTCAGTAGCCTTTCTAGGTCATATCATTTCTGCTGAAGGCATTAGAGTTTATCCCCAAAAGATAGAAGGTATAAGAAATTTGCTTGGGCCTATCTCTCCGTCAGATATTAGGAGTTTCTTGGGTCTAGCTATCTACTACCACCGTTTTGTTGAAGGTTTCTCTTCTATTGCATCCCCCACGACCCGGTTGAACGAAAAGAAAGCTATGTTTCTTTGGTCAGATTCCTATGAGAAGAGTTTTCAAGAGTTGAAGACACGACTCACCTCAGCCCCTGTGTTAACTTTGCCTAATGGTACTGAGGGTTTTGTGGTGTATTGTGATACCTCTAGAGTTAGTTTGGGTTGTGTGGTGATGTAGAGAGGTAAGGTTATAGCCTATGCCTCTAGACAGTTAAAGCTATATGAAAAGAACTACCCAACCTATGATCTTGAATTAGCTGCTGTGATTTTTGCTTTGAAAATCTGGAGACACTATCTGTATGGTGTTCATGTTGATGTGTTTACGGACCACAAAAGATTGCAGTATATGTTTTCTCAGAGGGAGTTAAATCTTCGCCAGAGGAAATAGTCAGAGTTGCTAAAAGATTATGATATGAGCGTGTTGTACCATCCGGGCAAGGTCAATGTAGTGGCATACGCTCTTAGTAGGTTATCTATAGGCATTGTGTCTTATGTAGAAAAGGTTAAGAAAGAGTTAGCTCATGATGCATTGTCTGGATATATTGGGTGTTAGGTTGCCTGATTCTGCTAAACGGAGTATTTTGGTGTAAAGTAGTTCCGAATCTTCTTTAGTTTTGGAAGTGAAGGAGAAGGAATACTTAGATGCTAGTTTGGTTAGACAGAAGGAGTCAGTTAAGGACCAAAAGGTAGAGGTTTTCTCCCAAGGGGGAGATTCGGTGTTGAGAAAGCAGGGTAGATTGTGTGTTCTATGTGTTATGATCTGAGGTAGAGAATTATGACTGAACCAGATGGTGCACGGTATTCTATTCATCCCGGTGCTACCAAGATTTACTACGACTTGCGAGAAATTTATTAATGGAGTGGTATCAACAAGAATATAGTTGAGTTCCTAGCTAAGTGTGAACCTTGCCAACATGTCAAGGTAGAGCACCAGAGACCTGGTCGTGTGATGCAAGAATTTGGTATACCCACTTAGAAGTGGGAAAAAGTGTATATTGATTTTATGACTGGTTTACCTCTTTTGCTTCATCACCATGATTCTATTTGGGTTGTTGTAGATAGGTTAACTAAGTCAGCGCATTTCTTACCTATAAATACGTCCAATCAGATGAGGATTATGCTAGATTGTATATTCGAGAGTTGGTCAAGTTGCATGTAGTTCCCTTGTCTATCATCTCAGATAGGGGTACTCAGTTTACTTCTCAGTTTTGGAGGGAATTCCAGAAGGGTCTTGGTACCCAAGTTCATTTGAATTCCATTTTTCATCCTCAGACAGATGGTCAGGCTGAGAGGACCATCCAAACTTTGGAGGATATGTAGAGAGCATATGCTCTTAACTTCAAAGGTAGTTGGGATGAGCATTTACCATTGATTGAGTTTGCGTATAACAATAGTTACCATTCTAGCATCAAGTGGCACCATTTGAGGCTTTGTATTGTAGAAGATGTTGATTACCCATAGGTTGGTTTGAAGTGAGTGAGGCTACTTTGATTGAGCCTGATGCAGTGTTTGAGGCTATGGAAAAGGTGAAGTTGATTAGAGAAAGGTTCAAGATAGCACAGAGTCGTCAGAAGTCATATGCAGATGTGAGAAGAAGAGACCTTGAGTTTAAAGTTAACGACTTGGTATATCTAAAAATATCGCCCATGAAAGGGGTGAAAAGGTTTTGCAAGAAGGGGAAGCTTAGTCCCCGGTATGTTGGCCTCTATAAAATCATAAGTTAGGTGGGAAGCGTAGCCTATGAGCTAGAGTTGCCCGCAGAGTTGTTAGTTGTGCATCCTATCTTTCATGTCTCCATGCTAAAGAAGCACGTTTGTGATTTCGTTGTTGTGGATCTTTCAGAGAACCCAGATATCCCAACTAGTCTTTCATTTGAAGATATTCCAATTGAGATTCTAGGCCACCAGATCTATATACTGAGGAACAAAGAGGTTCCCTTGGGCAAAGTTTTTTGGAGAAACCAGTCAAGTGAGGGCACTACTTAGGAAGCCGAGTCAAATATCAAATCCAAATACCCACACCTATTCTACGCAAGTTCAAATCAAGCCGAAGGTACCTTTCCTCTTAATTCAGTCCTTTTCTAATCAAAGATTCAATTATATAGCTATTCGTCATATAAGTTCATGCATTCTCCGAAGTATTCAAGAGTTTAGCAAGATATAGATTCAGTTTAGCATTTGTTTCAGCTGTGTATCCTCAGCTTTCTCTATATTCTTAGCTTAACTAGCAACATTCGAGGACGAATGTTCCTAAGGGGGAGATATTGTAATAACCCAAGCTTTTCTTAAGCTTAATTTTACCTCAAGAAGGTTAGGAATAACTTCCTAAGTGAGTATCGTTTAAATCATATAGAATTTTCCTAATTTTGACTTTTTATCATGTTGGAAATTTAATTAGATTTCCAATGATATAAGATCCTCCAAAATCTAATAAACTAACAAGAAGTTATGGCTAATTTAAGTCCTAATCATAAAATGGCATTATTTTAGTGCTTGGCACGTCGTGGAGAGGGTCTATTTTACAATTGTCAATTTCCAGTGGAAATCTGTGATAGCGGCGCGTCGCAACTAAAGTTCCAGGTCCTAACCAGTGGGACAACGCGATAGCACCGTGTCACAAGACCCCTAGAATCCCTTTTGTCAAATTCTAGTGAGCCACCGCGATAGTGCCGCGCCGCGGTGGCCCATAAAATTGGGTTTTACAGTTCAATTTTTCCAGCTTTGTATAGAAGTTAAAAAAGGAACTTTGGACTTTTTCCAAGCCCCTTAAATCATCCAAACACCTAATCCAAGGTCATTCCAAGGATCATATATGCCTTTTCTCAAAGAATTTTCTTAATTAAAAACCCTAAGCATCCAAACCCATTTCGAAGACTATCCTAAGTTCACCTTTAATTCTTCAAATTGATTCAAGAATTGGATTCCTCAAACCAAGATCATCAAGAATATCCATTAAAGTGTACGAATAGAGTCCAAAGGGCTAGAGTTCATCCAAAGCTCCTAATTCAAGGTATGTGGGGTTTGAACAAGATACTTATTTCATTCTTGTGCCCAAAGATTCGATTTTTATAAATGAATTTCATGTTTTTGCATGTGGGTCTATACCCAAATTATATTATTTTGAGAATATGAATTGATAAGTTGTTCAGCCTTTGAATTGCATGATTATTTCGCTTATTTATGATTTGAAGTGATAATTCATGCTATATATTGCACATTCCTGCATTGATTCGATATTTCCAAGGGTTTCCAAGATTGATGTCATGAATTAAGCTTTATTGTGAAATTGTTATCCTTTAAGAATATACATGCCTTAAGTCCAAGAATGAATTGTTGATACTTTCTAAAGTGTTTCAAGAAGTATATTTATATTTCCATGCTATTAAAGTTGTAGAGCCTATTGGTGATAGACAACCAAAGATTCAAGAAAAGTGTTGATTTCAATCGTAAGCTAAGAAAAAAAATCCATACCATTTGATTTAAGCTAAAGGGGAGCATATTTGGCTTCCATTGCATATTTCTGAGTTGTTTAAGGTGGATTTTTCTTAAAAGTTATGAGGTTAAGTATGGGAGTAGTATTTAGCACCGAGTTGGTCTTGATTTCAAGGCCTCATGCCCCAGAACTACGAGCCACCTAGGATTTGATTTACACCAAGTGGGTTAAGCTAGTTATCACTGAAAGTAAAAGGTTCTACTCCGATGGAAAGGATAGAACAACTCTCCCCACTATGGGAAAGATGTTGGACTCCATATATCTCACATAGTTTATCTCTATTAGAAGAAACTCCCAAGTTTCCTAGAGTCTCAAGTCTTAAAGTTATTAAGGTTTTAAGTCCTTGAGTTTCGAAGAAGTTCCTTGTTTTCAAAAGACTAAAGTGCATGTTCTAAAAGTTGTTCTTTTAAGAGTCAAACTAGTCTACAAGCTTGAGATCAAAGAAAGAATACAAATTTAGAATAAAGTGTAATGGATCATGTAAATTATACTACATATTTCATTATTCATGATTTATGAGAGCTTTATACAAGCTATGTAAGTCATTTACAAACCATGTATGTTTTCCATAAAGACTTATTCTTTTGATATTTAGTTACATACACCCCCTTATACTCAGTACATTCCCAAGTGCTGATCCGCATATACATCTGTGTATTATATTATCTTATAATGTAGGTTCAGGTGCTCAGTCCTAGCAGTTTCAGTGATCATAAGTACCTTTATATACTCCTCCACTATGGTGAGTCCTCATGGTTCGAGGACCTATCTCCTGACACTTCTGTATTTTTAGTAGTTGTTCTACTGCTTTCAGTTCAGTTCGAGTCAGTTCAGGATCTGTCCCAATGGCTCTCTAGTTTGTTGAGTAGTAGAGGCTTTGTCAGACTAGATTGTCAGTATATTTAGATTTGCAGTATTTTTTTACTTTTATAGTTCTCATTCGGATTTCAGTTAGACATGATATTACAAGATTCCTTATTTTGCTCTCATTATCTTTAAGTAAGCTTTATACTAAGTAGAAGGCTAAAAGGGTTAGCTTGGGGCTACTTGTATCCTTAAGCATCGTTTGACGCTTTGGGACAGAATTTTGGGGCGTTACAAAGGCTGTACTAAGGTGGACATGGGTTCCAAGAACTTTTTGAAGGTTTTCCAAAAGTACGACATAAATTGCGTATCTCTATGTAATATAATGGAAAACGAGACACCATGCAACCTAACTAACTCTCTGCTATAAAGCTTGGCATATTCCTCGGCTAAATAGGGAGTATGGACTAGCAAGAAATAGGAGGACTTGGTCATCTTGTCTACAATGACCCAAATTAAATTATGCTAAAGATGAGTATGAGGTAAACCTTAAACGAAGTCCATGTACACTTCTTCCCACTTCCATGTAGGAATAATGAACTCCTGCATGGAAACACTAGGCATTTGATTCTCAATCTTCACCTGCAGACAAGTAGAGCACTTAGCCACAAACTCTATAATGTCTCTCTTCATCCCACTCTACCAATAGGCTTCTCGCAAGTTGCGGTACATCTTAGAGGCCCCTGGATGGATAGAGTTACGCACACCATGTTCTTCTGCAAGAATTCACTATCTTATACATTTACATATGGCATATATAGCCTACCTTGGAAATGCGACACACCATCTTCTCCTTGGGAGAAAACCTCTACTTTTTGTTCTCTAACTGACTCTTTCAGCTTAAATAAACTGGGATCCTTGTCCTGCTTTTTCTTCACCTCAGAAACTAAAGAAGATTACGAACTATTCTGCACCCAAATACTACCCTCATCCGAATAAACCAAATGGACACCTAGTATTGAAAATTGATGAAAAATTCAAACTAACTTCTTCTTACCATCCTCAACGTGAGAAACACTACCTATGGACAACCTACTAAGGGCATCTACCACTACATTGGCCTTGCCTGGATGATACAAAACACTTATCTCATAGTCTTTCAAAAACTCCAACCACCTTCATTGATGCAAGTTCAGTTCTTTCAATGAAAATACATACTACAAGCTTTTATAGTATGTGAATATATCAACATGCACCCCATATAAATAGCACATCCAAATCTGTAAGGCAATTAGAATCGCTGCAAGTTCAAGATCATGGGTAGGATAATTTTTTTTATGGGGCTTAAGTTATCTAAAGGCGTAGGCTATGACCTTACACATCTACATCAAAACACACCCCAATCCAACTCTGGAAGCATCATAGTATACATAAAAATCCATCTGAACCATCGGGCAAAGTCAACACTGGGCTATAGTTAGTCGAGTCTTCAACTCCTGAAAACTCTTCTCACCAGAATCTGGCCCCTGGAACTTGACATTCTTCTGAGTCAATCTGAACATGGGTGATGCAATAAAAGAAAATCCTTCAAAAAAACATCGATAATAGCACACTAATCCCAAGATTTTTGCTATAAATCAAAGGTAAGATTCCTTTAAATTTGGTATTAATTTCTTTATTTCTACACTAAAAAAGCCTATATCTTAGATGCTCAATTATAGATACAAATGTGATTGATTTACTAAAATTTCATGAGGGTTTTAGCTCCCTAATGATATTTAGACTATGGGTTGATCTCGTAAACTCAATTTTAGAAAGTGGGACCCACTTGGGGGTTTGGTGTTATTTTGGACCCATGGCATAATGTGCCATAACGGGTGTTGTTGTTCTTGTATTGATGCTTAGATTATGTTTTTGATATCTGGCTCGTGGAAGAAGAAGCTACAAGAAAAGGGAAGGCAAAGGTTGTTGGTTCGTGAGCAACTAGACTTGTGGTATGTTAGGCTTACTTGTAGATAGATTGAGCTTGATTATAGTATAATTATTGATATCTTGTTAGCTTGGGTGGAGTCTTAGATAACTAATGGTTGATTGGTAATACTTGGGATTAATTTAATATTTTAGGCTATTAAACTTGTAAAATGTGATGTTTGTCCTTTAGCCTAGAACCCCAGGTAGTTCTACTTTTAGTCTCATGAATAGTATGAGATACTCTAGTTTCTCTAATAGTTGTGAATGATTTTGTTGTCTAACCTTAAGAGTATGTTGACCTAGATATGAATTCTTATGGAATAACCTTAGTGTTGGTATGACTTAGGAAGAGGATTTTCCCTTATAGGCCTAGTAATGCTTGACAAGCCCTTATGGTGCGAGATAGATAACCTACCAGGTAGAAGTTGGTCTTGTAGAAGTGACTTTAGTATTATTGGGAGTTATAAGTGGGACTTGACCCACCTTAATCTTGAACTATTTAACTCCCACTACCAGAAATTCACTGTTTTCTGATTGAAAAAATTAGTCGCAATTTTTCGACTACTTCGGTCAGAAATTTTACTTTTTCATTTTTCTTTTTTACAAAATATTATTCTGATACTATTTGTGACTACAACAATTAGAATATTTGGCAGTAAAATTTGAAAAATGTATATTCCAACTGTTGTAGTCAAAAATAAAAATAATTAAATAAATATATTACTAAATATATAATCAGACTCTTACATAGAAATTAACTAATTATTTAAATATTTAATTTTTATTTCTGACTATTATAGTTAGAAATATAAATAATTAAATAAATATATTATTAAATATATGATCAGACCCTTAGATGAAAATTAAATAATTATTTAAATAAATTATTAAATATGTATTTTTGACTACTATGGTAAAAAATTTAAATAATTAAATAAATATACTACAAAATATATAATGAGACCTTTATAAGGAAATTAAATATTATTAAATATGTATTTTTGGCTACTGTAGTCAGAAAAATAAATAATTAAATAAATATATTATTAGACATATAATCAGACCCTTATACATAAATTAAATAATTATTTAAATAAAATATTAAATATGTATTTCCGACTACTATTGTCGAAAAGTTCAGTGATTAAATAAATATATTATAAAATATACAATCAGACACTTACACGAAATTAAATAATTATTTGAATAAACTATTAAACATGTACTTTTGACTACTGTAGTTAAAAATATAAATAATTAAATAAATATATCATTAAATATATAATCATACCCTTACACAAAAATTAAATAATTATTTAAATAAATTAATAAATATATTTCTGGCTACTGTAATTTCAAGACCCGAGTCCAGGCCCTAGCAGTGACGGACATCCCAAATCGTGAAGGCCGGAGTGCCCTTCTCTATCTGAAAATCATACACACTTTCATATAACATGAAGGAAAATGCAAAAATATAAAACAATACGGAATCATGGTCAATATCATAATTCAATTGAATAATTTAAAAGGAAATTCTGAATATTCTAATCGTCTGACAACCGTCTGCGAAATCTCTAACATTACAAAAATCATCGAGACAAAAATACAACAAGTCCCCTAGTAGACCATAAAATAAAGAAATAATGAAATCTGAAAATCAAGACTTCCGAAACGGAGAAGGCTCACCAACTGCAACTTCTGACAAGTCAATCTAATGCTTAACGTGACCCAGGACTACGTATCATAATCCTGAAATATAGGGGGTCAATGCAGATGTACTGGTATGCAGAGCAATCCAAAATAATGCATTTATATATATAGGATAGATGAGAGCAAGTCATGAAGTATCATGCATGGAACAGTTTAAAATACATGGGCATTCTTTGATAATCATAAAGAATTCTTGTCGAAGCAGTTCTATTCTTTGTATTACTTCTGAGTTAGGTGGTACATCCTACAACTCTGCTATTCCACGGGCTATATGGAATTCGCCTTTAACTCGGCGAGACCAAGCCTCCAACCCAAGTTTTCTACAATGGTTGGAGTATCTTCTTATCTACTATGCCATAGGGCCGCCGCCAACGTACAATTTCCCTTTAGGGTATCATAAACCTGTGTCAGCAAATCACGGTTTTGGGCAATGAGTCATTTGACTCGTGACTTCTTTGGATAACCACCTAACATACTTAAACCCATTTTTAGTCTGTTCTAAACATGTATCTTTCTGAAATCAAATTCTAAAAATCTAAGCAAAATTTGTATCTTTAGTCTTTTCTAAATCTACTATGGCATTATCTGAATTGGTATGTTCATACCAAGACTTGCAAGTCATGTTTTCTGAGTAATAAAATATCATATCACAATCTCTTCTTTCAAAATATAAAGTATGGATCACCATACCTCAAACAATTCAAGAAGATTCAGACTTTAAAACTTTTATCAAGTTATGCAAAAAAATTTCCTTTCAGCATTTCAACAAACATGTGGTGATCATGCGATTTATGACAAAACATGCAATCGTCTTAGTAAACATCTTTAACCTTTAACACCAAGTAAAACACCCTCTTTTCGATTCAAATACATAATCAATTCATAAGAAAAATCAAGGCATTTATATTATGATCCCAACAATACATTTCGAATAATTCAAATCTTACGGAAACAAGATGCTTGTAAACAAGAGAGGGATTTCTAATAGTTCATGCTATCAATTCATCATTCAAACTCTTCAAACATATTTATATTTATATACATATACATGGTTCTAGATATAATTTGGGGAAAAGACCTCAAGACCAAAACTTTATCATCAATACGGCTTCATAATATATAAATGTAATTGTAAATCCAAAACCCCTTCGTAAGTTCATGATTTCCAAACATTTATTCATCATTAAAACAATTTCACCATGCCCATGTAGTTTAAGAAAAACCCCACATACCTTAGATTACATAGGAATCACAAAGAAATTTCTAAAAGATTGGACCTTAGAGCTTAAGTTCCCAAACACTAGTTGTCTTTCTCCTATGGTGTTCTTGATTTGAAGAATGAAGTCCTATTCTTTAAACTTTCTTGAGAATCTTGAACTTGAAAGTCTTAAAGTCAAGATTACTTGGTGGAGAAGAGTTGAATTTTGTTCTTTGGAAAAGGGGAAGTTTCTTACGTGAGTTGATTTGAAGAAGATAGGCAAATAATACCCTTCTGAGTGTTGTAATTCGTGCTTTAAACGTTTGGGGTTGAGGGGAAAGGACCTATGTGACCCTTGACGCTTAAGAAGCTAAAACTTTGGGGGAATATCCCCCATATCACAACCCCTAGTTGGGTCAAGCATCCCTCGCGACGCGACACTTATTTGGGTCAAGCAGCCCTCGCGTCGTGAGGCTATCGCGACCCCTTACTGCCTCACACGAAAAATGGCATAGCTTTTCACTCGTTTATCGGATTTAGGCGAAATTGGTATCGTTGGAAAGATAATTCTATTATATACAATTAGGTGGGAGTTAATCTGATAAGTTCTATATATACAAAAATTTATACTCTTTCAAAGATTATCCCTGTAGAATCAAATTCCAAACTTTGGACGAATCAAAGGATCTTAGCTCAACTTGGCTCTAAATGATTTCTATGAACATTTTAACCTCATGAGAACTTCACAACCTAGGATAGCTATCATGACACATGTATTAAAAATAAATCATGGGATTATAGTTTCCGAACAAAGGAACGATGGTTCAATTTCTAGCTCAAAAACACGGGGGTGTTACATTATCCCCCCTTGGGATCATTCGTCCTCGAATGATGGTAGGGACTTGTTGAAGCTCCAAAAATATGGAATTAAGGACGTAACCTTACTCTAAGGATTTTCTCCAAAGGAAAAATACACATACCTCAAGGAAACGTTCATGATGTTGCCAAGTAAATTGTGTAAGCAAGAAGCATGAGTTAATAAGGATTGACATAGAGATGACCTTGTACATGAATTATAGGGATCATAATCATCACAACAAATGGTTTGAGCTTATTTGCTGATCTTAGGCCTGATTTCCATCGGTACTAATAAAGAACTAAGATTTCACGGAAGATAGGGATAGAAGCATTCTCTACCTTTCATGATTTAGCGAATACACTTAAACTTAGAGACACTACTTGTCTACGCCCCAAACAATAAATTACATGCCTCATCATTCCCAACTTACAATTCTCCCAATACACATCTAACCATACTAGTTTGAGTTCCACCACATAGTACATTTATGTTGAAGCCTAATTCCGAGGAAAGAGATGCTAGCTTTAGCTACGGAACCCTGCACTCCATACCCTATTAAGAAATTACTTCACCTTTTCACCACAATCAAACACACCCGAGTTTTAAATCAAGGGGTACTTACCATACAATGCATTGGTTTGTATTTTCCGCAACCACAACATTCAAGCCTAATCATTACTACACCCACTACATGGATTCCCCCACTAAGACAACCATTTCAATCACTCTCAGAAATATTTTTTCCATATTTCTCCTTCTTAGCTATTTCACAGGACAAAAGTTCATCTCCTTCTTTTCCCTTTCACCTATACGCTTTGCCCCGAGATTTACATCAATTTTTTTCACCTTTGAGAACATCTACTCCTCTACCTAACACATCACTACGCTTCCGTAGCCACCATTATACCATCATACGGAGGGTCATTAAGTGTCTCTAGCATAAATGTCATGAATGGAAGTAACACTATTAGACCATAACTTATACCTATCGTACTACTCAAGAAGGGACATGAAATAAAGATACATTAAAATACACATGAAGCACTCCATATATCAAGTGTTTGGATCATAAATAGAGAGCCATTCGAAAGAAACACAACAAACATGAATTCTTAGCATTGAGCACAATGAGAAAACATTGGAGCACATATCAGGATAAAATAAGGGAAAGAGACCAAATTACCCTCTTAGACCCAAAAATCAGTAAGATGAACTGGGTGCCCGATGCATTAAGCTTCGTACCGCATCGGTCCTTACCGACGCGATTCCTATCAAGATGCATCGACATCCCATTGGCCTATTATTTTGATCATCCAAACATGCTTCAAACGTCATCTAAAAAATTCAAAACTTTTTGGACACACCTCCTTTACACCTCTAATCATGAATCAACTAAAAAATCTATGTCTCGGGGTTGGGAAGATCAATTTAAAAATCTTAGAAGTTAAGAGCTCATAAACATGACTATGTCTTTTAACAATTAGAAAAATTTTTAGGTTGTCAGTTCACCATACATGCAACCAAATATGGTATTAGGTCGAGAATGCTACGGGGTGTCACATTACAACTAAGACAAAGATTGCCACTTGAAGCGGTTGCTCTTTATTTAAGGAACTTAGATTGGACATGAATTTGCATAAACTTTATCACTCTGGCTAAACCCAACATAGACAGAGTCAGTGACATATAGAAACATATCTTCTTAGAACCAAATATGCTGAGGGATATAGATTTTCATAGATCACGAACAACATAACATATGGCTTGAATACATGACAGAATGTATTACTGAGAGATATAATTACTCCTAGTCTGGAGGTCAGATCATAAACATGAGTCCATAGAGAACTCTAACCATAGGCATAGGCATAACTTGAATAGATGATGTAAGATATTAGCATGATACTCTTCTAAATTGAAGTTGAGGGATTATGCTTGAGTAAAATTAGGTCCGTCATGGTTCCTCCCCGTAACTTGCCACACAGATAACATTTAGGAACTCCATTAACTCACCATCTCCCCTTTAGATCAAAGTCAAAATCCTAAATATACGGATATATCCCTTTATCAAATCTATAGCCACAACTCTCAATATAAAAGAAACATCACCACATACTTAAACTCTAAACTCTCTCTGAAGAACTATACTCTAACGGCCTTGATTTTCTATAAATGTTACTCTTAAATTTTGCTAGCCTCTATAGCCATCGCTCTACAACTATCACTCTCATGAGTGCATGCATCCACACTCCTTATCACAAAAGAGAGGGGGTATCAATATACACATGAACATAACTCCCCACAATAATTTTGATATAAAGACACTAAATTCTTTCTAAGACTCCCCCTCCAGGGACACTAATCATAACTTTCTCTAACTCCCAAAGTCATCAACTTACAACTAACATTTTCATGTGCATAGACACCCACGCTTCTAAGCACTTAACACTCCATCTTTAATTCCTTAGAATAATATCATTACACCTCTTATCACATAACCTACAACTTAACAAAATTTGTAAAACAATACCAAAGGTGCATATTTCCTGCCTATATTACCTGAATTCAATTTTAATAAACACTATACAACAACTTCCCAGACTTCTTCGTACTACAAAATTAAAAAACACAAGCTGGCTACACATGACACTTATACCATACAACCTTGTCTAACAACATGCTATCTTGGGTTCAACTTATTCTTATATGACTATCATCTTTATCACCTTAATGAATCAACCACAATTCATCATTTTAACACTAGTCCTCATGTTCATATATACCTCAGAATTACCACTTAAACTTTTCATAAATAATCAACCTAGGATATTTCGCACATCACATCAAGCCTTCTAATTACTCCACAAAACATGCATCATTAATCTTAAGCTATTATTCTCACCACTACACTCCACACCTAAAAACCACGTCTAAAGTATGCCACATATTATTCTAGTCCGTCAAATTGGGAAGTCTACCCAAATACTTTGCTTCACTTAGCTACTACCTACAATCACAACCCCGCCATAACCCCACTATTATAACTCAAAAATCCATTACTAAAGAAAAGACCATCAAATGGGTAAAGTCATATGATTGGTTTAGTCAATCTTAATCTTGAAATATAACCCATTTCAATCTTATCAACATATTCTAGCTTCTCACATCATACTTACTTACTTAATCGTACATCACAATGATCTTCAAAATTCAATAAACACTAATGAATCTCTACTTACAACTCATTAACCAATCTACCCATTTCCATTTATAACTTATAAATGATTTCTATAACCACCATAATTATCCACTCTAGGCTCCTTCCCTAATTCGAATAGATAATAATCATATCCAGCCACTTCCTTCACAGACTACCATACATTATACAAATATTGTCACCACATTAGTCTATCACTATACAATGGCAACCCACTCTTCAATCCATGATTATACAACTAAAACTATTTATTTATACAAACGTCACCCTCACTCTAACTACTAACCTTATGACTTCATGTCATCAACTTCTAGAATATCTCCCTACTAATAGGTCATGACACTTTTACATACAATAAAGTTCCAACATTCTTATATACATCATTATCCTTAGACATGACATCCATAACAAGAATTCATTAAAGAAAACTGGATACACTCCATACCTCAGGCTCAACTACATCAATGATTCAGATAGGGGTATATGCTTGAATAAACACACTTTAAAGCACTCATGGATGCCTCTCAAGTCCTCGTGCAAAATTTATAACTTTATGGACAACTCAATCAGAATGAACCACATTGTTGGGGGAGCTAAACTCTTAGACTTGTATTTCTTCAACGGTGAGGCATGGCCCTTGAAATTAGAACAAGAAAGGAATTTAGATAAATTTTTTATGGACAACTCTATAGCATGAACTAGGGTATGAAAGAATAAGAAACAACTCCTAAATGCTCGGTGGCCTCCTGATTATAAGTGTGGTACACAATATACCTATCAGCAAGACTTTACTAGACATGATTTCACAGACTCCCTGAGATCATGAACCATGCTCTGATACTTAGTTTATCATGACCCAAGCCGGGGCCCTAGCCTTAATAGGCATCCCAAAGTATGAAGGCCTGAGTTCTCTTCTATGTCTGAAAATCATACATACTTTCATATAATATGAAGGAAAATGCAAAAATATAAAATAATATGGAATCATGGTCAATTGAACAACCTAAAAAGGAAATTTTGAATATTCTTAATAGGTGACAACCATCTACGAAATTGGTAACATTATAATAATCATCATACGTCTTAGAAAAAATGAGAGAAGGCTCCAGCAGACCATAAAAGAAGGAAATAATTAAATCTAAAAATTAGGCCTTCCGGAATAGAGAAGGCTCACCAACTGCAACTTTGAACAAGTCAATCTACTGCTTAACGGGACCTAGGACTATGTCTTAAAATCTTGAAATATAGGGGGTCAATATATATGTAATGGTATGCAGAGCAATCCAAAATAATGCATTTATATATATAAGATAGATGAGAGCAAGTCATGAAACATCATGCATGGTATAGTTTAAAATACATGGGCCTTCTTTTGATAATCATAAAGCATTCTTGTCAATGCATTTCTATTATTTGTATTACTTTTGAGTTAAATGATATACCCTATAACTCTGCTATTACACGGGCTATATGGAATCTGCCCTTAACTCGACGGCCAAGCCCCCAACCCAAGTTTACCACAAGGGTTGGAGTATCTACTTATCTACTACGCTACAGGGCTACCGCTAGTGTATAATTTTTTTTTGGGTATCATATACCCGTGTCGGCAAATCACGATTTTGGGTAATGAGTCGTTTGACTCATGCCTTCTTCGAGTAACCGCCTAACATCTCTTAAGCCCATTTTTAGTCTGTTCTAAACATGCATCTTCTTAAATTAAGTTCTAAAAATCTAAGAAAAATCTATATTTTTAGTCTGTTCTAAATCTGCTATAGTACTATCTGAATTGGTATCATCATACTAGTACTTGCAAGTCATGTTTTCTAATCCATAAAATAACATATCACAGTCTCTTCTTTCAAAATATAAAGTTTGGACCACCATACTTCAAACAATTCAAGAAGATTCAGAATTCCAAATATTTATGTAATACCCCACGATTTTTCTAGCTTAAACTCACCCCGAAAATATCAAAGATTAGCTCTTAGAATGAATGATGTTTATTTTGTGTAGAATTCTTTAGATTAGAACTTTCCATATCATGGAAAATTTAATAAGCTTTCCAACGATATAATATTTGCCTAAATCCGATAACCGGGTAAGAAGTTATGGCTAATTTAAGTTCCAGTTGCATAACACCATCATTTGGATTCTTAGCGCATCGCGGAGCAGTGTTAATTCCTAATTATCATTTTCTAGTGGCCCTCCATGATATTGGAACCTCTTAGAGAGGATTAATTTCTCATTTGTCAATTTTTAGAGGTCTAGAGCCATAATGGTGCGTCGCGCCATGTGCCAAAATGGCCTTCCAAAGGGGCACCACCATGACTCTGCGTCACGGAGTCTGCCCAGTTTCTAGGTGTCAATTTCTAGTGAGCCACCGCGATAGTGGCACATCACGGTGGCTACCCAAATCAAGAAAATGTATATTTTTCCAGTTTCGTTTAAAGTTTAAATGGGGTATTTCGGTAAATTACCCAACCCCCAATCCGTCCAAACATAATATTTAAGCCTCCTAGAAGCATTATATGCTATTATTCATCAAAATTTCTCTCATCCAAAATCCTAGACTTCAACATTCATCTTCAAGAAATCTCATGATTCTACCATTACTTTTCCAAATTGATTCAAGATTCAAGATTCCTAGACCAAGAATTTTAAGAGTCTAGGTTAAAGAACACGAATAGAGTCTCAAAAGCAAGTTGTTCATGTAAGTTCATCATCCAAGGTATGTGGAGTTTGAACAAGGATAATTATTTCATCCTTGTACCCAAAACTTTATTTTAATTACAAACTTACTTCAATTTATCTGATTTCTTGTGAAATTCAAGTTAGGGTTTATACCCATTATCATTATTTGCAAGATTGTGAGATTTTCCATGATCTAGAAGTTGAATTACATGATTATGTTTATGTTTCCATGCATATTGCTGAAATTCCCAGATTTTAAGATGATTTTTGAATGTTTACATTACAAAGAATGAATTTTGAGATATTTTAATATGAGATTGATGCTTGGGTCAATAGACCCCATTTAAAGATTGTTGATTCAATGAATTTTTGTGCTATAAGCACCCCATTATTAGAATATTTTCAGATTTTAGATAAAGATTTGATCTTTTGGTCTCAGAAGAGATTTGAAATCCACTTTATAGATTCATATTACAGATTTATAGTTGGTTTTTATTATAAACCATTAGATTACTTTAAAGTAGATTTTTCTTAAGATTTTGAGCATGAGATTGGGAGTAGTATTTAGCATCGAGCGGGAATAGTGGGATTAGCATTCCTTATCTTCCACAGAACTATGTGCCACCGTAGGTACAAATTCAGATTATTCCCACTTCTACGTGGATGACTCAGATTATGATCACATTGATTAGATTGTTCTATTCCGATAGTAAAGGTAGAACAGCCCTAACCTTACGGGTGCTAGTCGTGGGACATCATGGATGCTCACATGGTGTACATGTCGGTTAGAAGAACCTCCCAAATAGATGTTCCCTCACTCTTAAAACAATTTTAGTTGATTAAAGTCTTGAGATAAAGTGTTTACTATGCCGAATAAGTTTTAGACTTCTTTTAGCGCATATGATTTGAGAACAAAACAGAATACAGATTTTAGAACTAAGTGTAATGACTCACAAGATTCATACTACATGCTTTACTATTCATGACTTCTGATTTTTAGATTTCAAATTTACACAAGCTATGTGAGTCATTTACATTTAGCATGCACTAATTTACAAATTATAATGATAATATGATGTTTTACTTATTGTATACACCCCATATACTCAGTACATCCTCAAAGTACTGATCCACATATATATATATGTGCTACATTTTCTCATAATGTAGCTATCAGCTCAGTTGTAGAATGTAAACTATATTCAGACAGATCGCAGATTCCAACCAGCAGATAAGGAGTCCTCCTAATTTGGGGACTTTAGTTAGATGTTATTGATGTACTTTATTCTCTTTTTCACATGTATTGATTTGTAATAGTTGGATTCACATCCCAGCTATCTATATTCAACATAGTATAGGCTTCACAGATGTCAGTTAGAGTCAGTTATGTATTTTATCAGAATGTAAAAGTTATATCAGTATTGTATTTTTCTCAGATTCCTTTATTATTATGTTTTCACACTGTAAACTCAGTATTTATTTCATATTTAATCAATTGCTTAATAGTATGCTAGTTCATGGGTTAGGTTGGGATCACTTGTGGTCCTAAGCACCATGTGACATCTCGGGACAGATTTTTGGGGTGTTATAATTTATCAAGTTATGCAAAGATTACTCCTTCCAGCATTTCAACAAACATATGGTGGTCATGAGATTTGTAACAAAACATGCAATCTTGTTAGTAAACATCTTTAACCTTTAACACCAAGTATAATACCCTCTCTTCGATTCAAATTCATAATTAATTCATAAGAAAAATCAAGGCATTTATATTATGATCCCAACAATATATTTTGAATAAATCAAATCTTACGAAAACTACTTTCTTGTAAAGAAAAGAGGAATTTCTAATAATTCATGCTCTCAATTCATCATTCAAACTCTTCAAACACATTAATATATATACTTATACATGGTTATAAATCAAATTTGGGGAAAAGCCCTCAAGACCAAAACTTTATCATCAATATGGTTTCATATTACATAAATATAATTGTAAATCCAAAACCCCTTCGTAAGTTCATGATTTCTAAACATTTATTCATCATTAAAACAATTTCACCATGCTCGTGTAGTTTTAGAAAAACCCCATGTACCTTTGTTTTCGTAGGAATCACAAAGAAATTTTGAAAAGATTGGACCTTTAAACTTGAGTGCCTAAACCCTAGTTGTCTTTCTCCTATGGTATTCTTGATTTGAAGAACGAAGTTCGATTCTTTAAAATTTCTTGAGAATCTTGAACTTGAAAGGCTTAAATTATAGATTACTTAGACGAGAAGATTTTAATTTTGTTCTTGGGGAAAGGGGAATGTTTTTACGTGAGCTGATTTGAAGAAAATGGGCAAATAATACCCTTTTGAGTGTTATAATTCGTGCTTTGGACGTTTGGGGTGGAGGAGAAAGGACCAAAGTGACCTGTAACGCCCCGAAAACGAGTCCCGGAGCGTCACATGGTGCTTGAGGCTACGAGTAGCCCCAAGCTAACCCTTTAAGCCATTTTCATTCAATTCAACACAAATCAATGGGGTTTCCCTCAAATATCAACAGAGTAATCATCATCCAAGAATAAAATAATTTCGGAAAGATAACAAAATACAACTTATTAGTCAACTCCCAACATCTATACTAGTCTGACAAGCCTCTAAGAAAATCAATAAAACCAGCGAGCCATTGAGACATGCCCCAACTGACTCATACTCAGTTATCAAATGTAAACAATTCCGTGAAACTAACATCAGACATCACATCCTCGGAACATAAGAACTCAACACAACAGAGGATGTAGAACAGCATGCCCGAAGAATCACTGTTGAACCTGGAACTGAGCACCTAAACATGCATTCCGAGAAAATGCAGCCCACATTCGAAGATGTGGGTCAGTACCATGGAAAGAAACCCAGTATATGGTGGTGTATACAGTTGTATAAACATCATCATCATAAATATTCATAAGAAATATGCAGGATGTATGAAAGACTCACATAGCCCAAAGAAAATCATCATAATCATGGGAGGATGAAATAAGTACAATAATACATGTGAGTCATCCTATAATTTGTCAATCACTTTCAGTTCATCAAGAATATCGATTCTCATAATTAAATATCATTTAAATATTTTGAAAGAATAACTTTCATAATTCCACTATCAAGTCACTTCACCATTCACCATAGACACAAGGAAACACACACTCACTGGGAGATCCTATAACCGACATAAACCATGTGAGCTACATGGAGTCCAACGTACAACCCACGTTGGGGAGAGCCATCCTATCCTTGCCATCGGAGTAGGACTATCGATATCAAATCCACACAAACTAGTGATCACTATATAAATTAGCCTCAGGCTCACTCCTACGGGGGCATGTAGTTCTAGGGAAGTAAGGTCGCTTTATACCTCCCACTCGGTGCTAAAGATTTCTCCCAAACTTAGCTCAGATCATTTCAAAGACAATCCACAACAAAACAATTTCAGTAATATATAAATATACATCGGGATCCATCATGCTTATCAAAATCAACCGCATTGTGGATTTCTTTCACACTCGAGTTCAAACAACTCTATTAAGACTAAAAGGTCAAATCATTCAAAATATCTCAAATATTCAACATCAACGTGCTTATAACACACACTTTCTCAAAAAACATAATTTCCAATAGGGATTCACGACACAAATATCAAAATCATGATAAATATCGTTCAAGATTCATGCTTTATATCTGGACACATGTAAATTCATCTTTCAAAATCATAAACATCAAGATTTCATAATAATCATCATAATATGTGGGTTCATGCTTCAAATTCATAAAAATCAAATAAAAATCATGTCTTTGTAAAGAAAATTACTTTTGGACACAAGAACGAAATAGAGTTCTTGTTGAAAAACCCCACATACCTTGAATGATGAACTTTATTTCGATACTCATTTTTGAGATGTTAATCATGCCTTTGAATGATGGTTCTTGCAGTTCTTGAACTAGGAACTTGGAATCTTTAATAAATTTACAGAATTAATGGTGAACTTTGAAGGTTCTTAAAGTTCTTGAACTAGGAACTTGGAATCTTGAATAAATTTACAGAATTAATGGTGAACTTTGGAGGTTCTTGAAGTTGGACGTACGAGCTTAGGATTTTCTTTTTGAGCTATTTGATGAAATAAACATGTAATGCTTCTAATGGGCTTTAATATAGGGTTTGGATGGATTTTGGGTGAGGAGGAATGACCAAAACGCCCCTAAAAATCAAATAATTCTCGAATCTGTCCTTTGGTGGACTATTTTGATAGTCTGACGTAGATCAACCATAACGTTTTACTTCAATTTCCAAATTGGATGAAACTAATTTCATTAGAAAGAGGAATCTCATATATTTCCATTGATATATAGTATCTCACCCAGATCATTGTGTACGAGGAGTTATGATCATTTGAAGTTGACCAAAAAATTCAATTTTGATAGACTAAAGTAGATCCACAATAAATTTTTTCTCCGATAGACAAATTGGATGAAACCAATTTCATTAGAAAGAGGACTCACAGATCTTTCCGTTGATATATACTAGATCACCCAGATTATTATGTACAAGGAGTTATGATCGTTTAAAGTTGGAGCTAAATTACCCAAGGCATCAGTACTTTTTCCTGCACATTTTACTGTTCACTACTATTCACGGTTCGATCAGAATGTTCATAACTCATCGCTCGGGTGTCCGTTTTGGATGATCCACATATCGTTGGAAAGATTATTCGATACTCTACACAATGGTTGGTTATAATCTAAGACATTCCTCATGGAAAATTTATAATTCATTCTAGAAGACAAAACCTAACACGTTTACGCACAAAATTTTAATGAAAAATTTCCCGAGGTATTACATCATCCCCCCTTGGAACATCCTCGAATAACTCTAGACATGCCAAGATTAGATAGGGAATAGAGCATACAGATAAGATGATTTGTTAGACTCATCACCACATCGTTTCTCACTCCGAATGCAAAATAAAACGCATAAATTCAAGAAACTACACCTGAACACATAATAAATGACAGCTGAACTGCTACAACTTTTATCAAAAGTGCATGATTTAGGAAAGAATGGTACCTTCGGCTTGATTGGAAGGGAAAATCGACCTCATAAGCTACCTTACCAACACGGCTAAGAATTTTGTAGGGACCAACATAACGGGGACTAAGCTTCCCCTTCTTTTCGAATCTCTTCACCCCCCTCATGGGTGAAATTTTCAGATACACTAGGTCACCAACTTCAAACTCAAGGTCACTCCTTCTAATATCCGCATATGACTTCTGACGACTCTGCGCAATTTTCAACCTTTCCCTAATCAACTTAACTTTTTCCATAGCCTCAAATACCGAATCAGGACTACTCACAGCCGCTTCACCCACCTCGAACCAACCTATGGGTGATCTACACTTCCTCCCATATAAGGCTTCAAATGGAGCCATGCCAATACTAGAGTGGAAACTGTTATTGTACGCAAACTCTATCAACGGTAAGTGATCATCCCAAATTCTCTTAAAGTAAAGTGCACAAGCTCTCAACATATGCTCTAAGGTCTGGATGGTCCACTCAACCTGACCATCGATCTGCGGATGAAAAGAAAAACTCAAAACCACTTGGGTACCAAGACCCTTCTGAAAAGCTTTCCAAAATTGCAAAGTGAACTGAGTACCCCTATCCGAAATGATAGATAAGGGAACTCCATGCTGTCTGACTAGCTCTCGGATATACAATCTAGCATAATCCTCAGCAGTATATGAAGTATGAACAGGCAAAAAATAAGCAGACTTAGTCAACCTATCAACCACAACCCAAATGGAATCATGATAGCATCGAAAAGGAGGTAAACCAATCATGAAGTCCATATTTAACTCTTTCGACTTCCAGGTGGGGATTCTAAACTATTGCATCATACCACCAGGTCTTTGGTGTTCAACCTTAACCTGTTGGGATGTTGCACACTTAGCTACAAATGCTGCTATATCTTTCTTCATGCCACTCCACCAATAGATTTCCCGCAAGTCTCGGTATATCTTGGTGGAACTAGGATTAATAGAATATCGCGCCCCATGCGCTTCAGCCATAATCCTCTATCTCAAATCATCAACATTCAGGACACATAATCTACCCTGCAATCTCAACACACCATCTCCCCCTTGGAGAAAACCTCTACTTTTTGGTCGTTGACTGACTCCTTCATTCTAACCAAACTAGTATCTAAGTATTGTTTTTCGTTCACTTTCGAAACCAAGGAGGATTCGGAACTACTCTGAACCCCTATACTACCTTCAGCAGAGTCAAACAACCTAACCCTAATCTAACCAAACGATGTACATCATGAGCCAACTCTTTCTTACCTTCTACCAATTGCGAAACACTACCCATGGACACTCTACTTAGGGCATCCGCCACAACGTTGGCCTTGCCCGGATGGTACAGCACAGTCATATCATAGTCCTTTAACAATTATAACCATTGTCTCTGCCTAAGATTCAATTCTCTCTGGGTAAACACATACTGCAGACTCTTATGATCAGTGAAAACATCAACATGGACACCATACAAATAGTGTCTCCAGATTTTCATAGCAAACACAACAGTAGCCAACACAAGGTCATGGGTGGGGTAATTTTTCTTATGGTTTTTCAACTGTCTAGAAGCATAAGCTATCACCTTACCCTTCTGCATCAATACGCAACCCAACCCAACTCTCGAAGTATCACAATACACCACAAAACCATCAACACCATTAGGCAAAGTCAAAACAGGGGATGAAGTGTGTCGAGTTTTCAACTCCTGCAAACTCTTCTCACAAGATTCAAACCACAAGAACTTTACTTTCTTTTGGGTCAACCGAGTCATAGGAGATGCTATAGAGGAGAAGCCCTCAAAAAAATGGTGGTAATAGCCAGCTAAACCCAAGAAACTTCATATATCAGTCGGAGAAATAGGTCTAGGCCAATTTCTAACAGCTTCGGTCTTTTGGGGATCAACTCTAATACCCTCGAAAGAAATGATATGACCCAAAAAACCAATTGACCTTAGCCAAAACTCATACTTACTGAACTTGGAAAACAACTTGTGATCTCTAAGGGTTTGTAAGATAGTTTGGAGATGATCAGAATGTTCATCCTCACTACGGGAGTACTCCAGTATATCATCGATGAACACTATGACAAACATATCCAGATATGGTCTGAACACTCGATTCATGAGGTCCATGAAAGCTACTAGGGAATTAGTTAACACGAAAGACATAACAAGAAACTCAAAATGGCCATAACGAGTTCGGAAGGCGGTTTTCGGGATGTCACACTCCCTAACTTTGAGTTGATGATAGCCAGAACGAAGGTCTATCTTTGAGAAATAACTTGCACTTTGCAATTGGTCTAACAAATCATCTATTCTCGGAAGGAGGTACTTATTTTTGATGGTGACTTTATTTAATTGGCGATAATCAATGCACATATGCAAAGAGCCATCTTTCTTCCTCATAAACAACACAGGAGCACCATAAGAAGAAACACCGGGCCTTATAAAACCCTCATCTAGTAGATCTTTTATTTGCTCTTTCAACTCCTTAAGTTCTGCTGGGGCCATACGGTAAGGAGGAATAGAAATGGGCTGAGTATCGGGAAGAAGATCAATCCCGAACTCTATCTCTCTATCAGGAGGTATCCCTGGAAGATCATCCAAAAAGACATCAGAAAACTCATTGACGACATTAATAGACTGGAGAGTTAGAGTCTCAAACTTAGTGTCTGTGACTCTAACCAAATGGTAAATACACTCCTTGGAAATAAGCTTTCTAGCTTTGAGGTAAGAGATAAAATGACTCTTGGGTGACACAGAATTCCTAGACCAGTCAAACACAGATGCACCCGGAAACTGAAACTTGACCACTCAAGTCTGACAATCAATAGAGGCAGAAGAAGAATACAGCTAGTCCATACCCAGAATCACATCAAAATCTACCATGTATAACTCAATCAGATCAACCAACAAGACTCTATGAAGAACGGTTATAGGACACTTTTTATACACTTTCTGGGCAATAATTGAATCATCCACTGGGGTAAAAACTAGGATAGGCTCAGGAATAATCTCAGGACTCATTTCAAAAGTTATAGCAATCAAAGGTGTAACATATGAGAAACTGGATCCAGGATCCAACAAAGAATACACATCAAACTGAAATATACAAAGCATACAGTAACAACATCGGGAGAGTCCTCATGTTCCTAGTGGGACGGTAAAGCATAGAATCTATTCTAGCACTGTCCGTCAGCATTGCTAGAAGAGGCGCCCTGAGCTGGGGCTAGGCGAGTCGCTGGAACTGGAGCACTAATAGTCTAAGTCTAGGTCTGAGGGCAACAGTCACGACACCCTTGTCCATCCTGTGGACAATCTCTAACTCTATGAACCATGTCACCACGCCGGTAATAACCCCTCTTCTCACCCCAACACTCACCCGAATGAGCTCTACCATACTTAGGATACAGGGGATGATTTGGCTTACTGCCAACACTGTATTGTGACCTGGATGCATATAACCTGCTACCTTGATCCTGCCTACCTCTAGTCACGGGAGCACTAGCAGATGACGGTGCTAGCATAGGCGAACGATCCTGATACTGAGGGCAACTCCCTCTCTGTAATCTAGTATGACCCTGTCCATGCTGCTCGGACCTAGCTCTCTTATTCCCTCTTATTCTATCTCTCTCCTTAATCTTGTCTGCCTCAATCTGTTGGGCATGAGTCATCATCCTTGAAAGATTTATCTCACTATTCAACATAGCAGACCTATACTCCTTAACCACATAACTAGATACTTCAGTCACAAACTTACTCATACTAGCCCGATTATCAGCCACTAAGTCAGGAGCATACTTGGCCAACTAATTGAACTTTAGACAGTACTCCCTAACAAGAATAGAGCCTTGTCGTAGGTTCATAAACTCTTCCACCTTTGCCTCCCTCATCTCAAAAGGGAAAAACTTATCCATAAATGCATCCTGGAACTCTTGCCATGTTTTAGGGACAACTCCCTCACCTCTACCTTTCCTCCAAGCAACAACCTAGTCATAAGAAAGGTCTTTCAACCTATACGCAACCAACTCCACACTATGTTCCTCAGATACATGCATCACCTGAGTAATCTTCCGCACCTCCTCTAAAAACAACTGTGGATCCTCATCAGACTTGGACCCATAGAATTTCAGCGAATTCATCCGCATGAAGTCACGGATCCTGGTAGTAGCTGATTCACCTCCCTGCTACTGTGGAGCCGGGGCCAGGTTGGCCTGAATATTTGCAGTAACAGCTTGGGCTAGAGCCTAAAATACTGCCCGAAATTCAGCATGAGACACGTTTTCATTTAATTTGTCAGTGGGTTGAGGTTGCTGACCATTATTATTTCTTCTCTCTTGATATGGAGGCATATTTCTGAAAGAGAAGAGCACGAATCAATAGCAGAGAGACATACTTTAAGCACGATAGACTTCTGAAAGAAAGAATCACAGTTTTTTCTAAAACGTCTTGTAGCCTCTTACTTATAGATGTGGTGCGCTATATACCGATGATCAAAACTTTAATTAACATGGCTTGTCAGACTCCCTAGGATATCTTAAAATCTTAGGCTCTGATACCAAGTTTGTAACGCCCCAAAAATGGGTCCCGGAGCATCACACGATGCTTGAGGCTACGAGCAGCCCCAAACTAACCCTTTGAGCCATTTTCATTCAGTTCAACACAAATCAATTGGGTTTTCATAAATAACCCTCAAATATCAACAGAGTAATCATCATCCAATAATGAAAGAATTTTAGAAAGATAAAAAAATACCACTTATTAGTCAACTCCCAACATCTATTCTGGTCTGATAAGCCTCTCAGAAAATCAATAAAACCAGTGAGCCATTGAGAGATGCCCTAAAAGACTCATACTTAGTCATCAAATGTAAATAATTCTATAAAACCAACATCAGACATCACATCCTCAGAATATAAGGACTCACCACAACAGAGGATGTAGAACAGCGTGCCCAAAGAATCACTGTCGAAACTAGAATTGAGCACCTGAACGTACATTCCGAGAAAATACAGCCTACATTTGAAGATGTGGGTCAGTACCATGGAAAGGAACCGAGTATATGGGGGTATA
Source organism: Capsicum annuum (assembly GCF_002878395.1). Taxonomy (NCBI): domain Eukaryota; kingdom Viridiplantae; phylum Streptophyta; class Magnoliopsida; order Solanales; family Solanaceae; genus Capsicum; species Capsicum annuum. The sequence goes on from NC_061119.1 coordinate 30,083,706, forward strand.
TGCAGTTGTATAAATATCATCATCATAAATATTCATAAGAAATATGTAGGATGTATGAAAGACTCACATAGCCAGAAGAAAATCATCATAATCATAATAGGATAAAATAAGTACAATAACACATATGAGTCATCATATAATTTGTCAATCATTTTCAGTTCATCAAGAATATCAATTCTCATAATATAAATATCATTTAAATCTTTCGAAAGAATAACTTTCACATTTCCACTTTCAAATCACTTCACCATTAACCATAGACACAAGGAAACACATACATACTGGGAGATCCTATAATCGACATAAACCATGTGAGCTACATAGAGTCCAACGTACAGCCCACGTTGGGGAGAGCCGTCCTATCCTTGCCATCGGAGTAGGACTATCGATATCAAATCCACACAAACTAGTGATAACTATATAAATTAGCCTCAGGCTCACTCCTATGGGGGCACGTAGTTCTAAGGAAGTAAGGTCACTTTATACCTCCCACTCGGTGCTAAAGATTTCTTCCGGACTTAGCTCAGATCATTTCAAAGACAATCCACAACAAAACAATTTCAGTAATATATAAATATATATATCGGGAGCCATTATGCTTCCCATCTATCAAAATCAACCACGTTGTGGATTTCTTTCACACTCGAGTTCAAAACAACACTATTAGGACCAAAAGGTCAAATCATTCAAAATATCTCAAATATTCAACATCAACGTGCTTATAACATACACTTTCTCAAAAAAACACAATTTCCAATGGGGATTCACGACCCAAATATAAAAATCATGATAAATATCATTCAAGATTCATGCTTTATATCTCCACACATATAAATTCATCTTTCAAAATCATAAACATCAAGATTTCATAATAATCATCATAAGATGTGGGTTCATGCTTCACATCATAAGATGTGGGTTCATGCTTCAAACTCATAAAAATAAAATAAAAATCATGCCTTTGTAAAGAAAATTACTTTTGGGCACAAGAACGAAAGAAAGTTCTTATTGAAAAACCTCACATACCTTTAATGATAAACTTTAGATCAATACTTATTTTTGAGAGATTAATCGTGCTTTTGAATGATGGTTCTTGGAGTTCTTGAACTAGGAACTTGGAATCTTGAATAAATTTGCAGAATTAATGGTGAACTTTGGAGGTTCTTTAAGTTCTTGAATTAGGAACTTGGAATCTTGAATAAATTTGCAGAATTAATGGTGAACTTTCCAGGTTCTTGAAGTTGGATGTAGGAGCTTAGGGTTCTCTTTTTGAGGGAATTTGATGAAATATAACATATAATGCTTCTAAAATGCATTAATATAGGATTTGGATGGATTTTGGGTGAGGGAAAAATACCAAAACGCCCCTAAAAATCAAATTATTCTCGAATCTGTCCTTTGGTGGACTGTTTTAATAATCTGAAGTAGATCAACCATAATGTTTTCCTCCAATATCCAAATTGGATGAAACCAATTTCATTAGAAAGAGGACTCTCATATCTTTCCATTGATATATAGTATCTCACCCAGATCATTGTGTATGAGGAGGTATGATTATTTGAAGTTGACTCAAAACTTAGCTTTTGATAGGCTGAAGTAGATCAACCAAAACTTTTTGCTCCGATAGACAAATTGGATGAGACCAATTTCATTAGAAAGAGGACTCACAGAGATTTCCGTTGATATATAGTATATCACCCAGATCATTATGTACAAGGAGTTATGATCGTTTAAAGTTGGAGAAAAATACGTCAGGCCTCAGTACTTTTTCCTGCATGTTTTACTGTTCACTACTATTCACGGTTCGATCGGAATGTTCATAACTCGTCGCTCAAGTGTCCATTTTGGATGATCAACATTTCATTGGAAAGGTTATTCGATAATCTATGCAATGGAGGGTCATAATCTAAGACATTCTGTATGGAAAATTAATAATTCAATCTAGAAGATAGAACCCAACACGTTTATGCACAAAATTTCAACGAAAAATTTTCTGGGGTATTACATCCTTGACCCATAAAAAGCTAAAACTTTGGGGGAATAGCTCCCACATTATGACCCCTAGTTGGGTCAAGCATCCCTCTCGACACAATAGCTATTTGGGTTAAGCAGCTCTCGCGTCATGGGGCTATCGCAACCCCTTACTGCCTCACACGAAAAATGACATAACTTTTCACTCGGTTATCAAATTTATGCAAAATTGGTTTCGTTGGAAATGTAATTTGATTATCTAAAATTTGGTAGTTCTTAATCTGTGAAATTCTATATATACAAGAATTTATACTCGTTCGAAGGTGACCCTTGTAGAATCAAATTCCAAACTTTGGGCGAATCAAAGTATCTTAGCTCAACTTGGTTCTAAATTATTTCTTTGAACATTTTTAACCTTGTGAGAACTTCATACCCTAGAAAAACTATCAAGACACATGTATTCAAAATAAATCATGGGATTAGAGTTTACAAACGTAGGAACGATGGTTCAATTTTTAGCTCAAAAATATCGGGTGTTACACGTATTCGAAAATAATAATTACTAAATAAATATATGACTAAATATATATTCATACCCTTATACAAAAAATTAATAATAAAATAAATATATTATTAATTACATTTACGACCACTGTAGTCAAAAATTATAATTTAAATAACTATATTACTAAATATATTAAATTACTACCCGACTGAAGTAGCCGGAAAGTAATATTTAATTATTAAATATATTTATATAAAATATAAGCTAAACATATCATCTTTTCCAATTCTCTCTCTCAAAGCTAGGGCTAACATTGTCACTCAAAAACTGGGAAACTGACGACGACAGTGAACGGCGACGGTGAACGACGGTATTGAAGGTCAATTTCCCTAAACTTAGCCTTTGAGGTACAATTTCACTGAACGATGGTATTAAAGTTCAATCAGTAAATTCCCATCTTCACTTATATCTTCACTGATTCGAGGTAAAAAATTATTTCATTTTCAACGATTATATTTATTGTACAACAAAAGTTTATGGACATGGTCTATTTGGCGATTTTTAGTCGGTGCAGCTAGTCTTGTTTATCATTTTTTAAACCTTAGGTCTCAGAACATAGTAATTGTAGACAACAACATAGTAAACATCGTTATTTTTCTAACATCGTTAATCCGCTCGTTGATATGCTCCCTTGTGAATCTTTATAATCTAAGGAAGCTACTTTTTCTCATTTGAATTTGTGTATATTTTTATACTTATTTGACTCCACTCGTACATATTTTCTTTTAGTAGTGGATTTAGTAGCTTGATATTATGATTCCCTTATGGTGTAAAAATTAGGTTAAAGTTCTTTTCCTTTGGCATTCTGGCCTTGATGTGACCTTAGAGTCGTACTGGTGGTGTTTCTTTATTGTGTGACTCCTGTACTTTATACTGATGTTTCCATTTTTACTACTATTACTATGATTATTATTGACTCTTACATGATAGATGACTAGACTAGCACTATTTAGATAGTATCTCCTTTCTTGCAATTCTTGTTTGTTGTCTTAAACGTCCACGGGTGTTGGTTGGTTTTTCCTTCTATATGCAAAGGTAGTTTGGTTGTTGAGAAAGTCATAGGAAGAAGTATTTTGCATTCCACGGTTCTGTGGTGATTCTAGCATTGGCAATTCATTTTCTTTGCCCGTTCTTAAGACCGTTAAGTTGAGGTTATTCTTTTGGTTTGACTGGTTCATCATCTGGTAGTAATCTTGATGTTGGTGTTATTGATGAGACAAGTACTCTATTTGTAGTTTTATGTTACTTGTGGTACAGTTGGGCTGAGGTTGGCTCAAATGGGGGAAATCAGTAATTTCCCATTTTGAGACTTCTTCCACCTTTATGATTTTGTGGGATGCTTCTTCTTTGTAGTGTATGTATGTGCATCATTTGTTGATAACCAAATTGGGTGTCCATTGGGAGTAATTATTTTTTGCCATCGATTGAGTATTGATTCATCATATTTGTTGAAATGCTATGTCATAGCATTCCTTAGTTATTTGTTTTAACCTTATTAATTCTTCTACTTTATTTTTAAGGTATAAATGTTCACCTATTTTCTTATATCTTCTTCCTAAATTAGAAAATACTATTCTTATTTTTACTAACCCTTCGTGATTTTCATATGTTTTTCATCTATTTGAATTCTTATTTATCCATTTTATCTATTTGATTGTATATAAGTCATGTTGATGTATGTATTCTAGGTTATCTATTAGAGCTTCTAAATATGATATTTCTTCTTTTTGTGTTTTTATTGATTTTTGACATATTCCAACAATTAAATTATACTGTAGTCTTTATTTTCTTATTTTTAATTCTCTTCGTTTTTCAGATAATATTCCTTTTAGTTCCTTATATTTTTGGGATTGGTCTATTTTATTCATTAGTATTTATAATATTTTGGTAGATTTTTAAATTTAGTTCTATCATAATATGCATTCCATAAAATAAATACATACAACTCCTCTATTTTTGTTCACTATATTTATTTACTATAAATATTGGGTTAGTGTGTTTATTGTTACTTTTTTGTATATATTGTTTTTCTAATGGTTCATTTATATCCATTTCAAATTCTTTTAGATCGTCAAAATTGTATGTTAGTGGTTTTTGAGTTATTATACTATCTTTATTTATTAGTTCAATTTTTACAGTAGTTTTATATTTTTTCCATTCTTTTAATGGATCTTCACTATATAGTTGTTTTAATTTATTTTTGAATATTTCTACTTTATCGATTGAAAATATGGTCATTTCTTCCTTATTGTAGAGAATATAATTAATTCTATCGTGTCTTTAGTAGTTTTTATATTTTCTAATTTTTGTGTAATTTTTTCACTTCCTTTTATCCAATCTATTTTCTTTCTTATTTTAGTAGTAACTCTTTTTTCTATTACCTTTTGTTTGCATGGTTTTGTAAACCACCAGTGTGTTTTAGTTATTATGTGTGGATATAGTTTATCTAAAAATGAAATTCCTAAAAGCATATCTTTTGATGTTAGTTCGAAATTATAAATTTCTTCTATTATTAATATTTTATGCCATATTTGTATTTATATATTTCTAGCTTAATATGTAATTAGACTCACTTCATTATTAAATCTTTTAACTACAATTGGTGTTCTTAAGTTATCTCGTTTACTTTCGTGTAAACAGTTATATCTACATAAATTGACTTCTGCTCCTGTATATATCATTGGCGTAAAATATCTATTATAATATCTTTCTACTATTATCTTCCTGAGTACGCATATTTTCATATTAAAGCTTTTTTTATTAACAATTTTTCTTTATTATACGTTATGGTTAATTGGATATGTTTTATATTGTATGGTTTTACTAGTTCCAACAATTTTATTCCTAATATTATATCAGCTTTTTGTGTTTCTTCTTTTACTTCAAATTTAATTTTTATCTTTCTGACTCATATTACAATTTTTTTTCAGTCGTATTATTAATAATTATTAGGTTTCTTGGCAAGTCTGGAAATTTATCATTATTTGTTTTAATTTCTTCAGTTTTTACTAAGTATTTCATTAAAAAATTATCTTCTCGTCCTGTGTTTATTAGTATTATATATTCTTTTTCATCTATTGTTCCTATTATATAATATTGAGTTAGGTTAGGTTTTGAAGTTATCTCATATGATATTCCTTTTTATGGTTCTGGTTTTTCATAAGATATTCTTCTTGATGTTCCTATTCTTTCATTTACTATTTGCAAATCATCTTCGATATCTATATTTTTGTAGCTATAAGCATTATTATCTATGATTTTTACAAATTGCTCAAAAGACTTTCTATTTGTATTTTTTTATTTTACTTTTTCCAATTATTTTATGCTTTGTTGTTAATACATATAAATTTTTACACCTTGTTGTATTGTAGGAGGGTGCGGATATCTGACATATGAAATAGATTTATTAGGTATCTAGTAAATCTATTTTTCTTTGTGCGTGGATATTTCTTAAATTTTGTTTCAATATCTTTTAATTATTTACTTTTTGCGTAAGATATATTCATTAATTTTTTTGGTTTATTATTTTATCTTGTAGTAATTGCAGAGTTACAAATTTCTGTATAATAATTTATCCTAACTGTACTGTAATGTATATCTAATTCTAGATTTTCA
>NC_061119.1:30092856-30093356 GCF_002878395.1 Capsicum annuum
TTATGTACATGGTTGGAGGGAATATTTTGAAAAAAGCAATTTTATGAAAATGAATAATTATTTATCTGATGTGATGGTAGATAAATTTAAAATACTTATTTTGTATGCACTTAAAGATATAAAAGTAGTAGATATAAGAAAAATCATATTAGAAAAAGCATTTGGTAAATATTATAAATTATATATCATACCTACCTAATTACTCTTACAAATACTTACCATGATAAATTACATAGGACTTTTAGAAAAAGATATGAGAAACGTACAGTTAGTAGAAAAACAGATAAAAATAAATATAGACAAACACATAGAATTTCTTAGTAAAAATATGCAAGAACTACTAAGGCTAAAACAAACAACTACAAAATATTGTAATAAAACCAATTTTAAAAGATAGATCACCAAGATTATCTTAAAGTTTTAATCTTATATATACTTAAAGATATAGAAATAATAGATATTAAGAAAATACTATTAGAAAAAGTAATAGACTATGAAAT
>NC_061119.1:30093456-30243225 GCF_002878395.1 Capsicum annuum
ATACATTACAGTACAGTTAGGATAAATTATTATACAGAAATTTGTAACTCTATAATTACTATAGGATAAAATAATAAACCAAACAAATTAATGAATATATCTTACGCAAAAAGTAAATCATTAAAAGATATTGAAACAAAATTTAAGAAATATCCACGCACAAAGAAAAATAGATTCACTAGATACCTAATAAATCAATTTCATATGTCAAATATCCGCACCCCCCTAAGGTTAATTCTATTCCTGATATTTTCCAATATAGTACTAATGACTTATCTATATCTTTATCTGTTACTACTACTGAGTAGTTTGCGCTTATTATCAATTTAAATTTTTGCTATATTAGATTTCCTTTTATGTACTGACCCCTTCCCCTCTCTAGCCTCTCAGGTTCAGAGGCCCAGTCTAGGGGTCAAGAGAATCTGTAGTTCATTCAGACAGAGTTTCAGAGAAAAGTGGTGGACTTTTTATGTTTTGGAAGGTCTTATGTCCTGCAGTCCTTTTATCTTATATTTAGTTTTGGGATCTACTGGGGACCTTGTCCCAATTTATATACAGTTACTTGACTCAGTCATTTGTTAGAGATTTTCGCAGACAGTTTTTTAGAGGTTGATTGATGTTGGGGGAACCTTGTGTCCCCCTTATTGTTTCTTTTCATATTTATGACCATGTTTTCTAATTATTATGTTTCTTCCACATTACTTTGATCATATGAATTAGGTGCATGATTACTAGACAGATAGGGCTGTTTAGGGCCTTCATGGTTTGAAATGTTTGTCACGGCCAGGCCCTAGTTCGGGTCATGAAAAACTTGGTATCAAAGCACAGTTCAAAGTCCCAGGGTGTCTGTGAAATCGCGTCGGGTAGAGTCCTATTTATGGGTATGTAGCGCGCCACACTTATAAGTTGGGGGCTACTAGGCATTTATGAAATATTTCCCTTCTTTGTGATTTAGTTCGTGCTTCAAAGTTTGAACTGTCCCCTAATAAATGATCACTTGTGTTTTATAAACACAGTTCTGCCTCTACGTCGTATCATCGATAAGAATGCTCAAGCAGATGAGGTCCGTCCCACCCATGGGATGCGGACCTGTAACAGGGCTCACACTCCAAAATTTGTCCCTACTTCGGTAGTCCCTCCAATCTTTACCAGTCCACCTTGGGCTCCGCATACTAATGCCAACTATCCCCCAACTGTTCAGGGAGATATTTCAAATGCAGAATTTAGATGGTCTATTCATATGCTAACACAGTTGGTAGCTAACAAGGCTCAACGATCAGAATATATTGGGTCTGCATCCATGATGTCTGAGGCCACTAGAGTCGGACATTTCATGAAGACGAGCCCACCTAAGTTCACTGGCACCAAGGTGGAGAAAGATCCACAGGTGTTCGTGGATGAGATGGAAAAGATATTTAAGGTGATGCATGTGCATGCGGTTGAAGGGGTGGATATAACAACCTATTAGCTCAAGGACATTATGAACTAGTCGTATCCCGTCTGGGAAGATGCAAAAGGTGAAAGTGCTGAACCCACAATTTGGGGCAAATTTTTGGAAGCTTTCCGTGATCGATTCTTTCCTTTGGAGTTGAGGGAGACCAAAGTGGAAGAGTTTATGAATCTGAAGCAGGGCAGTTTGAGTGTCCAGGAGTACACTTTGAAGGTTAACAATCTAGCACACTATGCACCAGAGTTGACTAGTAATATAAGAGCACGGATGAGGAAATTTGCATCTAGCCTTGCTGATAACCTGGTACTTGAGTGCCAGGGGGCTATGTTGAATAAGGAGTTAGACTTTGCTCGACTGACCGTTCATATGGAATAGGTGGAAGAGAAGAAGAAAAAGATTGTTGAATCTAGAGAGAAAGACAGATAGGCTAAGAGAGCTAGATCTGCAGACCAGTACCAAAGTAAGTTGCAGAGTAGTAACTGGGGTAATAAGTGGTCGAAGAAGAAGAAGTTTTGGAATAATTCACAGTCAGCAGCCAGTGCCCCAGCACCCAGACCACTGACAGATATACAAACTCAGAGTTTTCAGACTCCTCATGGATCCAAAGCTCTAGGTACATAGTCTCAGGGTAGTATGGCCCAGCATCGTCGTACTTATCCGTGGTGTGAGTTTTGCGCAAAGAATCATCTAGGAAAGTATTGGTTTGAGGGGAGAAACTGCTATACTTATGGCAAAGTGGATTACCTTCAGAGAGATTGTCCTTCTGCTAGAGAAAATATGGGAGGGGAGTGGGTGCTAAGTTCTAAGCCACCTCCACAGCTCCTTGTCCTAAGGGAGCCCCTTCATCTACCGGGAGCGGTCACAACTGGTTATATTCTTTGACTAACTGCCAGGAGGCGAAAGCTTCACTAGATGTTATCGCTTGTATGTTACAAATCTTTTCTCGTGATGTTTATGTATTGCTTGATCCCGGGTCTACTTTATCTTATCTGACCCCTTATATGGATGTTGGTTACGAGTTTGAGCCCAAAGTTATTGTAGAACCCTTCTTTGTTTCTACTCTTGTAGATGATTCTATTGTTGCTAGAAGGGTGTATAGAAATTGTGTCGTGTCTATTCATAGTAGGGAAACTATGGCAGACCTTATAGAACTGGATATGATAGATTTTGATGCCATCCTTGGGATGACTGGCTCCATTCGTGTTATGCCACCCTTGATTGCAGAACCCGAAAGGTCACTTTTTCTATCCCGAATGAGACACCAATTGTATGGGAAGGGAGTTCTGTGGAACCTAGATGTCACTTTATCTCTTATCTTAGAGCTCGAAAGCTTATCTCCAAAGGTTGTATGTATCATCTAATCTAAGAAAAAGATTTAAAATTTAAAAACCTTCCTCTACAGTCAGTCCCTGTAGTGAATGAATTCCCAGAAGTCTTTCTCAAAGATCTCCAAGGGATACCCCCTGATAGGGAGATAGATTTTGGCATTGATGTGTTACCAAACACTCATCCTATTTCTATTCTGCCATATAGAATGGCTCCTGCGGAACTAAAGGAGTTAAAGAAATAGCTTGCAGACCTCCTAGACAAAGGTTTTATTCATCCTAGTGTTTCCCCATGGGGTGTACCCATGCTCTTCGTGCGAAAGAAGGATGGGTCCCTTCGGATATGGATAGACTACCCTTCAGTTGAATAAAACCACGATTAAAAATAAATATCCTCTTTCTATGATTGACGACCTTTTTTACCAGCTTCAGGGTGCCAAATGTTTTTCAAAAATAGACCTTCATTCGGGTTATCATCAGTTGAAATTTAGGGAGTCAGACATACCCAAGACAACCTTTCGAACACGATATGGTCACTATGAATTTTTAGTCATGTCCTTCGGGTTGACTAATGCCCCTGCAGCCTTCATGGATCTTATGAATAGAGTGTTCCGTCAATTTCTTGACTTGTTCGTCATTGCATTTATTGATGATATTCTGATCTATTCTAAGAGTAAAGAGGATCACGCCAATCACCTCTAAATTATTCTTCAGGCCCCTAAGGATCATCAGTTGTATGCCAAATTTTCTAAGTGTGAATTCTGGTTAGATACTATTGCCTTCCTGGGGCATATTATGTCTAATGACGAGATAAGAGTGGATCCCCAGATATTTAAAGCAGTGAGAAAATGGCCAGACCCACGACTCCAATCGATCTTCAGAGCTTCTTGGGTTTGGCGGGGTATTACAGAAGGTTTGTAGAGAGTTTTTCTTCTATAGCTGCTCTGCTTACTAAATTAACTCAGAAAAAGATGAAGTTTCTATGAAAATAGTTTTAAGACGTTGAAGGACAAGTTGACTACTGCTCTTGTTTTGATACTTCCCGAGGGTGTAGATGATTTTATGGTTTATTGTGATGCATTCCATGTGGGACTTAGTTGTGTATTAATGCAGCGTGGTAAGGTAATAGCTTATGTATCTAGGTAGTTAAAGGTGCATGAGCGCAATTACCCCACTCATGACTTAGAGTTAGCAACCGTGGTGTTTACTCTTAGAATCTAGAGGCACTATCTCTATAGAATGCATATTGATATTTATACTGACCATAAGAGTTTGCAGTATGTTTTCTCACAGAAAGAATTGAACCTTAAGCAGAGGCGTTGGATGGATATTTTGAAAGACTATGATATGAGTCTGCATTACCATCTGGGCAAGGCAAATGTTGTAGCCAACACCCTTAACAGGTTGTCTATGGGCAGCTTTTCTCATGTAGAAGAAGGAAAGAAAGAGATGGTGAAGGAGATTCACCACTTAGAAAATCTGGGAGTGCAACTCTTAGATTCCAAGGATGGAGGGGTGATTGTTCATGAGTTAGCTAAGTCATCCCTTTGTGCTGAAGTTAAGGAGAAACAGGTTGAAGATCCTATTTTGATGTAAATCAAGAAAGATGTGGGTCAACAAAAGGTTATGTCGTTTGAAATTGGTGGTGATGGTATTATGAGATTTCAAGGTAGGTTGTGGGTTCCTAATGTTGATGGGCTACAGAAAAGAATCCTTAATGAGGCGCATACTTCTAGGTATGTCATTCACCCAGGCTTTACTAAGATGTACCATGATCTGAAAACCTTGTATTGGTGGAATAACATGAAATGTGATGTAGCTGATTTTGTGTCCAAGTGTTTGAACTGTCAACAAGTGAAGGTAGAATACATGAGGCTAGGTGGTATTTCCTAAGAGACAGCCCTGCCTTTGTGGAAGTGGGAGATGATAAACATGGACTTCATTACAGGACTTTCGAGATCCTGAAACTAGTATGATTCTATATGGGTGATTGTAGATTGGTTGACAAAGTCATCCCACTTTTGGCCTGTGAGGACTAATTATTAAGGAGAGGTTTATGCTAAGATTTACATTGAGGAGATAGTTCAATTGCATGGGGCATCAGTGTCCATTATATCCAATAGAGGTACGCAAAGTTTATCTTTGTTCTAGAGATTTTTTCAAAAGGATTTAGGTACACAAGTGAATTTGGGCACAGATTTCCACGCTCAGATGGATAGGTAAATTGAGCGTACCATTCAGACCCTCGAAGATATGTTGAGGGCATGCGCCATTGATTTTAATGGTAGTTGGGCAGATCACGTGCCACTAGTTGAAATCACTTACAATTATAGTTACCATGCTAGCATTAAGATGGCTCCTTTTGAGGCTTTGTATGGAAGGAGATATAGGTCTCCGATAGGGTGGTATGAAGTGGGTGAGACTCAGTTGTATGGGCCTGATCTTGTTCATCAAGCGATGGAGAAAGTGAAGATCATTAGAGAATGACTCAAGACTGCTCAGAGTTGTCAGAAGTCCTATGCCGATGTTCAGAGAAGAGAACTAGAGTTTGAAGTTGGTGATTGGGTATTTCTCAAGGTTTGTCCTATGAAAGAAGTTATGCGGTTTGAAAAAAGGAGTAAATTGAGCCCTCGCCATGTAGGGCCATATCAGATTCTGAAAAAGATTGGCATAGTTGTATATGAGCTAGAATTTCCTGCAAGTTTGGGTTTCGTTCATCCGGTATTCCATGTATCCATGTTGAAGAAATGCATTGGAGATCATTCTATGGTATTTCCAGTAGAGGGTATCAAAGTGATAGACTCCTTGTCTTACGAATAAGAGCCCATTAAAATATTAGATAGCCAAGTTCGAAAGCTGAGGAGCAAAGAGATAGCCTCTGTAAAGGTACTATGGAGGAATCAAAAAGTTGAAGAAGCAACTTGGGAGTCAGAAGATGATATAAGAATTAGATATCCCACTTTTTTTGCTTCAATAAAGGATGAGACAGAAGATACTATTCCTATCTTATCTTTCCTAGTCCTTTATCATGCTTGAAATCATGTCTGTCTGTGTCCCGCATCATCATTCGGGGATGAATGATCCTAAGGGAGGGATAATGTAATGCCCCACATTTCGGGCTATAATATAGACCATGATTTCGATGCGTTGATAATCCCAAAACAATAAAATCTTATGCTAATATGGCATGTTAATTATTTGTGTAGCATGTGAATTCATTCAAGCTTGAATTTATACCATAGAGGTCCTTCAACTCACGGTCGAGTTGAAACTATTTTGATCGACTAAGTTTTAGTGGATGTTGTAAAGTGTGTCAGCTTCCATTGATCATAACTCTCTGTATATGTCGAATTAGCAAGCTTGCTATGTGTCAAATGATGGGTATTCAAGTTAGCTTTCCAACGATACCAATTTTGCTAAAATCTAACACCCGAGCAAGAAGTTATAGCCTTTAAAAGTTATATGTGTCACCTAACCAATCACCCATGGCCACTGGAAAGCATAGGCGATAGCCTAGGCGGCGCCTATGTAAACATAGGCGATATCCTAGGGGGCGTATATGTAAACATAGGCAATGGGATGGGTGGTGTCTATGTAAAGAATTCAAGTGACTTAAACACTCCGTTTTGGGGACAAAGTGGTCCTTTTCCACCCTTACTTAGCCCTAAAACATGAAATTCAGTTCCAAGGACCCCAAAATACACCTTCATTCATCAAAAGTGCTCAAAGATTCTCCTTAGGGTTTCAAAATAAAAACCCAAATGGTTCAAGATTCGACCATAGGTTTTCAATGATAATTACATATTTGGAATCACCAATCCGCAGGCTTCAAGAAACATCTATTATCCTTGGAAATAGAGTTACGTGGGGTTATCCTAAAATTTGATGGGTGTAGTTTTTATGAACATTCATGATTTTAAATGGGGGTTTTCAATCAGATGCTAATAACTTGCTTTCAATATGATTTCTAAGTCATTTTTCTTTTTGTCATGGGAATTGTTTTCCTATGTACTTCAATGGTTGAAACCATGCATATGTGATTTGAGATTTTCCATGGAAGTTTGATAAATATGAATGATAAATTTCTTTTAAATTCCCATGACAATGTCTTCATACCCCATATCATATTGTGATCAACAAAAGAGAGCATTAATTTGAAATAATTATTGTTCACCACTTGTAAATGATGAAGCACCTTGGTTTTTATATGATTATGCATATGTGGATGTGTATTGATGACTTGCATGTCGAGTATGACGATACCCTACAGAATATGATATGTGATTAAATCAGATGACATTTCAATGCATCGATTATACATGAGATAGGTGGATACCCAAAGAAGGCATTTGAGTGTAAGGGCTCATCTCTGGAAAATATGTTTCCTAACACGGAGATTTGGTACTGAGCTAAGTGATCTTGTGTACTTGACTTTATTTCATTCCAAAATTGGGACTATAGGTAGGAGATCGGGCTAAGTGATCTTGGGCACTACCATTGGGTTGAGACACCGTGCTATGTGATATTGTGTGTCTCTCCCTTACTTATACTCTAATCTCAGCGGCAACCGAGGTTAGATAGTTGGTGTAAATTATGTAGGGTATTCCACCTAGCTCAGTTGCATTTCATTGTTATTGAGAAAACTATTGCATTACACCCATGTGTTTTCAAATGATTTGATAAGAAATTGCTTTATAATGGCTCTCAACTATATTTTGTAAAAATATTATGTTTTGTTTTAATATCCCTGTGTGCCATTACATTTGTGCTGACCCCCGCCCCTCTCCAACGTCTCAGGTTCAGAGGCCCAGTCTAGGGGTCAAGAGAATTAGTAGATCATTCAGAAAGAGTTGCAGAGACAAGTGGTGAGCCTTCTATGTTTTGGAAGGTCTTATGTCCTGCAGCCTTTTTATCTTATATTCAGTTTTAGGGTCTACTGGGGGCCTTGTCCCAATTTATATACAGTTACTTGACTCAGTCATTTGTTAGAGATTTTCGCAGATTGTTGTTTGGAGGTTGATTGATGTTGGGGGAACCTTGTCTCCTCGTTATTGTTTCTTTTCATATTTATGACCATGTTTCCGAATTATTGTGTTTCTTCCGCATTACTTTGATCATATGAATTAGGTACATGATTACCAGAAAGATTAGGGTGTTTCAGACCTTCATGGTTCGAAATGCTCGTCACTGCTAGGCCCTGGTTCGGGTCGTGACAATCATTCTGAAGTCTAAATTATGAAAGTCTGATTTATATATTAGTTTGTGTCTGTTATAGCATTGTATGAATTGGTATCTTCATACCAAGACTAGCAAGTCATATTTTTGGATCTATAATGAAATAAGCATGATCTTTCATTAAAATATAGTTCAGACCACCCAAACATTCAATTTGCATAAGAGATTTCATGTTTCGAAAACATAAGTCAAACCTATACAAAAATCTCATTCTTTCAATAGGCAAGTGTTGGTCATTTAATATTTAGCAAACCATGCAACTCTTTTCATTATATGATTATGTTCAACATTCATCACATAAACTACCCTCTCTTTTGAAATCAAAGTCAAAATCCAAATATAACTGTAACGCCCCAAAGTTTTTCCTAGCTAAATTATTATTCCTAAACTATCAAGTATTGGATTCTAGAATGATTATTGCTTATTTCCCTGTGGAATTTCTTAGATTTCAACTTTTCATTACAGAGATGATCGAATAAATTTTCCATCGACATAAGATTCGTCCAAAACAGACACTCGGTGAAGGAGTTATGGTTAATTTAAGTCCTAGTCATAAAACACCGTCATTCCTGTCCTTGGCACATCACGGTGAGGGTGTAAATGATGATGATCAATTTCCAGTGAGACTCCGCAATGGTGATGCATTGCGGAATGGGCCAAATTCCCAATCATCAATTTCTAGTGAGCCACCGCGATCATGGCGTGTCGCGGTAGCCCATGAAATTGAGATCCCGGTTATATTTAATACCCGTCTCATTAAGGTTATTTGGGGTAATTTCCAACCCCTTAACATCTTGAACATGGGATTTAATTCCTATTACACAAAAATGCACCTACTCTCACCAACATCCATCAAGAACTCTCCCTAGGGTTTCAAACAAGAATCCCAAATAACTCAACATTTAACCGTGGAATTTCAAAACAAATTGGAGATTTGGAATACCTAAATCGTAGGATTCAAGGAGTATCTTTTTATTTCATAAATAGAGGTTTGTGGGGTTTTCCTAAAATCTCATGGGCATAGAAATCATGATTTTAAGAAATGGGTTTTCAGATTTATGAATACATTCATGTTTTAGAAATCTTTACGGTATTGTTTTGGTCTTTTCACCTTCCCCCGCATTGATTTGAAACTGTATATATATCTATGCTTGTGTTTTAAGGTTGATGATTTAATTGAGAGAATGACTTATGTAAAATCCCTCTCTTTTTTTGATTTTCCTTTACTTATCATATGATATAGATGTTTTGAATGCATCCTTGAAAAGCATGGTTTAAAATGTGTTGAATTGTGTTATGATTGGATTAAGATTTGGATTTCAAAAGAGAGGGTAGTTGTGTTGATAAATGTTGAAAATATTCATATAATGAAAGAGTGCATGATTTTTCCAAAAACATATGACCACCATATATTTAAAGGATATTTGCATCGTTTTGATTTATGCTTCAAAGCATGAAATCACTTATACTATTTTCATGTCTGGGTGGTCTAAACTATGTTTTAATGAAAAATCATGCTTAGTGTACTATGGCTCAGAAATAGGACTTGCAAGTCTTGGTGTGACAACACCAATTCAGATTATGCCTTGATAATTCAGAACAGAATGGAATGCATGTTTGAAACCATACTTTTCAGATGTTCAAACTAGAAAAATGTATGAAGAAAAATAGGATAAAATTGGGTATAAAGAGAGCTTAGGTGGTTCCCTAAAGAAGACACGATTTTATACAAATCGTTGCCTAAAACTGTAATTTTCCAATCCGGGTATATTATATTACGTTGGCCTACTGCCGTGTTGCATATCAGAATTAGAAACTCCAACCCTTGCATCACACTAGGGTTGGGGGCTTCCCCGCCGAGTCAATGGCGGATTTCATACTACCCATGGAATATTAGAATTGTAGGGGAGTACCACCTAACTCAGAAGTAATACAAAGAACAGATAGTGCATTGACAAGAATTACTTATGATACTTAGAAATTGCCCATGTGTTTTGAGAATTGTTTATGCATGATGTTTTAAAAAATTGTTCTCCACTATTTCACATATATAAAAGTTGTATTTTGGATTACTTTGCGTACTAGTACATCTGTATTGACCCCTCCTCTTCCCTCCCAATTCTAAGGCTCAGTCTAGGGGTCCAAAAAAGTAATCAATTTTATCAGACAGAGTTACAGTGCCCTATTGGTGAGCCTTCTTTATTCCAAAAGGCCTGTTACTTTTAGACAACTATTATTGGATATTGTTTTGGTCTACTGGGGCCTTGTCCCAGTTTTAGATAATTGTCAAATTTTCATATAGTAGAGATTTCGCAGACTGAGTCAGATGTTATTTAGATATAGTTGATTTAGAGTTTCCATACTGATGTTGAATTTAGAATTGAACATGTTTCCATAGAAGATTATGTTTCCGCATATAATTTTATTATATGAATGTTTTTCATGATTACCAGATAGTGATGGGCGTTCTGGGCCTTCATAGTTCGGGATGCTCGTCACGGCCAGGGCCTCAGTACGCGTAGTAAACTACTTGGTATCAGAGCATGTTTTATGACCCCAGGGTGTCTGCAAAATTACATTAGGTAGAGTCTTGTTTATGGGTGTGTTGCGTGCCACACTTATAAGCAAGAGGCTACTGGGCATTTAGGAATGTTTCCTCTCATTGTGATTTAGTTCGTGCTTTAAAGTCGGAGATAAAAATGTCCCCTAATTAGTGATCTATCATATTTTATAAAATATTCATTCCTGCTCGTCATTCTAACAACCAGGATACTCAAGATGATGAGGCCTGCCCCACCTATGGGATGTAGACCTGAAATAGAGCGCACACCACAGAACCTGTTTCTAATCCGGGAGTACCTCCAGTCTCGACCAGTCTTCTTCGAGCTTTAAGGATAAATGTTAACCATTCTTAGTCTTCTCACAAGGATATATCGAATGCAGAATTCATGCAATCCATTGACATGCTTGCATAGATGGTAGCCGCACAAATTTAGAGGCCGGAGGATACTGGGTCTGCATCTGTTACTTCGGAGGCTACTAGGATAGGCAATTTTATGAGGATGAACCCGACTAAATTTGTAGGCACTAAGGTAGAAGAGGACCCACAAGAGTTCACGGATGAAATGGAAACTTTTTTTGGAGTAATGCATGTGGATCAGGTGGAAGGGGTTGAGTTAGCAGCGTACCAACTTAAAGATATAGCAAACCAATGGTGTAATTAGTGGGAAGAGACGAAGGGTGAGACTATTGAGCCCACAGTTTGGGGCGAATTTGTTGAAGCTTTTCTTGACCGGTTCTTTCCTCTAGAGTTGTGAAAAGCCAAAGCGGAGGAATTCATGAATCTTAAATAGGGGAAAATAAGCTTCCAGGAGTACACTCTGAAGATTAACTAACTATCTCATTATGCACAAAAAATGACAAGTAATATGAGAGCCCAGATGATTAAGTTTTGCATCCGTCCTTTCTGATGATCTAGCTCTTGAATGCCAAGGGTCAATGCTAAATAGGGATATGAACTTTGCTAGGCTGTTAGTCCATATGCAGTAGGTAGAAGAGAAGAAAAAGAAAATTTCCAAATCTAGAGAGAAGGACAGGCAGACAAAGAGAGCCAGAACAGCGGATCAGAATCACAGTCAGACACAAAGTCGTAATTGGGGCTATAAAAGGCAAAAGAAAAAGTTTTGGAGTAACTCACAGTCTGCAGCCAGCGCCCCAGCACCCAGACCCCCAGTTGATAGATGATCTCAGAGTTTTTAGACTAGTCATGGACCTAGAACTTAGGATACTCAGTCCCAGGGCAGTGTGGCTCAGCAACACCATACTTTTCCATGGTGCGAGACTTGCGGTAAGCATCATCCATGAAGGTGTCAACTAGGCACATTTGTGTGTTATTCTTGTGGTTAGATAGGTCACTTTCAGAGGGATGTTCCATCTGCTAGGAAGAATATTGGTGGGACAAAATCTCAGGCAAATTCCTCCGCACCACCACCGCCTTAGAAGGGCACCACATCAATTGTCGGGAGAGGTCGTAATCGGTTATATGCTTTGACCAACCGCCTGGAGGTGGAAGCCTCACCAGATATTGTCACCGGTACATTACGAATCTTTTCCCGTGATGTAAATATGTTACTTGATCTCGGGTCTACCTTATCTTTTGTGACCCTGTATGTGGCTGTTAGTTTTGGGTTTGAGCCCGATGTGATTGCTGAACCTTTCTTTATTTCCACTCCTGTGGGTGATTTTGTTATGGCTAGGAGGGTGTATAAAAATTATGTTGTGTCAATTCATAGTAGGTATACTATGGCAGACCTCATAGAACTTTATATGGTTGCTTTTGATGCTATCCTAGGGATGGACTGGCTCCATCCATGTTATGCCACACTAGATTGTAGAACCCAAAAGGTTACTTTTTCTTTTCTGAATGATCCAGCAATAGAGTGGGAAGGGCACTCTTTAGCACCTAGAGGGAACTTCATATCTTACCTCAGAGCCCGTAAACTTATTTCCAAGGGTGTTAAAGATACTAATGCCGAAAGTCTTCCTCTTCAGTCTGTCCCTGTAGTAAATGAATTCTTGTAAGTCTTTCCAGTTGATCACCCAGGAATATCATCTGTAGGGAGATAAATTTTGGCATAGATGTGTTGCCAGACACCTGTCCCTTCTCTATTCCGCCATATAGAATAGTTCCAACAGTGTTGAAAAAGTTGAAAGAGCAACTAGCAGACCTCCTAGATAAAGGTTTAGTGTTTCTCCCTAGGGTGCACCTGTACTCTTCGTGCGAAAGAAAGATGGTTCCCTGCAATGTGCATAGACTGCTGTCAGCTGAATAAGGTCACTGTTAAGAATAAATATCCTCTTCCTAGGATTTATGACCACTTTGACCAACTTTAGGGTGCTAACTATTTTTCTAAAATAGACCTTCGTTCGGGATATCATCAATGGAAAGTTAAGGATTCATACATTCCTAAAACAGATTTTCGAACAAGATATGGTCATTATGTATTCTTAGTCATTTCCTTCGGGTTGACTAATGCTCCTGCAGCTTTCATGTACCTAATTAATAGGGTCTTTCATCAGTTTCTAGACTTGTTTGTCATAGTGTTCATTGATGATATCTTGATTTTTTCTAAAAGTGAGGAGGACTATGCCAATCACCTCCGAATTATCCTCCAGACTCTCAAAAATCATAGGTTGTATGCAAAGTTCTCCAAGTGTGAATTTTGGTTCAATAGTATTGCTTTTTTGGGGAATATTATGTCTAGTGAGGGGATAAAGGTTGATCCCCAAAAGGTTAAGGCTGTGAGGAAATGGCCCTGACCCACAACTCCAACCGAAATTCAAAGCTTCTTAGGTTTGGCGGGTTATTATAGAAGGTTCGTAGATAGGTTTTCTTCCATAGTTATACCACCTACTAAGTTGACTCAAAAAATGTGAAGTTTTTGTGGTTTGACTCTTGTGAGAATAGTTTTGAGAAGTTGAAAGACAAGTTGACTACTACTCCTATTTTGACTCTTTCGAAGGGTACAGAAGGTTTTGTTGTATACTATGATGCATCCCGAGTGGGACTTGGGTGTGTTCTTATGCAACATGGTAAGGTAGTGGCTTATGCATCTAGGCAGTTGAAGGTGCATGAGCGAAACTACCCTACTCATGACTTGGAGTTAATGGCTGTGGCTTTTGCACTTAAGATCTGACGGCACTATTTGTATGGGGTACACGTTGATATTTTCACTTACCATAAGAGTTTACAGTATTTTTCCTCACACAAAGAATTGAATCTCAAGTAGAGGCGCTGGATGGAATTACTAAAAGACTCTGACATGAGCCTGCACTATCATCCAAGCAAGGCAAATATGGTAGCCGACGCCCTTAGTAGGTTGTCAATGGGCAGCCTTTCTTATGTGGGGAAAGAAAAGAGGGAGATGGTGAAGGATATTCACCGACATACGAATCTAGGAGTACAACTTTTGGATTCCGAAGATGGGGAAATGGTTTTTCATGAGATAGCTAAATCTTCCCTTTGTATAGAATTTAAGGAGAAGCAGGTTGAAGATCCCTTCTTGATGTAGATCAAGAAATATGTGGGTCAACAAAAGGTAATGTCATTTGAAATTGGTGGTGATGGTATTTTTAGATACCATGGTAGGTTATATGTGCCATATGTAGATGGTCTAAGGAAGAAAATCCTTGATGAAGCTCACAGATCGAGGTATGTTGTTCACCCAGGCTCTACTAACATTTACCATGATCTGAAATCTATGTATTGGTGGCTGACTATGTTGCCAAGTGTTTGAATTGTTAGCAAGTTAAAGTGGAACATATAAGGCTAGGTGGTTCTTCCCAAGAGATAGCCTTGCCCTTGTGAAAGTGGGAGATGATTAATATGGACTTTGTTACAGGACTTCTGAGGTCCAGAAACCAGTATGATTCTATTTGGGTGATTGTGCATAGGCTGACCATGTCAGCTCACTTTCTACCTGTCAGGACAAATTATTTGAGAGAGGATTATGCCAAGCTGTTCACTACAGAAATAGTTCATTTGCATGGGGAACCTATGTCCATCATATATAACCAAGGTACACAGTTTTCTTCATAGTTTTGGAGATTGTTTCAAAAGGGTTTAGGTACCCAGGTGAATTTGAACACGACTTTCCATCCTCAGACAGATGGACAAGCTGAGCACACTATCTAGACCCTTGAAGATATATTGAGAGCCTGCGTGATTGATTTTAAAGGTAGTTGGGTAGAGCACTTTCCATTGATAGAGTTCACATATAATAATAGTTTCTATTCTTGTATTAAGATGGAACTATTTGAGGCATTGTATGGGAAAAGATGTAAGTCTCTAATAGGATGGTATGAAGTAGGAGAGATGAAGATATTTGGGCATGATCTTGTTCATCAGGCAATGGAGGATGTGAAAGTCATTAGAGAATAAATTAAGACAGCTCAGAGTCGTCAGAAATCCTTCACTGATGTTACGAAAAGAGATCTAGAGTTTGATGTTGGAGATTGGATGTTTCTTAAGGTTTCTTCCATGAAGGAAGTCATACAATTTAGGAAAAATGGTAAGATGAGTCCTCACTATATAGGACCATATTAGATTGTGTGAAGGATAGGTGGAGTTGCGTATGAGTTAGAATTTCCAGCTAGTTTGGATTTTGTTCATCCGGTATTTCATATACCTATGTTGAAGAAGTGTATTGGAGACCATTCTTTAGTATTGCCTATAGAAGAAATCAAAGTGACAAAATCCTTGTCCTATAAAGAAGAGCCTATAGAAATTTTGGATTGCCAAGTTAGAAGATGGAGAAACAAAGAGATAGCCATAGTTAAAGTGTTGTAGAGAAAACAGAAAATTAAAGAAGCTACTTGGAAATCAGAAGTTAACATGAGAGCAAGATACCCAAACCTGTTTGATCCAATAGATGACGAAATGGAAGGTACAATCCTTGTCTTATTCTTTCTATGCCTTAATATGGTTGAAATTATGCTTGTATGTGTCCCACATCAACATTTGGGGATGAATGTTCCCAAGGGGAGGATATTGTAATGACCCAAAGTTTTTCCTAGCTAAATTATTGTTCCTAAAGTATCAAGCATTTGCTTCTAAAATGATTATTACTTATTTCCTACTAGAATATCTTCTATTTCAACTTTTCATTACGTAGATGATAGAATAAATTTTCCGTCGACATAAGATACGTCGAAAACGGACACACGATGAAGGAGTTATGGTTGATTTTAGTCCAAGTCGTAAAACACCATTATTCCTGTCCTTGGCGCGTCGCGGAGAGGGCGTAAATGATGATGGTCAATTTCCAGTGAGACTCCGCAATGGTGATGCATCGAGGAATGGGCCAAATTCCCATTCGTCAATTTCCAGTGAGCCACTGTGATCGTGGCGCATCGCGGTAGCCCATGAAATTGGGCTCCCAGTTATATTTAATTCCCATCTCATTAAGGGTATTTGAGGTATTTTCCAACCCCTTTACATCTTGAACACGGTATTTAATCCCTGTTACACCAAAATACACCTACTCTCACCAAAATCTATCAAGAACTCTACCTAGGGTTTCAAACAAGAATCCCAAATAACTCAAGATTTAATCCTAGAATTTCGAAACAAATTGGAGATTTGGAATCCCTAAGTTGTAGGCATCAAGGAGCATCCTTTTATTTCTTAAATAGAGGTATGCGGGGTTCTTCTAAAATCTCATGGGTATAGAAATCATGATTTTAAGAAAGGCGTTTTCAGATTTATGAATACATTCATGTTTTAGAAATCTTTACGGTATTATTTTGGTCTTTTGACCTTCCCCCACATTGATTTGAAATTGTATATATATGTATGCTTGTGATTTAAGGTTGATGATTTAATTGAGAGCATGGCTTATGTAAAATCCCTCTCTTGTTTTGATTTTCCTTTACTTATCATATGCTATGGATGTTTTGAATGCATCCCTGAAAATCATGGTTTAAAATGTCTTTAATTGTGTTATGATTGGATTAAGATTTGGATTCAAAAGAGAGGGTAGTTGTGTTGATAAAAGTTGAAAATATTCATATAATGAAATAGTGCATGATTTTTCCAAAAGCACATGACCACCATATGTTTAAAGAATTCTTGCATAATTTTGATTTATGCTTCAGAACATGAAATCGCTTACCCTAATTGCATGTTTGGGTGGTCTGAACTATGTTTTAATGAAAGATCATGCTTATTGTACTATGGCTCAGAAATAGGACTTGCAAGTCTTGGTGTGATGACACCAATTCATATCATGCCATGATAATTCAGAAAAGAATAGAATGCATGTTTGAAATCAAACTTTTCAGATGTTGAAACTAGAAAAATACATGAATCAGAACAGGATAAAATTGGGCATAAAGAGAGTTTGGGTGGTTCCTCGAAGAAGGCATAACTCATTTCCCGAAACTGTAATTTGCTGATCCGGGTATGTTATATTACACTAGCCTAGTGCAGTGTGGCATATCAGAATCATAAACTCCAATCCTTGCGCCACACTCGGGTTAGGGGCTTCCCCTCCGAGTCAATGGCGGATTCCATACCGCCTGTGGAATATAAAAATTGTAGGGGAGTACCACCTAACTCAGAAGTAATACAAAGAATAAACAGTGTATTGACAAGAATGGCTTATGATTTTCAGAAAGTGCCCATGTGTTTTGAGAACAGTTTATGCATGATGTTTTAAGAAATTGCTCTCCACTATTTCACATATATAAAAGTTATATTTTGGATTACTTTGTGTACTAGTACATCTGTATTGACCCCCCTCCTCCCTCCAGAGTCTGAGGCTCAGTCTAGGGGTCTAGAAAAGTAATAGATTTTATCATATAGAGTTACAGTGCCCAGTTGCTGAGCCTTCTTTATTCCAAAAGGCCTGTTTACTTTCCGACAACTATTATTAGATATGGTTTTGGTCTACTGGGGGCCTTGTCTCAGTTTTAGATAGTTGTCAGATTTTCATGTAGTAGAGATTTCGCAGAATGAGTCAGATGTTATTTAGATGTAGTTGATTTATAGTTTAATACTTATGTTGAATTCATAATTGACCATGTTTCCATAGAAGATTATGTTTCCGCATCTTATTTTATTATATGAATGTTGTCCATGATTACCAGATAGAGAAGGGCGTTCCAGGCCTTCATGGTTTGGGATGCTTATCACAGCCAGGGCCTCGGTTCGGTTCGTGACAATAACATTACTCAAGACATTTCATATCAAGCTTTTCAAGATGCATTCAAAACAATTCATAGCATATCATAAGTAAAGAAAAATCATAACAAAAGAGGAATTTTTCATGAGTCATGCTCTCAATTCAATCATCAACCTTAAAACATATGCTTAGATGTATATATATAATTTTAAATCAATTTGGGGAAAGGCCTAACGACCAAAACAATTCCATCAAATGTTCTAAAACATGATTATATTCGTGAATCCAAAAACCATTCATTAAAGTCATGATTTCTAAACCTTGTACATAATTAAAATAAGATTTCTATGCCTATGAGATTTAAGGAAAACCTGTGTACCTCAAAGTAGGAAATTAGTGGCTGATTCTTGAAGCCTACGGTTTGGGAATTCTAAATCTTCAATCAATTTCAAAAGCCCACGGTTGAATCTTGAGTTATTTGGGTTATTAGTTTGAAACCCTTGGGAGTGCTCTTGAGTAATTTGATGAAATATAGGATTATGATGCTCAAAAATGCCTTAAATCTCTTGTTTTCATGACTTGGTATGCAGGCAAAAGACTAAACTGCCCCTTTAAATTTTTAAAATTCGCAACAGGTACGCCGCTTATGGCTTCATCGCTTGTCGATGATGGGTTCATCGCTATACCTATCGCAATGCGGTCTAATCGCGATGAGCTTCTGGTTTTGACAAATGTAGATCTAGTGTTTACCGTGATGTCGTTACCCTCTAGAAATTGATAATTTCGGATTACGAGCTTGACTCTACGCGATGTCTTGTCCATCGAGAATACAAAGTACTAAAATTGCTCTAACTACTTCACCAAGTGTTTGTTTGGACGAATCTTATATCGACAGAAAGCTCATTCAATTTCCCACATGATAAAAAGTCCAAATTATAAAAATTATATATATATATATATATATATATATATATAATAGTTTAAACTTTACTCACTTTGGAAGTCAAAAATGAGACTGAGTCTCTGTGATACTAAAAATAAACTTTCTAGTCTGTAATTCTAAGAGTATATTACCAAGAGCTAACGCATGGATGATTTTGTGGGGTGTTACACGACCTTGTCTATCGTTCTGTATTAGCCTTTCGCTTTCAATTTGATGTTAAAATTCTTTCCGAATTCAATAATTAATAAAAATCAAGCTAGGCCAGTTCGAATGAAATTAGAGTGAGGTATGATCTGGGGAAATCCAAAAATAATTTAGATAAGTATGATGATGTTCATTTGGATCTGAAGCTATCTATGTTTATAAGAAACCACGTTGGATTTTACGGAATTAAATTTGGATTAGAACTCCTAAAATTTTTCTTCCTGTAAAGGGTATTGTTTGGGAAGTCTTGAATTTAAGCTGTGTTGTGCAAAAGAGAATTTTTTGAGGAAATTGGAAATTCTATCCTATCAATGTTTCTATAGAACGTGTATGTCGCAAAAGCAATAAACTAAATAGAGGTAAAATTTTCGCTAAGGTGACGCTCAATGTTGTCGAAGGGCCGCTATAACGACAATGTCACTATATCGATGTTGCTATTGCAACATATGCCACAATAACAACTTAAAATCATCATTTAATTTTAGAAATCTTCCAAAATAGATTACTTTTTCATAAAATATTTGGGGATATAATAGTGGCAATATGGGACAAAACCATCTGCTTTCATTATATTTCACCATTAATTTAAGGAATACATCCTTGTTATCTTGTAAATCAGTAATCTAGTCTTAGAATTGATAGCTTGCATAGTTCAGAGAGAGTTAAAGGCTGAATTTTTTTTGTTTTCTATTGCAAAGGGGTAAATTGAGTATAAAATTAATGAGTTTTGCTTAATTATTGTTATTTTAAACTTGTATGTCATTAATTCACCAAATCATCCATGGAATTGATACTTTTAGGTAAATTAAAGTAGAAACTGCCCCTACAACCGGGAGGGACTGATCATGAACATGGCCTTTGGGTTTGGAGGTGAGTTATATTTCTCAACGTGGTAGGTCATTTCATTAATTATGTGTTTATATGCACGGAAGGTCAAGACTCCAACATAGTAGAGTTGTGCAAGCTTGCATGGAAGGTCAAGACTCCAACATAGTGGAGTTGCGCAAGCTTGGTCCGAGGTAGGTGATGGTATTCTAGTTTAATCTAATTTGGACAACATGTCTTAACTACTTCTTTGTGTGACTTGTTAGTAAACGATGTTTGCTGTGGTCAATTTAATGGTTTTATTCTTATTTTATTATTTTGACCAACCTTACGTTGAAATAATGAATTCTTTGGTATTTGAAATGTTTTCTTGGGATTTTGATAAAACAAGGTTGGAAGATAATTGTGTTTGGGTTTTTTGTAGATGAACAAAATTTGTCCCCTGCAGGTCATGGTTAGAGGGTGGTTATGATATCCATAGCATGTAGATATGAGGTTCTAGTGAGTTTGATGGTTCCATGAGTAAACTGGGAAATACATTTATTTTGATTATTGCTTAACTTGTCTTGACCTGTTTTTTCTTGGTGTGACTTATTTGCCTTGGCGGTAAATGACTTGACATGTTGCTTGTAATCCTTAACTTCTTAACTGATACTTGTTATTTTGGGTGTAGGTTAGAATGAACATGGATAAATTTATTGTACTATATTTTGGTTATATGCCCATATTCTTATCTTGGGTGGGCCAAAAGACCCTACCAGTAAAGTGTTGTTCTGGTGTACTGATACTTTGCATGTGCTTACTTTTGTTGAGTGCAGCGCATATTTCATCGGCTCCCACAAGAACTCAATTGATTCTAGCGAGTATGTTCAGATTTAAGATTTGAACAACATATTCGACTACCATGGAATCTTTCCTTTATGTCATGGTCCTTTATTTTGGACATTATGCATTTTTTTCTAGTTTTGGAATTGCATCTGCTCCTTGATATTCTTAGTATATACTCTTTATTCATTTGAGGAATCATATTTCTAGCCTAGGTATACAACTTCTCTTTTCCTTATTGCTTGTTAAAAACAATACTAAATTTTTTTCTATCTAGTGAAGGAGAAAAGTTAATATAAATTAAAGATAATAATGGAAGAATAAAGCACCAACCAAGAGAACAAAAAGGAAAAACTTTTAAGAAAACTTACTTGTAATAGTTGACTTGATATTGTAGTGGGTGCTAGTACCTGTAAATAATACATACAATTTTTAATAATTTAGAAAAGAAAAAATGATTCTCTTTTGTATCAATTATCTAATTTTTGACTTAATTAATTTAATTAATAGAATAATAAGTGTTTTCACAAATTTTATGGAACTCTTCTGTTGTTCTATACATCATGTAATATTCTTAAAATGGTAGTACGAGTTATTTTTAGAAATCAGTAATGACAAATAAGTAATCACATAGAATGTTTTTTATGAAAAATAATAATGTTTGGAGAGCCCTTTTATTTTTCCTAAGAAGAAATTTTGTACATTCCGAAAACAAATCTCAAAAATAATTTTAAGAGAATTGCTCAAATAATTCATACATACTAAGCAACAAATTATAAGCGAACACCACTGAAAAACTAATCATAGTTAGAAGGCAACATACCATTACATGAATTGGTAGCACATAGGGAATGATGTCCTGACAGGTGTTCACTTCATGATATGAAGAACCTATATGAAGCTTTAGAGAAATAAAATTTATTAAAAAAAAACTCAAGAATTATAATAGAAAAGTAATGTGTTTTAATCGATGGAATATTGACATGTATATCGATAACTAACTAGAAAAATGAAAGCATTTTTCGATATAGACGACGATGCATACGATCACATTTCTTGAAAGTAAATAATATTACTGTCCATGTTTTAACATTTAATTAAAACTAAAATTTTGTTAAAATTTGGTCAGTAAAATCTGGTCAATTATTATATATTATTTTAGCATGTAACTATAATAGATTCTAATAATTTTGTTTTGATGTGAACAAAATTAATTGGTCAAGCTAGAACTTCTTGACCTCTTTTCAGATTATTACCAATCACATTTTAAGAGTTATATTTTAAGTATCTAATATTTTTTCGCTTCACAACACTCACTTTTCAGATAAAAATATATCATCTCCAAATACATTGGTGCAAACAATATTCAATTAATGTTGGCTTAACACTATTCAAGATAATAATCTTTTTTCTTTGCAATGGCCCGATTTGCAAAATTTTATGTCACGATCTGAACCAGAGCTTGGCCGTGACAGGTAATCTCAAGCACACCATTGGCTGGAGACAACCCCTTTGTCGTACTTCAAGGGTACATAAAGGTAAACAACAGAAGTCAACCAAACAAATGAGAAATAAATGATACCAAAATAAAATGAAAAGTGTCAAATGACTATTTTATGAATCCAACAATACAACCAACCCACACTTGTCCATAAAAGCCTCTAATACCAGAATACCAACTAAGTAAGACCATGCCTCTAACTATGGCAAAAAAGAATTCAAAGTACCAAATCAGTAATAATAGAACAATCAAATTATAGGGCCTTCTGAAGGATGTAGGTTCATCACTTCACAACTGAACAATAGAAGTATTCAAAAACCTAACATTGCACAAGAGAAAAAAAAAATCCTTGCACCCTACATCATGAAATGATGCAGCGTTCAGGAGGTCAGTGGGTCAAGCACTATAAATCCCATGATTTTTGACTTAGTGAAAAGAAAAGTAGTATTTGATCTTTATGAATGGAAGAAAATGAGCTTATTTCATATTTAAAAGTTGTGTAAGGAGTAAAAAGACAAAAATTCCCTTGCCCTAAGTAAAAAAACTTAAAAACTGAGTGTTTTTAACACAGCAATGTGGCACGCCAATATTGCAGAGGCTAGCCTCCGTGCCACCCTACTATCGTGGAGCTCCAAAGGTGTGGCACGCCATTATCACAGAGGCATAATGCCTCGTAGTTCAATAAGTAGCCCGAAACCCCTTTCAAAAATTTTAAAAGTTTAACCAAACACCCCTCAACATTCGTAAACATATTTCAAGTCAATGATTGACATTACACACGCAGGAGAGTCAAAAATAAAATACTTGAAATTTTACAAGGTCTTATATTATCTCCTTTTGGATCATTCATCCCCGAATGATGAGTTAGGACATTTTTTTACACGATAATCATAAGGATATACTAGAATAAAATGACAAAATTCAAAATGTGACAAGAGGGAAAGAAAACTCATACTGTACGCACTTTCATGAAACACGAGAAACAAGGATGGGTACTTGGCTCTCATATCTTATTCAACTTCCCATGTAGCTTCTTCCACATTTTTATTTCTCGAAGAAAACCATCACTGAGGCTACATCCTTGGTCTTCAATCTACGATCTCGCCTATCCAATTTTTCGATTGGGACTTTCTCACAAGGCAATGAATTCGTAACACCAATATCCTTGACAGTAAAGAAGTGAGCAAATTTAATCTTCCTATCCATGATAAGATAAAAGAAATCATAATGATTTCGAGGCTGTAAAACACCCGTAATGAAATCCATATTAATCATTTCCTACCACGATCCCTCAAAAAGGTTCTCTCCTGTTACTTGTCGTACGTGTTTGTATAATATTGCATGATTAAGAAGTATAAAGTTATTAGGCTACCTGGTTTTGTGAATATTTGTTGGCAAGTGTTGCAGATGCTCATGCCGTGGCTAGTTTTCCTGATTGACTGCTCATTACCAGAATCCTCCTTTACTATTCTATTGATCTCTCTAAGTACCCGGTCGTATAAGTTTTAGCTAACGCTGACTCCAATAAATTTGCAAGCATGGGATATGTCTTTGTTGAAAATAAGTAGTTCCAGAAGCATTTCCAAATCTCACTCAGACATTCCTATGTAAAGAAAATATACTTCCAACCCTGTGCTTTCTGTGGGCAAGGATATTAATGAACTTAAGGATTGGTTCAAGGCAATTCAAGAAGGGTTATTTATTCTCTAGGAGTTGACTACCAAGTTTCTCTAGCTGAGTAAAGAAACAAGTACAGATGTGAGTAAGGTGCACTTATCACTTGACGGTCTCAAGCAGAAGTGTGTCATACTGTTTAACAGGTTGTTAGCAAGGGTGGACACCATCAAATCTAAGACTAACTCCCAAAAACTGATCTTTCCATATGTGTCCAAATTTCCAACTCAAGCTTCTCCAAAAATGTCAAAAAATTCTATGAACGGGTCTGCCACAATACGCATAACACTCATACCAATTTTTTGGCTAAATGATAAAAATCCTTTGAACGAATCTGTCACAATTCAAACAACACTCTCACCTATTTATTAGCCAAATGATGAACTGTCGAAATGCTATTCATAAGGGGTTTGTCCCTCTTTATCTTGTGAGTTTTTAACGGACGTTCTTACACTTGTCCTACCATAATCTCCTTTCTGTGCATCAAACATTGCATGGTTATTCAGTTATATGTTTTGCCTTTGTTCGCAGGCTCTGTTTGTTTTGTGAGCTCTGCTCTTTTTTATTATTTCAAAAGGGGGTGAATAGTTCAACATAACATAAGAGCTACAACGGAGCATAAAGACAACGGTAGCCAGTCAACTGTAATGAAGGCACAAAGTCAGCAAGACTGAGGGAGCCAGTCAATTACAATGAAGTCACAAGTAAGAAAGATAAGGGGAATCAGTACTGATGTTTAATTTTGTCATTATCAAAAATGGGGAGATTGTTAGATTCTCATTTCAACATAATATATTTTAATAATGAAAAACTAATAGTTGATATCATGCAGGATATACCAGAAGGGTAATTAAGGAAAGAAAGATAAATATGGAGATATACCTGGAAGAACATCTTGTGCAATCCCTAATTAAAAGGAAGTCAAAGCTGCACTTGGAATGACATCAAGAGAAGATCTCATTAGATCTTAGATTGCAAGGAATATAATGAGCAAATCGTAGAGCAACATTGAAAGAAGATTACACCTTCTTCATGGACATATCTGACATCAACATAAATAATTGTGAAGAAAGACAAGTCGCATCTTATATAAGAACATATTTGATATGGATGTATTACCCTCTATCGAGGAATCAAATCAACACCTTGATTGAGATGAAATACCTTGGATATTCATTCGATGCAAGATAGAAGTATCACCTGAAGAATATAAAAGGGGGAGAGTAAAAACTAGAGACATTATCCAACTTCTAACGAAATTCACAGAGTGTCTTATTGTTAGTCTCCCTTAAACTTTGTGCCTTTAAAGTTTACAATAGTTGCAAAAGAAAAAGGTTTAGTCAAATTAGTCATTCCAGTTGAGGCTAGCTCACAATATTTCAATGACAAGTTAATATTCTAATTGGCTACTACAGTTCTCCAACTCGACTTATAATGCTCTAAGGAAACTCTTGAAAACAAAAGGGTCTGGAAATAGGCACCACATTGGTGTACTGAACTAGGATAAATCTCTATATCATTTTAAAATTTACTTGTTCACTTGTTATTACATTTCAATTTAATCTATTTTGTTCATTATACTAATCTGTAGGTGAGTTGACTATCAAGACTGATCAATCAACTTAAGAAAAATTTTCAATTCGCCCCCCTCCCCTAATTAAATTGCATAATGTAATTGGCGGGGATCCCCAAAATGATGAAATGCATGCAATATAACAACTTACCACAGTTACTTTTTCTGCCTTTGTCTTTGGATCAATTTTTACCTTCATTTTTCACCTTGGAAAGTATGTCTTCTCACTTAAACAATTGATCGACACATTCTACATTTTTTCATATGAAAGTAAAACTGTAATACAGAGCAGCTATGTGACAAAATAATTCCATATAGTAGTTACATTATAAAATAATTATGTATTGGAGAATTTTCTTAAATTTTGTATAAAATTTACATTACAAAACAATTAAAATCACATGAATTATGTCTGATGATTTCTAATGAACGTAAAACAAATGAAACCTCACCTTACCATCTTTTTGTTTGAAGGAAGAAGAAAGGAGAAAAATATTTAAACGAAGTTAGTATTTGTGATGACCTGAACCGAGGCCCTGGCCGGGACGAGAATCCCGAACCATGAAGGCTCCGACGCCCTTCTTTCTTTGGTAATAATGAACAATAGTCATAAGTTATAATAGATGATGCAGAATTGTAAATCACTATGGAAACATGGTCATACTCTGAGTTCAATTAAACTATGAAAAATGAAATCCAATATAAATTACATAACATCTAAACCAGTTTGCAAAATCTCTACTACATCTGAAAATGACAACTGTCTAAAATTGGAACAAGGACCCTAGTGGACCTAAACCAAAATAAATAACATAATATGAAAGACATAGGCCTACTGGAAAAAAGAAGGCTCACCTACTGCACACATCACTATTGTCTGAAAACTTTACGGCCTAGCAGGACCTCTGAACTGAGCTTTAGACCCTAGGAGGAAGGGGGGTCAATACAAATGTACTCGTACGCAAAGTAATTCAAAATAAATCTTTTATATAAATAAAATAACGGAGATCAATTTGTCTAAACTTCATACACAAAATAGTTTTCAAAACACATAAGCATCATTTTGATAATCATAAAAACCCTTTTGCCAATGTAATTTCTGATCTGCGTATTACTTCTGAGTTAGGTGGTACGCCCTTACAAGTCTAAATACCCACGGTCAATATGGAGTCCGCCATTGACTCGGCGGGGAAGCCCCCAACCCAAGTGTATCGCAAAGGTTGGAATGTCTAGGTCTAATACGCCACAAGGAACTAAGCCAGCGTAATATAATATACTTGAATTGGCAAATCACGGTTTTGGGCAATGAGTTGTCTGAACTCGTGCATTCTTCGGGGGACCACCTAACATCTCTTTATGCCCAATTTTATCTATTTTGAAATATAAATCATCCTGAAATCCTAAGTCTTGAAAATCTGTTTTCTATGTTTGTCTGAGTCTGTTATGGCATTGTCTATTTTGGTATCATCATACCAAGACTTGCAAGTCATAATTCTGAGCCATAATGCATTAAGCATAATTCTTTCACTAAAACTCAATTCTGACCACCCAACATTTGCAATAGTATGAGATGATTTCATGTTTCAAAACATAAGTCAAAACTATGCAAGAATTCTTCAAACATATGGTGGTCATGTGCTTTTGGCAAAATCATGCACTCTTTCATTATATGTATATTCAACATTTATCAACATGCATAACCCTTTCTTTTTATTTCAAAATCATATTCAAGTCATAGTATAAATCAAGACATTTCGTATCATGCTCTTCAAGATGCATTTCAAAACAATCCATAGTATATCATGAGTAAAGGAAAATCATAACAAGAGAGGAATTTTTCATGATTCATGCCTTCAATTCAATCATCAATCTTTAAAACGTGTGCTTACATATATACAATGTCCAATCAATTTGGAGGAAGGTCTAAAGACAAAACTAATACCGTCAAAACTTCTAAAACATGATTATATTCATCAATCGAAAACCCCATTCTTAAAATCATGATTTCTAGGCCCATGAAATTTTAGGAAAACGACATGTACCTTAATTTATAACTCTTGAATGAACTCGTGCTTTAGGAATGCTATTCGAACAATTGATGGGTGCTTCTTGTAGCCTTCACAATGGGAATTCCAAATCTCGGAGAATTATTGAAAACCCACGGTGAAATCTTAGGATATTTGGGTTTTTAGTTTGAAACCCTAGAGAGAGTTTCTTGTAAATTTTTGAACAAAAAATGAATAATATGGTCACTTGGGAGAAAAATCTCATATTTAAGCTGATAAGGGGGTGGAAATTACCCAACATACCCTTAATGAGACGGAATAAAATATAACTAGGAGCCCAATTTTATGGGCCACCGCGACGCGCTACTATCGGGGTGGCTCAATCGAAATTGACGAATGAGATTTTTAGGTTCAGTGCGACGCAGACCCATCGCGTTGTCCCACTGGTTGAAACCTGGAACTTCAGCGCGACGCACCACAATCGCGCTGGCAACTAGGATTTGACAATTGTTAAATAGACCACCTCCGTAATGCTCCAGGTACCAAAATGATGGTGTTCTATAACTAGGACTAAAATTGGCCATAACATCTTTCCCGGGTATTGAATTTGGGCAAATCTTATATCGACAAAAAGCTCATTCGATTTCCCACACTACATAATTGATTATCATGGAAAATTTGCATAGGATTTATGGCTTTTGGATCATCTACGCATAGAAATAATAGTTTTCATCCTAGCCCGATTATACGGGGTGTTACATTATCTCTCCTTTGGGATCATTCGACCCCGAATGATTGGTAGGAACGTTGAAGCTTAAAGGTATGTAATAACACAGACCTGATGTGTCTTCTAAGAAAGAATATAACTGATTTGAAACATTTAAACTTCTATCATAAAACTAAATTTTGAGTTTACTTGACTTTACTTGCTTCAAAGAGCTGATTCATGCTAAGAGTTTATAATTCCTACCGAAGTGTTTATGCTCAAATCACAAATATTGGATTTAGAAGTGATAAATTATGTAGGTACGAATCATGAGGCCACAAGATTTGGATCGTACAAAGGTATTACACTGACTGAGCCAAAATAGCTGGAAAAATTTAAGATAATGTGTTGAACTCTTATGAACTGAGTCATGACTAAATAACTGAATTTGAAACATGATTCTTGGACTGAACTGAGTTCGCAACTTACACGGATGGAATAGATTATCTTTTGGAATAGTCATACTTATTGGACTTCGGATAGCAGGACTGGTTGAAAAGGTAGGAAACCGCAGCAACTTGTCTTCCTGACTGTTAAGCTGAATTGCTGGCTACACAGACTTAAAACTTATACGTAACTGAAGTATCTCTTCAACACTATTTCTAAAGAAGTCCTAGTAGCATTAGGGAGCAAAGAATCTCTAACATGAGTTACACAAAACATCTAACTAAGGAATTACAACAATGATACTACTCTATGGCGTGGAATATAGACATATAACTCGTAAACTAGGATAGAATTACCAATCCTTAGGCAATGCAACTTCTTATTTTCAAGATTAGCCACACTTCTATAATATTCTCTCAACTATACTTTCCCCTTAAACACCATGCTTATTGATTCCACTTATTTTATCTCACATGGCCGCTGATATTTCCATCTACTAATGTCTAAACTAAGCTAAATCCCCTAATCATCTTTAAGCCTAACTCAAAATCACAAGACGCGCCACATAATACTGTAGTACTTGTCTGAATCATAGATTTAGAACACACTATATTTTATAACTCCTCATCTCATGCCTAATTCTTTTTGCCACTCCAACACTCACCTTCAACTTTGTATTAGACATTCACACATACTCAAAGCATCCATCCGCATGTATACAGACATGATATTCAAGCCTATCTTCATACCCACATATACACTTCTAAACAAACACTCATAAAGTATTTTTCTCATAATCTCTAATACTTCCATCCATAACAACTTCCTTGCACTACTCAGATGATACACATAAAATATTCTTAACTAACCAAACCATAAACGAAACTTCACCTAAAAATTCTTTCAAACTTAAAAGCTTACATAAAATAAGCATGCAACAATTTTTCCTAAATATAACACATAAAACTTCAACTAACCTTGACACGCATCAAAGACTCGGCCCCAATCTTCTCCACAAGTACCGCCTTAACTCAAATAAGCATACAACCATCTTTCATCAACAAGAAATGTTTACTCTTTCCCATCTAAATAACTGTTCATCATTACAATCTCGACCTAAGGGAAAATGTCACTGCAATTTGGAATATTGGGATCCAGAACATAAGGGGAGTACTAATCATGACTTGATACCCTACTGAGGCATGAGGAATGGAGAACTCATGGCATGGACTCGTTAAATAGATCTAATATAAGGACATACCTTATATGAATCTGAATTTTACTGATCATTAAGAGTATCACATGTGCACAAGAATCATGAACTACATGACCTGAATTTTGAATTCATAACTTACGAAAAGCGATTTTGACTGCTAATTAAACTGGGAACTCATCATACCAGGAACTAGAAGAGTACATGATTTCTTATATATGCCTGAACACGAGCTATGATCATGAAGCTGAAACATAAAGAATGAGTAAGTGTCAGAATAACTGAGGTAAACTACTGAAATAAGAATAGATTGAGCATCATTCTTTCTCACAGCCAATTCCACAACTTACTAGCACATCTATTAGAATCTGAAAACTTGACTTGGTTGCTCATTCTATCATCTACACATTAGATTTAAGCCATTACTCTAAGTCTGTGGACCGTTACATACACTCTGGTATAAACTGAAATCACTTTACTCTAGAGTCGAGGATATAACAATACACATAAAACTAAACTTACCCAGTAAGATAGTATCTTCATGTATGATAACCAATGCTAATACCTCCTTCCAAGATTCAACCATTAGGTTTCTATAGCCCCAAAAGTCATCATATAATACCTTAAACATTCACCAACTCAGATTCTTCTAACACTAAACATGGATATCTCCAAACCTTTGATGGACCATACCACTTCTGCCATAGTTTACAATATCATGACTCCAAACTTATATCTCTCTACTAAGAGAATCAAGATCATATCAAAAGGCTAAACATCATCAATCAAAACACCTTAACTTGGCTATTTATAACACCATATACCATCTAACTAGTCTTTCTCTACCTAGCAACTCAACGGCACCATTAACCGCACAGAACATGTAATAGCCTTAGAAAAAAACCGCAACCTCATATCACCTTGGCATACTTCTACTTCATACTTCATTACGAATCAACTAAACCTAATCTCTTCCATGAACTATTCAATCCTATTAGATCGCTTTCATAAAACTAGTATCATTAACCAAGAAATAATCACATACACCTTCATGACATCACTGCTATGCCTCAAAATCTACTACATACCTTATCACAAGTAGTACTAGTTTACAACTACCAAAGAAAAGAAGGTCAAAGGGGTAGATTTATATAATAGACATGGTCAACCTTAATCTTATAGTATAACCCCATACAATCTTATCTACTTATACGGCTTTCTCACAACACACTTACTTACCAAAGCGTACATTTAGACTACCTTCAAATTCCATAAACAACCTTGTGTCTATAATTATAACTTACTGGCTAATCTAGCCATTTTAATACTTTTAGAAAACAATAACTCACCTTAGCTAATAACTTCTTTTGTACCTTTTACTAAACTAATACACAAGGACGTATCACTTTAATACCAACTCAATCTTATGCCAAAAGATTTGGCTATACATACATTCAATAAATCGACCTTACCACTTTTCTTGCCACTATGCCTCTAAGCCCCCAGTTCCACCCAACACAAGAACTAACAAGATGGATAGTTAGTTGCTAGTGAATCAAAATAGGCCTCACACGGCTTCACTATACTTTGAGTTTCAACAACATAATGATAACAAGATTACAAAAGATAGAAACTTGACACACAATAATCAATGATCTAAGAATACATATCTTACTCTGTATAAATAAAAATTTTAGTCAAACACTTCCCCCACAGACTACCATACAATCCACACATGCTACTATCTACCACATTAGTTTATCACTAAAAAGGGGTAAATCATCCTCAAACATCAGTTATTCGACTAAAATATTTATTCACACAAAAGTCACCCTTACTCTGACTTCTAACTTTGTGAATTCAAATCACCAACTTCTTGGTCCAACATCTCTACCAATTGGTCATGACACCAACACTTAACTTATACTACTACTCGGGTGAAAATACAGTTCCAACATTCTGCTACACATCATCCCCTCCCCCTTAAGCATGACATTCGCAACATAAATTTTTAAAAAGGACCGAATACACTTAATACCGCAGGCTAAAAAGCACAATTTCATCAAGATCAAGGTTCACACTAGCATCAATACACTCTGAAGAACTAATGGACTCTTCTCAAGTATTTGCACAATTTTTTTTAATTAGAGTAAGGAAAGAATTGGGATGACTATTACTTTCGTATAGCTGACACCATAGCACAAATCAGAGTATGAAAGAGGGACATTCTGACTCCATAGCACGACCTAGAACATGAATAAAGAGAGATATTCCTTAACATCTAGTAGCCTCCTGCCTATAAGTGTGGCGCACTACACACCCATAAATAAGACTCTACCCGATGCAATTTTGTAGACACCCTAGGACCATGAACTGTACTTTGATACCAAGTTTGTCATTACCCGAACCGGGGCCCTGGCCGTGACGAGCGTCCCAAACCATGAAGGCCCAAATGTCTTTCTCTCTTTGGTAATCATGCACAATATTCAAAAGTTATAATAGAAGATGTGGAATTGTAAATCATTATGAAAACATAGTCATACTGTGAGTTCAATTTAACTGTGAAAAATGAAATCTAATATTAACCACATAACATCTGAACCAGTCTATGAAATCTCTACTATATTTGAAAATGACAACTATCTGAAACTGGTAAAAGGCCCCTGGTGGACCTAAACCAAAATAAATAATATAATCTGAAAGACATAGGACTTCTAGAATAAAGAAGGTTCATCTACTGCACACATCTCTACTGTCTGAAAACTCTACGTCCTAGCAGGACCTCTAAACTGAGCTTTAGACCCTGGGAGAAAGGGGCGGTCAATACAAATGTACTGGTATGCAAAGTAATCCAAATAAATCTTTTATATAAATAAAATAATGGAGAGCAATTTGTTCAAACATCATATATAAAATAGTTTTTAGAACACATAAGCATTATTTTGATAATCATAAAAACCTTTCTATCAATGCAATTTTTGATGTTCGTATTACTTCTGAGTTAGGTGGTACGCCCCTACAAGTCTAAAACCCCATGGGCTATATGGAGTCCACCATTGACTCGACGGGGAAGACCCTAACCCAAGTGTTCCATAAGGGTTGGAGTGTCTGAGTCTAATACGCCACAGGGCACTAGGCCAGCATAATATAATATACTCGGATTGACAAATCAAGATTTTGGGAAATGAGTTGTCTGAACTCATGCCTTCTTCGGGGTACCACCTAACATCTCTTTATGCCCAATTTTATCCATTTCAAAACATCAATCATCCTGAAATCTTAGGTCATGAAAATCTGGTGTCTATATTTGTCTGAGTCTCTTATGACATTGTCCATTTTCGTATCGTCATACCAAGACTTACAAGTCATAATTCTGAGCCATAATGCATTAAGCATAATTCTTTCATTAAAACACAATTTAGACCACCCAACATTTGCAATAGTATGAGATGATTTGATGTTCCAAAACATAAGTCACTATTCTAGAATTCTTCAAACATATGATGGTAATGTGCTTTTGACAAAACCATGAACTCTTTCATTATATGTATATTCAACATTTATCAATATGCGTAACCCTCTCTTTTTATTTCAAAATCATATTCAAGTCACAGTATAAATCAAGACATTTCGTATCATGATTTTCAAGATGCATTTCAAAACAATCCATAGTATATCATGAGTAAAGGAAAATCATAACAACAGAGGAATATTTCATGAGTCATGTTCTCAATTCAATCATCAATCTTTAAAACGTGTGCTTACATATGTACGATTTCCAATCAATTTGGGGGAAGGTCTAAAGACCAAAACAATACCGTCAAAACTTCTAAAAGATGATTATATTCATAAATCCAAAACCCCATTCATAAAATCATGATTTCTATGCCCATGAGAATTTAGGAAAACACCGCGTACATTAATTTATGACTCTTGAATGAACTTGTGATTTAGGAATGCTATTCAAACAATTGATGGGTTCTTCTTGTATCCCTCGCAATGGGGATTCTAAATCTCAAAGAATTATTAAAAATCCACGGTGAAATCTTAGGATATTTGGGTTTTTAGTTCAAAACCCTAGAGAGATTTTCTTGTAAATTTTTGAATAAAAAATAAATAATGTGGTCACTTAGGAGAAAAATCTCATGTTTAAGCTGATAAGGGGTTGGAAATTACCCAACATTCCCTTAATGAGATAGAATAAAATATATTCTAGGAGCCCGATTTTATGGACAACCGTGATGCGCCACTATCATAGTGGCTCACTGGAAATTGATGAATGATATTTTAAGGTTACCGCAATGCGGAGCCATTGCGTTGTCCCACTGGTTGGGACCTGGAACTTCAACGTGATGTGCCACAATCACGCTAGGCAACTGAAATTTGACAATTGTTAAATAGACCACCTCCGCGACGTGCCAAGTACCAAAATGACGGTGTTTTACAACTAGGGCTAAAATTATCTATAACATCTTGCCCGGGTATCAGATTTGGGCGAATCTTATATCGACGGAAAGCTCATTCAATTTTTCATACTACATAATTGATTAACATGGAAAATTTGCATAGGATTTTTATATTTTGGATCATTTACGCATAGAAATGATGGTTTTCATCCTAGCCTAAAATACAGGGTCTTACAGTATTAACTCGGAAATGGCTATCAGCTAGTATTTACTATTGGCTATCAGTGGTAAAGAATATAATGTGATCACGACTTGATCCTTACTATCAATTTTGATAACTAAGCTCTTCAAGTCTATTATAATTGAATTAAACTCATCAAGGTGAGTTTTAACGGGTGTACCTTCATTCATAAGAAGATTGTACAACCTCTTTTTCAAGTAGAGGCGGTTTGTCAGTGATTTCACGGAATAACAATCCTCTAGCCTTTTCTATTATGTTGCTATAAATTTCTCTTCAGTAATTTCCCGAAGAATATTATTTGTAATGCTCAATGAAGATCACACTCAAAGCCCACTCCTTCAGTTCTGCATTCTTCAATTCTGTCAACTCTTCTAAAAAAGATGTCCCAATTGTCATCCATAACCCTTGTAACACTAGGTGTGACCTCATACTAATCTCCTATTGTTACAAATTACATCCCCCATCGAATTTCTTAATTTCATAAATTGTTGAAGATGATGGATATACCTTAACCATTTACTATGTGTGGAACCCCAGCCTTTCTTTGATACCAATTATTGCTGGAACATTATGGGTTAAGTAGCACACAATCACAAACAAAGAAAATAGAGAAAAAAAGTTACACAAGGTATTCACGATGTTTGTGTTGGCCTAATCCTCCAAGAAAAGGTAGAGAGAGTTTTCCAATATGAATGTAAAAAAAAAGAAGTGTGCAATGATTTTAAATATCCAACTACATACCCTATATATACACCCCGTAAAAGTCTAAAATCTACAAGAAAAAGGTTCTCCCAATCCTAGAAGGACTACATTTATGTTTTCCAAATCTATTAACCAATAGGGATTACATATTTCCTAAAATATATAAGGAAAAAATTTAAACGTAATTAACAATTATATTATCTAATAGCTAGATTGTTGTAATTTTCATTAGTAATAAAAAAATTCCATAATATATATCTAGATCGAAAACAACATTATTTTAGCACTACAAATTAACATCCCTAACTTCAAACTAATATAAAATTGTTCATTTATTTAGTTAAAAAGAAAAAAAAATTAAAATTTTTATCTAATGCACAAAAATTGTTGTAAAGACCTCATCCGTCATTACGTATAATCCTTTGGCTTAAAATTTCATGTTAAATTTCTTTCCGGATTCAAAGTTAATAAAATTCAAGATAGTCTAGTTTCGAATGAAATTGGAGTGAGGTATGATCTAGGGAAATTCAAAAATAATTTAGATAAGTATGATGATGTTTAATTTAATCTCAAGCTAGCTATGTTTACAACAAACCACGATGGATTTTACCAAATCAAATTTGGACTAGAAGAACTACTAAAATTGGTTTTTGTTTAAAGGATATTGTTTGGGATGTCTTGGATTTAAAGTGTGCAGTGAAAAGGGCAATTTTTCGAGAGAATTAGGAATTCTATCATATTGATGTTTCTATAGAATAGAGATAAACTAAAACGCCGGAAAAATTCAGCTATGGTGACAATCAATTAGGTAAAAGGGTCGCTATAACAACAATGTCTCTATAGAAATGTTGCTATTGCAACATATGCCACTATAACTGCTTAAAATCATTGTTTAATATAAGAAATCCCCCAAAATAATTTATTTTTTATAAAATATTTGGGTCTTTAACAGTGAAAATTGGGACAAAACCATAGGTTTCCTTATATTTTGCTATTGAGGTAAGTTATACATCCTGTTAACCTGTAAATCAATATTCTAGTCTTAGAATTTCTAGTTTGCGTAGTTCAGAGAGGGCTAAGGGATGGATTTTCTTTGTTTTCTAGTGCAAAGGGGTAAATTAAGTATAAAATCAATGATTTTTGCTTAATTATTATTACTTTCCACTTATATGTCATTAATTCACCAAATCATCCATGGAATTGGTACTTTTAGGAAAAGTAAGGTAGAAAAAGCCCTACAGCAGGGAGGGAATGATCATGAACATGGCCTTTGAGTTTGGAGGTCAGTTATAATTCCCAATGTGGTAGGTAATTTCATTAATTATGTTTTTATATGTATTTAATAGACCGAGATCAAGCAAAAATTGCATGGAAAGTCAAGACTCCTACGTAGTGGAGTTGTGCAAGTTTGGTCCGAGAAAGGTAATGGTATTCTAGTTTAATCTAATTAGGACTATATGTATTTACTACTTCTTAGTGTGTCTTGTTAGTACACGATGTTTGGTGTGGTCAATTTAATAATTTTATTCTTGTATTATGATTTTCTCAAACCTTACGGTTAAATAAGGAATGCTCTGGTATTTGAACTATTTTCTCGAGATTTGATGGAACAAGGTTGGAAGACACTTGTGTCTGTGTTTTAGTAGATAGACAAAATTTGTCCCCTGTAGGTCATGGTTAGAAGGTGATTATGATATCCATAGTATGTAGGTACAAGGTTCAGGTGAGTTTGATGGTTCCATGAGTGAACCAGGAAATACATTTGTTTTGATTATTGCTTAACTTGTCTTGACCTCTTTTTTCTTGGTGTGACTTATTTGACTTGGTGGTAAATGACTTGACTTGTTTCTTGTAATCCTGAACTTCTTAACAGATATTTATTGTTCTGGATGTAGGTTAGAATGAACATGGATAGATTTATTGTACTATATTTTAATTATATGCCCATATATTTTTTTTAGGCAAAATAGCCCTACCAGTACACTGTTGTTGTTCTGGTGTGATGATACTTTACCTTCTCTCACTTTTGTTGAGTGTAGCACATATTTCAGCTGCTCCAACAAGGCCTTAACTGATTCTAGCGAGTGGGTTCAGATTTTAGCGTCTAGCAGCTTATTCAACTACCATGGAATATTTTCTTTATGTCATGGTCCTTTATTTTTGACATTATGCATTTTTTCAAGTTTTGGGATTGCTTCCCCTTCTTGATATTTTTAATATATTTTGGTAAATCTACTTTCATATTCTAGGGTATTTTCCTTTTAGGACTTATTTCTGCATTGCTTTAAGTTGTTAGCTTGTTGGATTTTAAACTACTACGGGATAACTTCTTCTGTTTTCTCTAAACATTGGTAAATGCTTTTGGGGTAATTGGTTCTCCCACCGAAGAATGGTGTGGAAGCCCCTCATGTCCAATTCAATCATGACAATTGTACTAATGGGTAATAATTTAAAGAAATAGGGAAACAAAAGTAAAGTTTATTAACATTGAAAAACTAATCTTAGTTAGAAGGTAACATCCATTACTTGAACTGTTGGCATATAGGGAATGATGTCCCGACAGGTGTTCACTTCATGTTTTTAGGAGCGTATATGAAGCTTTAGAGAAATAAAATGTATTTAAAAAAAAACTCAAGAATGATAATAAAAAATCAATGTGGTTTAATCGATGGAATATTGAGGTGTATATAGATAACTAACTAGATAAATGAAAAAGCATTTTTTGATATAGATGAGGATGCATAAGATCAGATTTCTTGAAACTAAATAATGTTATTGTCAATGTTCTGACATTTAACTAAAACTAAAATTTGATCAGTAAAATCTAGTCATTTATTATTTATTATTTTACCATGTAACTATAATAGATTCTAATAATTTTGTTTTGATGTGAACATAATTAATTCGTCAAACTACAACTTGTTGACCTCTTATCATAATACTACTAATCACATTTTTAGAGTTAAATTTTAAGTATCTAATATGTGCTCGCTTCAAAAATCTCACTTTTATTATAGAAAGATATCATCTCCAAATAAATTGGTGCAAACAATATTCAATTAATTCTTGGTTTAATACTATTCAGGAGAATAATCTTTTGACTGTGTATTGACCCGATTTGTGAAATTTTATGTCACACGTAATCTCAAGCCCACCATGGGCCAGAGAAAACCCTGTTTTCATACTTCA
Organism: Capsicum annuum; assembly: GCF_002878395.1. Lineage (NCBI taxonomy): Eukaryota > Viridiplantae > Streptophyta > Magnoliopsida > Solanales > Solanaceae > Capsicum > Capsicum annuum. Next base: position 30,131,605 of record NC_061119.1, read on the forward strand.
AGAGTACATAAATGTAGAAAGTAGAAGTAAACCAAACCAATGACAAATAAATGATACCAAAAGAAAATGTAAAGAGTCAAATGACAATTCTGTGAATCCAACAAAACAAGCAACCCACACTTGTCCATAAAAGCCTCTAGAATCATGATGCCATCTAATTCATAACATGCCTCCGACTATGACCAAAAAAAATTCAAAGTATTAAATTAGTAATAAAAGATCAATGAAATGACAGGTGCTTCTGAAGGATAGAGGCTCACCACCTCTCAACTGATCAACAGAAGCATTCAACCACCTAACGTTGTACGGGAGTAAAAAAGAAGTCCTTGCACCCTACATCATGAAACTATGCAACGTCTAAGGACAGTCAGTGGGTCAAGCACTTAAATCCCTTGAGTTTTCTTGGGTTTTGAGTTAGAGAAAAGAAAAGTAGTATTTGATTTTTATGAATTGAAGAAAAAGAGCTAATCTCGTGTTTAAAAGTTGTGCAAGGGGTAAAAAGACCAAAATCCCCTCACCCCGAGTGATAAAAATAAAAATTGAGTATTTTTAACACAACAATGTGGAACACCAATATTACGGAGGCTAGCCTCCATGCCGCACTACTATCGTGAAACTCGAGACGCGTGGCACGCTACTATCGCGGGGCATACTGCCTCGTAGTTAAAAAGTAGCCCCAAACCCCTTCCAAAAATTTCAAAACTTTCACCAAACACCCCTTAACTTCAACAAACATAATTCCAGTCAGTGATTGAAATTACGCATGTGGAGGGTCAAAAATAAATTAGTTAAAATTTTACGAGGTCTTACATTATCCCCCCTTTGGATCATTCATCCCCAAATGATGTGTTAGAACATTTTTAACACGATCATCGTAAGGATATATCATAATCAAAAGAAAAAATTTGAAATATGACAAGAGGGAACGAAAAATCATTCCGTACGCACTTTCATGCTACACGAGAAACAAGAATTGGTATTTGGCTCTTGTATTTTATTCAACATCCAATGTAGCTTCTTCCACTTTTTGAATTCTCCAAATAACCTTCACCGAGGCTACATACTTGGTCTTCAATATATGAACTTTCCTACCCAATATTTGAATCGGGACTTTCTTACAAGATAATGAATCCGTAACATCAACATCCTTGACAGGTAAGAAGTGAGCAGATTTAGTCATCCTATCCACGATGAGCCAAATGGAATTATACTGATTTGGAGGCTACTAAAGACTCATAATGAAGTCCATATTAATCATTTCCTACCCTAATCCCTTTAGAAGATTCTCTTATTAATGTGACTTTTCAGATGTTTTGTATTATATTGCATGATTAAGAAGTATAAAATTAATTGGGCTACCTAGTTTCCTGACTATATGTTGGAAGTGTTGTAGATGCTCATGCCTTAGATAGTTTACCCTATAGACTACTCATTACCAAATTCCTTCTTTACTATTCCATTTATCTCTCTAGATACCCAGTGGTAGAAGTTTTAACCACCTCTTACTCTAATACATTTGCAAGCATGGGATATGTCCTGGTTGAAAATAAAAGGTGCATGAAGGATTTAGCCAAATCCTGGTCTGACATTTCTATGGTAAGAAAATCTACTTCTAACCCTGTGCTCTCTGTGGGCAAGGAGATTAATGAACTTAATAATCAGCTCAAGGAAATTTAGGAAGGGTTGTTGGTTCGCTAGGAGACGACTATAAGGTTTCTGAAGCTGTAGCAGAGTAAGGAAACAAGTACAGATGTCAGCAAACAAGTACAGATGTCAGCTAGGTGCACTTATCACTTGACGTTCTCAAGCAGGAGGGTATCAAGCTGTTTAATAGGCTATTTACGAGGGTGGACACCATCAAATCTAACACTAACTCCTCAACAATGAGTTTGCCATATCTATCAAAAATTCCTGCTCAAGCTTCTCCAAAAATGTTGAAAAATTCTATAAACGGTCTGTCACAATATGCACAACACTTTTACCAATTTTTTGGCAAAATGATAGAGATACTATGAACGGTTCTATCACAATATGTACAACACTCTAACCTAATTATTAGCCAACTGATAAACTTCCAGAATGCTATTCATAAGGGGTATATCCCTCTTTAGCTTGTGGGTTACTAATAAATGTTCTTACACTTGTCCTTCTTGATTATTTCAAAAGGGGGAGAAGAGATCAACATCAGCTAAGAGCTACAACGATGAATAAATACAAGAGAAGCCTGTCGACTGCAATGAATGCACAGAGTCAGCAAGACCGAGAGAGTCATTCGACTGCAATAAAGTCACAGAGTTAGCAAGACAAGGGGAGCTACTCAACTACAATAATAGGAAAGTCAACTGATGTTTAATATTTATCATTATAAAAATTGGGGACATTGTTAGCTTCCCATTTTAACGTAATGTGTTTTAAAAAGGACAAACTAATAGTTGATAACATAAAGGATATACAAGAAGGGTAATAAAGGAAAGGAAGATAAACATGGAGATATACATGGAAGAACATCCTGTGCAATCCCTGATTAAAAGGAAGTCAAAGATTGACTTGGAACGACAAGATCTCATTAGATCTTTAATTGGAAGGACGATAATCAGTAAATCACAGAGCAACATAGAAAGAAGATCACATCCTCTTCTTAGATATATCAGACATGGACATGAATGGTTGTGAAGAAAGGCATGTCCTGTCTTATTTATGATCATATTTGATATGGACATATTACCCTCAATCAAGGAATCAAATGAACTCCTTGATTTAGAAGAAATCTCTTGGATATTCATTTGAAGCAAGATAGAAGGATCTTCTGGAGAATATAATAGGGGAAGACTAAAGACTAGAGACATTACACAACTTCACAGGAAATTCTTAGTGTCTTAATCTTAGTCTCCATTAAGCTTTTTATCTTTGAAGTTTACAATACTTACAGAAGCGAAAAGTTTAGTCAACTTAGTCATACAAGTTAAGGATGTGTCAGAAGATATAAATAACAATATAAGATTAAGAAATGACCTACTACAGTGCTCCACCACTACTTTGAAAGCTCTAAGGAAACTCTTAAAACCCAAAGGGTCTGGAAATAGGCACCACATCGGTGTACCAAACCAGGATAAATCTCTGCGCCATTTTAATAATTACTTGTTAGAATATTTTATTTTAATTTTTTTATTCAGTATACTAATCTTCAGGTAACTTGTCAAGACCCGAACCGGAGCCCTGGCCATGACGAGCATTCCAAACCATGAAGGCCCGAAACACCCCTACTTGTCTAATAATCTTGCACATAACTCATATGATAAAAGAAATGGGAAGATAAATAATATTATGAAAACATGGTCAAGAATCATATGAAATCAATAATCGGGAATAATGTCCCACAATTTCAACACAACATCTCTATAACGTCTGCGAAATCTCTACTACATGACTAAAACAAATATCTATCTGAAAATAGGGACAAGGCCCCCAGTAGACCTAAAGCTAATAAATGATAAGTGAAACTGCTAGATATCAGGCCTTCCAAAATATAGAAGGCTCACCAAGTGACTCTGTAAATCTGTATGAGGAATCTACTGATTTTCTAGACCCCTAGACTGTGCCTCCGAACCTGGGAGGGAAGGGGGTCAATACAAAAGTACTGGTATGCAGAGATATCAAAACAAAACATAAAATTTTTACAAAATATAGTTGAGAGCTATTATAAAGCAGTTTCATGTCAAATCATTTGAAAACACATGGGCGTAATGTAATTGTTTTCAACAACAATGTAATGTAGCTAAGCTAAGTGAAATACCCTAAATATCACATTTACACCAACTATCTAACCTCGGTTGCCACCGAGATTAGAGTATAAGTGAGGGGAAGACACATAAGATCACAAAGCAGGGTGTCTCGACCCAATGGTAGTGCACAAGATCACAAAGCAGGGCTCCTAACCATAGTCCCAACTTCGGAATGACATAAAGTCAGGTACGCAAGATCACAAAGCAGGGTACCAAATTCCCAAGTCGGCAAACACGGTCACTAGCGATGAGCCCTTACATTTAAATGCCGGCATCCACCTATCTCATGTAAAATCAATGCATTCAAATTTCATATGATTCAATCAGATATCATATTCTGTAGGATATCGTCATACCCGACTTGCAAGCCATCAATATCACATCATTCTTCTCATTCAACTATTGTATTCAACATGTTTCCACACAAATAGTCCTCTGGTTTTCAAGTTAAAATTATATCAATTCTCAAAATATTTCATGTCATGCTTTTCAAGATGTTTTCAAACAATTTACATCATATGAACATTTCAAACAAATTCACATCAAGAGAGGTATTCCATATAATTCATGCTCTCAAATTAATATCTTTTCAAAACACATGCATATACATATATAATATGTCAAATCACATAAAAAATAGGCCTAAAGACCAAATCAATATTATAGAAAAGTTCAAAATATGATTATATTTGTATTTTTAAAACCCCCATTGTAAAACATGAATTTAAAGCCCCATGAGTTTTTAGGATAACCCCACTTACCTCTATATGCGAAGATGATAGGTGTTTCTTGAAGCGTATGTTCTGGGGATTCCAAATATGCAATTAGTTTCAAAAACCTACGGTTGAATCTTGAGTTGCTTGGGTTTTTATTTAGAAACCCTAAGGAGAGTTCTTGAGCAATTTTGATGAATGAAGGTGTATTTTGGGGTATTTGAGGACTAAATTTCGTGTTTATGGCTAAATAAGGGTTGGAAAAGGACCATTTTGTCCCCAAAATTAAGTGTTTAAGTCACTTGAGGAGTAATGTATGCGGCGCAGACCTTATCGCATAATATAGGTTGTGCGGCGCACTCTTTATCGCACACATTAGGTTGTGCGTGTCACACCTTATGGCATAAGTTAGGGTGTGCGTCGCACACCTTATGCTGCACGACACACTCCACTTTTCAAAGCCATAACTTCTTCCTCGGGTGTCGAATATATAGTAGGCACTCTAATTAAGTATATACCAAGATTAACGACCGATTGAAGTTGACCCAAGTTTTGACGCTTACTAAAACTTAATCGATGGAAAAACTTTCAACTCGTCCTTGAGTTAGGGACCTCTACGATCTCAATTCATGCTCAACTAGATTTATACACCACATAGTTTATTAAAACACTATATTCACAATAGATTTATGGTTTTTGGAATGTGTACAAGTAGAAATGACAATTTACATTCAGGTCTGAAAGTATGGGGTGTTACATTATCTCTCCATTGGGATCATTTTTCCTCGAATGATGGGTAGGAACTTGTTGAAGACTTAAAGGTATGGAAAAAGGCGGACACAACATGTTCTATAATAAATAATACACTGATCTGAAACATGACCATATGGCTGGAATTACTATTATTCTGAATTCTTATATCGGACATGCATATCTGACGCATGGAATACACGACTGACGCTACTCATAAGTTGAGTTCTCATAATGAACATGCATACCAGATGCATGGATTTGTTACTGAGTTTTTCTCATGAACACAGAACTGAATACACTGATAAGCTGAACTTTTTCTACTGAACATGCATTTCTAATGCATGCATATCTGACTGAACTGACATATGAACGTATGACTGAATAAACAATGATAACTGGTGCAGAGCTTGTAATAATAATCTATGCATGCAACTGAATGGGGTATCTCCCCTTTAGGATCCTATGTTCCTCTATGAATGCTCAATTCACTAAGATGCTCAGAAAACTGACGCGATGCACTAGGCACATACAAATTTAATCATATCTGAACATCTGAAATCTGAATCTAATACATGACGCATGAATTGAGCTATACTCGCAAATAATAGTATAATCTATCTTGGAATAGTAACATATCTGAGATTTTGGGTAGCATGATTAAATAAAGAGATAAGAAAACAAGTCATGTGAATCTGACAGCTAAACTGATTTGCTGGCCACATAGACTGAACTATACTAGAAACTTATACTTAATCTAGAGTATCTCTTCAATACTCTCTCTAAAAAAGTTCTAGCAATAATAGGGAACCACGAATCTTAGGTATGGATTACACGAGACATCCAACTGAGGAAATCACAACATTTACACTACTCTGCAATCTGGAATATAGACATATAACTCATAAATCAGGATTGAATTACCAGGCCTTAGTCAATGCGACTTCTTACTTTCAAGCTTGGCACACTTTTTGAGTATCCCTTAACTTACTATTCTCCTTAATTTCCATACTCATTGATTCAAGTTATAATCCTTATAAATCTTTCTACTACTTTCTAAAGTAGCTTAAATCTTTTCACGGTGAACAAGCCAAATTTTAAATCACAAAATACAACATGCCACACCATGATACTAGTCTAAACCATATGATTCAGTCTTCCGTATCCTCTTTAGAGATACGACCAGCTCTGAACTCTTACTATGGATTTACTAGAGCATATTATGTCCCTCCACTTAAATCCCGACATGTCATTCAAGCCTATCTTTATAACCACATATGACCTCCAAGGCAAACACCCATAAGGACATACTTCACATATTCTCTAAACCACTATCAATATAACTCCCACGCGCTACCCCACAAATATACATATACAAACTCTCACTAACCATCACATATATCAAAGATTTGGCCCCAAACTTACTTAACACTTAAGGCCTTATCTAAAACAAGCATACTATGCTTTTTATCAACAGGAAAACAATTACTCCTCACAACCATCCTTACATAAGGAGTCATAAAAGGCTAAAACACAAGATTTTGAAACATAGAAGGGTATTATATGAAACTTAACCCTTAACTGAGGCATGAGGAATAGCAAATCAACATTTGGGATTTATCAAAGCAGTCTAAATTTAAGGTATTCATGGCTATAAGCTGAATCTCGCCAATCATTTGGCGTAAAACATGAGTTATGGAGACTGAGCATACTATACAGCGTAAACATATATTTCATGAGCCGCATGACCTCAATTTGGAGTTTGTAACATATGGAATGTAATTCCAACTACTGAATGAACTAGAACTCTTCATTTTAGAACTGGAAGAGTACATGATTCGCTATCACAAGCATGATCATGAACTACAATTATCGAACTGACATGTAAGGCATGAGTATGTATTGGGATCACTGAAAAATACTGAGATAGGAATGGGTTGAGTCTCACTCTCACTTTATGACATTCTATGTCGTCATGACATCACTACTAGAATCTGAGAGCCTGACTTGGCTATTCGTCCTATCATCTCCCCCTTGGTTTTAAGCCATCGTCTTAAGTTTGGGAGATCCCTTACTAGACTTTAAACTTAACCGCACTCACTGCACTCTGGGGTCTGAAATATGACAATACACAAAATTAATAGAACTTAACCTGAAAGCCCACACATGAAAGTGGAAAGCCCACTACTAATACTACCTTCTGAGATACACTCTATATTTCGATAGCCCCAACAGTCATAGTATAATTCTTGCACACTTATTTCTATCGATTCAACTTTCAAAACTCAAACTTAGATTCTAACACTTTGCTGAACCATACCACTTCCGTCCTAGCATACCGATATTGCTACTCCAAACTTATATCTCTCTACCATGAGAATCGAGATCACATCAAAAGGCTCAACACTATCAATCAAGGCTCTTTAACTTGGCTATCTAGAATACCATATACAATCTAACTAGTCTTTTTCCAACTAGAAACTCAACGGTACCACTAGTCACACACAACATGTAATAGTGTTAGAGAAATGACACAACTCCATATCGCCTTGGGCATACTTACACACCATACCTACAACATTATATTTCATTATGAATCAACTTAAACTTAAGCCATTTCATACACCGTTCAAGCCTATTAGATCACTTCCATTACCATATAACTAGCATCATTAACCAAGAAATCATCATATCCACCTTCATGGACTTCAACTGTTTAAAACTTAAGGTCTAGTGCTAAACATGATTTTTCAACCAAACCTTACGCGTGATTCTCACTTGGAAACCATGAAATAAACATCAAGAAACACTAGTACACTAGAACTTCATAACCACAATAATCAATCTTGACCTGACGGTCTTCATTATCATAACTCATTAGCACGTACTATTTCAACACGTCGAGCCTACTAAATTCAAAATATACATCATTAATCTCATGGCAGTATTTTTACCACCACATTCTACACTTGAATTCAATCCTATGGTTTACCATCAATCGTCTACCACCATTGAAGACTGCAACATAATATACTAATCCATCAAATTGGAAAATTCTGTCCAAATACCTCAAAATTTGCTACATACCTTCTCATAAGTAGTACTAGTTTACAACTACAACAAAAAAGTAAAGGGGTAAGGTCACATAATAGACATAATCAACCTTAATTTGATATTATAACCCCATACGATCTTATCTACTTATGCGAATTTCTCATCTCATACTTACTTACTCAAGCATACATTTAGACTGCCTTCAAATTCCTCAAACAACCATGAGTCTATAATCACAACTTACTCGCTAATATAGCCATTTTTCACATTCAAGCAACCAACAAATCACCCTAACTAACAATTCCTTCTCTACCTTATACTAAACTAACTCACAAGCACAAATCACCTCTTTACCAACTCCATCTCATGCAAACAGATTCAGCCATACATATATTAAACCAACAAAAGAACAACAAGTTGCTAGTGAATCGAAATGGGCCTCAAACGGCTTCACTAGACTTTAAATTATTTTTTTTCAAAAATACCATGATAACAAGATTGCATATTACAAGAGACAGGAAATTGACACATAATATTTAATGGTCTAAAAATACACATCTTACTCTGTATAAATAAAAATCTGAGTAAAATACTTCCCCTAAGGACTACCATACCATCCATACATGTTACTAGCTACCACATTAGTTTATTACTATAAAGGGGTAAACCATCCTCAAACATCGGTTATTCAACTGAAATATTCATTTACACAAAAAATAACCCTCACTCTAAATTATAACTTTGTGACTTCACATCACTAACTTCTTGGTCAAATTTCATTACCGATAGGTCATGAAATAACACTTTAACTTATGCTACTTTCGGGTGGAAATACAGTTCTAACATTCTGCTATACTCCGTCCACATCTGTATCAATTTTTTTGGGAGGGACTAGATGCACTTAATACCTTAAGCTGGAAAGCATGATTCCATCAGGATCAATGTTTACATCAGAATCAACACATATTGAAACACCAACAGGCTCCTCTCGAGTCTTTGCACAATTTTTTTTTCTTATATGACATAATCAAAAAAGACTATATAATGTAGATTCTAAACTTTTTGCACTTGAATCACCCCAATAATGTGACATGTCTGAGAACATCAGATTAAGGAAAGAATTTGGGATGACTTTACCTTCATGTGGACGACACCATAGAATAAATGAAAGTATGGAAGAGGAACATTTTGACTCTATTGCACAAATTGGAACATGAAGAAAGAGAGACATTCCTAAATGCCTAGTAGCCTCCTACTTATAAGTGTGGCATGCTACATACCCACAAATAAAACTCTACCCAACGCGATTTCGTAGATACCCTAGGACCATGAACAACGCTTTGATACCATGTTTGTCACAACCTGAACCAGGGCCATGGCCATGATGAGCATTCCAAACTATGAAGGCCTGAAACACCCCTATTTGTCTAATAATTATGCATATAACTCATATGATAAAAAAAATGCGGAAGATAAACAATATTATGAAAACATGGTCAAGAATAATATGAAATCAATAATGGGGAATAATGTCCCACAATCTCAACACAATATTTCTATAACGTCTGCAAAATCTCTACTACATGACTGAAATAAATATCTAACTGAAAACTGGAACAAGGCCCCCAGTAGACCCAAAACTAATAAATGATAAGTGAAACTGGCAGATAACAGGCCTTCCAAAAAATAAAAGGCTCACCAAGTGACTCTACAAATCTGTTTGAGGAATTACTAATTTTCTGGACCCTTAAACTGTGCCTCCGAACCTAGGAAGGGAGGTGGTCAATACAAAAGTACTGGTACGCAGAGATATCAAAACAAAACATAATATATTTACCAAATATAGTTGAGAGCCATTATAAAGAAGTTTCATATCAAATCATTTCAAAAATACATAGGCGTAATGTAATAGTTTTCAACAACAATGTAATGCAGCTAAGCTAGGTGGAATACCCTACATATCACATTTACACCAACTATCAAACCTCGGTTTCTGCCAATATTAGAGTATAAGTCAGGGGAAGACACACAAGATCATACAGCAGGGTGTCTCGACCCAATGGTAGTGTGCAAGATCACAAAGCAGGGCTCCTAACCATAGTCCCAACTTGGGAATGACATAAAGTCAGGTACACAAGATCACAAAGCAGGGTGCCAAATTCCCATGTCAGAAAACAAGGTTTCCAGCAATGAGCCCTTCCAGTCAAACGCCTTCTTCCGACATCCATCTATCTCATGTAAAATCAATGCATTCAAATTTCATCTGATTCAATCACACATCATATTTTGTAGGCTATCGTCATACCCGACTTGCAAGCCATCAATATCACATCATTCTTCTCTTTCAACCATTGTATTCAATATGTTTCAACACAAATAGCCCTCTCGTTTTCAAGCCAAAATCATATCATTTCTCAAAATATTTTATGTCATGCTTTTCAAGATGTTTTCAAACAATTTACATCATACGAACATTTAAAATAAATTCACATCAAGAGGGATTCCATATAATTCATGCTCTCAAATTAACACATTTTCAAAACACATGCATATACATTTATTTTGAAACCCTAAGGAGAGTTATTGAGTAATTTTGATGAATGAAGGTGTATTCTGGGGTATTTTGGGACTGAATTTCATGTTTTTGGCTAATTAAGGGTGGGAAAAGGACCATTTTGCCCCAAAAATAAAGTGTTTAAGTCACTTGAGTAGTAATGTATGCGGCACAGACCTTATTGTATAATATAGGTTGTGCGGCAAACTCTTTATCGCACACATTAGGTTGTGCGTCGCACACCTTATGGCATAAGTTAGGATGTGCGTCGCACACCTTATGCTGCACGACACACTCCACTTTGCAAAGCCATAATTTCTTCCTTGGGTGTTGGATTTTTGTGAAATTTTTATCGTTGGAAAGATAATTCAAAGGCCTTTCATTTGATATATAGTAGGTACTCTAATTCAATATATACAAAGATTAATGACCGATTGAATTTGTCCTAAGTTTTGACGCTTACTAAAACTCAATCGATGGAAAAGCTTTCAACTCGTCATTGAGTTAAGGGACCTCTATGATCTCAATTCATGCTCAACTAGATTTATGCACTACATAGTTGATTTAAAAACTATATTCACAATAGATTTATGGTTTTTGAAATGTGTACAAGTAGAAATGACAATTTACGTTCAAGTCTGAAAGTATGGGGTGTTACATAAGTTGACTGTCAAGATTGATTAGTCAACTGAAGAAAAATATTCAATTAAACCCCCCACCCCCCTTGAATTTCATAATGTAATTGGCGTGAATCCCTAATATGATGAAATATATGCAATGTAACAACTTACCATAATCACTCTGTCTGCCTTTGTCTTTGGATCAATTTCTATCTTCCTTTTTTCACCTTGGAAAATATGTCTTCTCACTTCAACAATTGATCGAGACATTCTATGTTTTCTCTTATGAAAGTAAAACTGCAATACAGAATAGCTACATTACAAAATAATTCCATATATTAGTTACATTACAAAATAGTTAATATAGCTAGAATCGTGTTTGATGATTTCTAATGCACGTAAAACAAACCAAGCCTCACCTTACCATCTTTTTGATTGAAAGAATAAGAAAAGAGAAACACTTAAACTAAGTTAGTATCTACTCGGAAATGGCTATCAGTGAATCCCAACTTCCAAGTATGACATAAACAAAAAAAAGTCATACCTGCCGAAGGTACATCTAAAACCTTCCTATGAATAAGTAATTTAGATACATACATAAATAAATAATTAAAGTGAGTGTACTTTTGGAAAGTAGTAAAACTCGACATGTGGATAAAAGACATAAAGTATAAAAGAGCTTATATTTACCGCTTCACATTTTCCATTCTGGCGTGGTCTCCTTTGATCTTCCCATCCATGTAGCTTGTCATCGTAATGGAGATTAAGTCCATAGGGATCACTTGGATCATCACCTTTCTATTATTTCAGTCCATAACGAAATATAAAATAGTTTGGCCTCTCCAAATAATACCCATCCTCTACAACAACCTTTTACTATAATAGCCTAGTTTTTTAGTTATATGTTCTCGATAATGATATTTCACAATAATGAAAAAAAATACCTTGACAAATGACGCTACTATAGTAATGTTTAATTATATTAGGAACTTTTACATAGAAACAATTGTTGTAATCAAATGTACTTACCTCTTTTGTTTTTATGGTATAAATGTTGTCCTCACCATTAGAATGTATAATTGTGAAGTGAACCAAAGTCATGCCTTTGACTATGGTAGTAACTAGACTTGACTTCCTCACAAAAGGTTGTTGGTACACTATCTTAATTCCAATATCATTCTGCTTATAAGAAAACTAGTGTCGTTTAGCTCGTGCTAAGCCCGGGCCCAAACTACATTAATATTTATATTTGAAATTTTGTTAACTTGCTATTTTTGCTTTCTGTACCATTATATCAGTTAACGATCTAGTTTGATTATTTTTCAATAGTTTTAATATATTATAATTATATATCTGTTTCAATTTTTGTCCTATATTTTTAGTTTGTTTTTAAAAAATATCTCTTTTCTTTCTTGGGTTAATTTCAACTATCCACGTGGCATGTTTAAGACAACAAGATCAACAAATATTTTGGTTCTTTCTACATATTTTTAGTTTAAAACCATAAAATTAAAAAATATTCGTTACCTTTTTTGTAACTTTGTGTTATGTAAAAATCAAATAGATAAATTAAAATGGAGGGAATAAAAACTTTTGTAAGTTAAAAATAATAATTTTTCTTCCGGTATATTTTAGTCTTTCTTTTAATTTTCAAACAAATGCGCATAAGAAAAATTTTCTCCTTTTTATTTTACTGAAAGTTTTTGAATGAAAGCCTTAAACAATCTAAATTGATTTTTTCCTTATGTACAATTAATTTCATTATTTTTTCTCAATTAAACATTACATTTCTAATTCATATATTTTAAAAAATAATACAATATTTGATTAATATAAAAATATTTGATGCTACAAACTATAATATGATTTATGATAAATTAAATAATTAAAAGTAAAACTCAATAAAATACTTTTTGTAGATGTTTCTTCAATGAGTCCTTAAAAGTTTATTAAATTTTTACAAATTTCTTGTGAGGATTAAAAAAGTATTTTTTAAATTAAATTACTATTTTCCCACGTAAAAGACGACAATAAAATTTTGAATTAATTTCAATTTAATTAGATAAATAGATGTTTTATAGTGTCACTATCACTTCTTTATGATTCATCATTTTTGTATAGCATTTTAAATGCGCATGTAATTGTTTAAATTTATTAAAATGGATGAGATTTTAAAAGGTCATTAAAACTTAATTAAGGATAAAATAGACAAAATACAATCATGTCTCCCTTATATATAGTTTTGTTTTATAAGGCCCATGTGAAGCACTGGCCCAAACTCAAGTAATTTGATATTTTATGAATAATATGATTTAATATATATATATATATATATATATATAATTATAACTTGCAAAGATCATAAAAATTGAAAAATATTAGTAAACTAATTTATGAGAATATAATCAATTTCTATTCTACTATATTAATTCAAGTTCATCTTTGCAATCATGTAGATAAAGATGAAAGTGATCAAGTGGATCATCTAACACCCCATAAAAGTCATGCATGGATTAGTCTTTAATAGAGTGCTCTTAGACTTACAAACTTGAAAATCTTTCTAACTGTAATGAGGACTTAGAGTTATTTTAGCTGGCAATTTTCGGGATACAACTTTTCAACTTTTCCGATATCCGTTTTTAGATTTTCAAGTTGCGTTACGATCGGGCAAGCTCATAGTACATCTTGGATAAGTTTCAACTTTTTGGAATCCATAAGGCTGCGTTTGGATTTCAAAATAGTAGCCAAACGCATAGCCTATTACCCAGTTTTCAGCATTTCAGGGTCAACTTCAAATGATCATAACTCTTTGAATATAATGAACTGGGAGAGTTGCTACCTATAAAATAAAATCTCTTTGAGTATTCTTTCCAATGAAACTAGTTTCATCCAAATCCAACATCTGAGTATGGATTTTTACCCGTTTTACTTCAGCCTGTCATCTTGTCAACTGAGGGACAGTTTCGACTTTGTTTCTTTTCTTTGGGGCATTTTAGTCATTTCACCTCACCCAAATTTCATCTATAACACCATATTTAGCCCCCAATTCATCAAAATATAATCCTTTTCTCAAATTTTCCCTCAAGAACACCCCTTAGGGTTTCAAACGAAAATTCCAAATAACTCAAGATGCAACGTGGGTTTTGGAAGATAACTGGAGATTTGGAATCCCCACATCGTAGGATTCTAGGATCATCCCTCAATTTCTTAAATAGAGGTATATGGGGTTATCTCAATATTTTCATGGGCTTAAAATTCATGTTTTCAAAATGGGGGTTTTGAAATTACGAATATGATTATGTTTTAAATGTTTTATGATATTGATTTGGTCTTTAGGACTATTTCCGAAGTGATTTGATATAAAATATACGTATATGCATGTATTTTGAAAAGATGTGAACTTGAGAGTATGAATTATATAAAATCCCTCTCTTGATATGATTTTGTATTAAATCCTCATATTATGTGAAATGTTTGAAATCATATTGACAAGCATGACATGAAATGTTTTGAACATTGTTATGATTTCGGCATGATTTTGGACTTGCCATGAAAGGGTTGTTTATGTTGATATATGATGAATATAATGGTTGCATGAAAGAATGATATGATATTAATGGCTTGCAAGTTGGGTATGACGATACCATATAGAATAAGATATGTGGTTGAATTAAATGGAGTTGAATGCATTGATTTTATACAAGATAGGTGGATGCTTGAAGAAGGCGTTTGAGTGTAAGGGCTCATCACTAGAAATTGTGTTTGCCGATATGGGAACTTGGTACCAGGCTAAGTGATCTTTTGTACCTGACTTTATGTCATTCCCAAATTGGGACTATGGTTAGGAGCTCTACTTTGTGATCTTGTGCACTACCATACTTTATTGGGTCGAGATACCCTGCTGTGTGATCTTGTGTGTCTTCCCCTCACTTATACTCTAATCTCGATGGCAACCGAGGTTTGACAGTTTGTGTAAATATGATATGTAGGGTATTCCACCTAGCTCAGCTGCATTACATTGTTGTTGAAAAATTGTTACATTTTGCCAATGTGTTTTCAAATGATTGGATATGAAACTGCTTTATAATGACTCTCACCTATGTTTTGCAAAAATATTATATTTTTGTTTTGATTTCTC
Organism: Capsicum annuum; assembly: GCF_002878395.1. Classification (NCBI taxonomy): domain Eukaryota; kingdom Viridiplantae; phylum Streptophyta; class Magnoliopsida; order Solanales; family Solanaceae; genus Capsicum; species Capsicum annuum. The sequence goes on from NC_061119.1 coordinate 30,147,216, forward strand.
TGCGTACCAGTACTATTGTATTGACCCCCTTCCCTCCCAGGTTTGGAGGCACAGTCTAGGGGTCCAGATAATCTGTAGATTCTCAGGCAGAATTGCATAGTCACTTGGTAAACCTTCTATATTCCAGAAGGCCTGATTGTCTGGCAGTTTCATTTATCATTTAGTAGTTTTGGGTCTACTGGGGGCCTTGTCCCAGTTTTCAGATAGTTATTGTTTCAGTCATGTAGTAAAGATTTCACAGACAGTTTTTCAGATGTTGATAGAGATTTTGGGGAATTATTCCCCGTTATTGATTTCATATGATTCTGGACCACGTTTTCGTAATATTGTTTATATTCTACATTTTTTTTATCAAATGAGTTATATGCATAATTATTAGACAAATTGGGGTGTTTCGGGCCTTCATGGTTCGGAATGCTCGTCACAGCCAAAGCCCCGGTTTGGGTCGTGACAAACTTGGTATCAAAGCAAGGTTCATGGTCCTAGGGTGTCTACAAAATCACATCGGGTAGAGTCTTATTTATGGGTGTGTAGCGCACCACACTTATAAGCAGGAGGCTACTAGGTGTTTAGGAATATCTCTCTTTCTTCATGTTCTAGTTCGTGCAATAGAGTCAAAATGTTCCCTTTTCATACTCAAATTCATGTGTAACACCCCAAGAACCCATCCCGAGATGTTACACGGTGCTTAAGGTCACACGTGGCCTCAAGCCAACCCTCTAAGCCTGTCATCACTTTCAAAACTCACTGTAAAACAAATCATGCTAAGATATAGAGGAATAAAAATGTCATGACCATGCTTAGATACAAAATGATACTATCCTGTACAACCAAAATACTAAGATCCTATACATACTAGCAGACTAATCTGACAAAGCCTCTACTACATAAGACTGAGGAGCCATTGGGACAGATCCCCAACTGACTCGTACTAAACTTAAAATAAATAACCATCTATCAGCAACACAAAATAAGAGATACAGGTCCTCGAACCATGAGGACTCACCAACTGCAGAGATGTAGAAGAAGGTACTCGAAGATCACTGTCGCTGTTGATACTGAGCACTTAAACCTATATCACGATGAAATATAGAATACAAAAGAGTATGGGAGCCAGTACTTGGGAATGTACTGAGTATGCGGGGGTGGATGCAACATTTAAATAATATCATAAATGTATAAGAAAATCATGCATGCTGACCATAATTCTCTTCGCTTGAATTATCTGAAACATTTTTCTCATAAATCATCAGTAATAATCATGCTTCATAAATCTCGTAAATCATTTATCTCAACTCAAAATATTTAACTCATGACTTAGAGTGACTCGGTAACTCAAGAGACATAAATCATTATGGACGTGGGAGTTTCTTATAACCGATATGACTACACCATGTGAGCTGCATAGAGTCTAACGTTTTTCTCTCATAAGGAGAGAACCCCACATTGGTAGGGGTATTGTACAATTTCCAGGGGGTACAACCTCAATCTTATCTTTATAATCTCATACTCAGACTTTGGCCCACAATTATCAACATCAATCCTATGGTGGCATGTAGTTTTGGGGAAATAACAAATTTCCCGCTCGGTGCTAAATACTCCTCCCAGACTCAGGTCATAACGTGTTAGGAAATCCACCTCAACCAATATCAACTCATGGTTCTATTATAAAGATCAAAACATAAATATATATCTCATCTAAAAATCAAAAACATCTTGTGGATTCCTAACTCAACTCGACACAAGCTTTCTCAGTATCAAGTACATTTGTTTATCAAATCATTTCAAATATCAAAAACTTCATGAAAACATCATGAGACTCACTCTTTCTTCTCAATTTCACATATCAATATACATTCAATAGTCGAATTTCTCATGGAAAGGCATAACTCATGACACTTGTCTCAAATTATTCAAAAATCATCAATTCGTAATAAAAATATTCAACTCATGGAAATTGACTTAAATTGCTTAGAAATCATCAATACATAATGATAATATATGGCTCATGAAATAAATTTTCAATTTAAGAAACATGATGGTGAAATAATCATAAATATCAAACTTATTCAACTCAAATCTCATATATCATTAATAGAGAAATTTGGGTGTAAACCCACTTGCAATATCATGTAAGTCAATAATAGAAAGTAAATGTTTAGGCACAAGAACGAAAGGAGTGTTCTGGTTCAAACCCCACATACCTTAGATTTTAATTTTTGAAGATATAGAAACTTGCTTGAAACTTTTTTCTCACACTTTTAGACCAAGACCTTGCTGCCTTTGACTTGAGGAGCTTAGTTCTTGAACAACTTGAAAAAATTTATGGGAGATTTCTTGAATTTCTTGGAGATGATTTGATTTTTTGGGTTTGGAAGAAACCCTAGGTTTCTAGAGAATTCTTGAAAGAAATTTGGAGAGAAATGGAGAGAAATGGTCTTCTCTTATCTACATTTATATATATATATATATATATATATATATATATATATATATATATATATGGCCACAAGGAGAGGAAATGACCAGGATGCCCATTTGAAAAATGCTGAAATTTGCTGACCCGGGCCTGTGATGGTCGACCTGACGGTCAGTCAGAGGGAGTGACGGTCCACCAAGTCATCTGTCACTCGAACACCAAAACTGGAATGTTCTTCCTCGACGTGACGGCTAACCTGACGGTCTGTCAGAAAAGTGATGGTCCACAAAGTCTTCGGTCACCTGAGGGCCAGAAATGAGACATTCTGTCTCGGTCTGATGGATACCTTGACGGTCTTTCAACTTTGGGACGGTCCGCCACTTTGACCTTCACACGAAATTCCAAAAAGATAGCTACTGCCTTGTCTTGACGGTACATTTGACGGTCCACCAGGTCGACTGTCAAACTTGGGTGTTCTGATACCGTTTAGTAAAACAGCCATAACTCCTTCTTTCGATGTCAGATTTTGATAAAATTGGTATCGGTGGAAATCTTATTCAATGTTCTACGTGAAAAAAGTGTAAATTAGAGAAATACAACATGGTTTAAACATCAATCACTTTGGAAGTCATACATATCCATTCAAAAAGATAGATTTAGGCTTTAGGAATGATCGGGGTATTACATTATGCTATGGTGTTGCCCATATGAAAGTAACAGTCATCCTAAATTCTTTACTTACTCTGATGTTCTCAGACATGTCCCATTATTGGGGTGATTCAAGTGCGAAAAGTTTAGAATCTACATGATATAGCCCTTTTCGATCGAGCCATATAAGATTTTAAAAACTATGCAAAGACTCGAGAGGATTCTATTAGTGCTTCAATATATGTTGATTCTGATGTAAACATTGATCCTAATGGAATCGTGCTTTCCAGCTTAAGGTATTAAGTGCATCTAGTCTCTCTCAAAAATCTTGATACAGATGAGGACGATGTATAGCAGAATGCTGGAATTGTATTTCCACCCGAATAGTAGCATAAGTTAAAGTGTTGTTGTCATGAACTATCGATAGTGAAATTAGACCAAGTAGTGACGTGATGTCACAAAGTTAGAAGTCAGAGTGAGGGTGATTTTTATGTAAATGAATATTTTAGTTGAATAACCGATAATTGAGGATGATTTACCCCTTTATAGTGATAAACTAATGTGGTAGCTAGTAGCACGTGTGGATGGTTTGGTAGTCCATGGGGGAAGTATCTTACTCAAATTTTTATTTATACAGAGTAAGATGTGTAGTCTTAGACCATTAAATATTATGTGTCAATTTCCTATCTCTTGTAATATGAAATCTTGTTATCATGGTGTTTTTGAAAAAAAAAAATTTAAAGTCTAGTAAAGCCGTGTGGGGCTCTTTCGATTCACTAGCATAGTTACCTTTTTATTCATCTCACTTTTTGGTTCAAAAATACAAAATCAGAGTCTAGTGAAGCCGTGTGAGGCCTATTTTGATTCACTAGCAACTTGTTGTCTAAATTGTTGTTCTTGTGTTGGTTTAACATATGTGTAGCTAAATCTGTTTGCATGGGATGGAGTTGGTAATGAGGTAATTCGTCCTTTTGTGTTAGTTAGTAGAAGGTAGAGAAGGAGTTGTTAGTCAGGGCGATTTTTCGATTGCTTGAAGTGTGAAAATTGCTATATTAGCCAGTAAGTTATAATTATAGACTCATGGTTGTTTTTGATATTGAAGATAGTCTAAATGTATGATTGAGTAAGTAAGAGGTGAGAAATCCGTATAAGTAGATAAGATTGTATGGGATTATAATATCAGATTAAGGTTGACCATGCCTATTATATGACTTTACCCCCCCCCCCCCACCACCTTATTTTATTGGTAGTTTTAAACTAGTAATACTTATAAGAAGGTACATAGCAGATTTTGAAGTATTTGAGGGAGAATGTTCCAATTTGATGGATTAGTATATTATGTTGCACTCGTCATTGGTGGTAGATGATTGATGCTAAACCATTGGTTTGAATTTAATGTAGGATATGAATGTAAGAATAGTGGTATGAGATTAATGATGTATGTTTGTAGAAATAAATATCAGTAGGCTTGATGTGTTGAAATAGTACGTGCTAATGGTTTATGATAAGGAAAATCGTAAGGTCAAGATCGATTGTTGTTGTTATGCAGTTCTAGTGTACTAGTGTTTCTTGATGTTTATTTCATGGTTTCTAAGTGAGAATCATGCGTAAGGTTGGGTTGTAAAATCATGTTTAGCACTAGATATTAAGTTTGAATAGTTGAAGTCTATGAAGGTGGAGGTGATGATTTCTTAATCAATGATACTAGTTATATGAAAGTGACCTAATAGGCTTGAACGGTGTATGAAATGGCTTAAGTTTAAATTGATTCGTAATGAAGTATAATGTTGTAGGTATGGTGTAGAAATATGCAATGGTGATATGAGGTTGCGGAATATTTTTCTAAGACTATTACATAATTTGTGTGGCTAGTGGGCCGTAAAGTTGCTAGGTGGAAAAAGACTAGTTAGGGGGTATATGGTGTTCTAGATAGACTAGTTAAAGAGTTTTGATTGATAGTGTTGAGCCTTTTTATATGATCTTGATTCTCATAGTAGAGGGATATAAATTTGGAGTCGTAATAGTGGTAGGCTATGTCGAAAGTGATGGTTCATCAAAGGCTTGGTGATATTCATGTTAAGTGTTAGCATATAAGCTTGACTTTTGAAGGTTAAACCGATACAAATAAGTGTGCAAGCATTATACTATGACTATTGGTGGCTATGGAAAGATAGAGTGTATCCCGGAAGGTAGTTATTCAGGTTAAGTTCTATGATATGCGTATATTGTCATTTTTTTCAGACCCTAGAGTGCAGTAAGTGTAGTTCAGTTAGAATCTGGTAAAAGATCTCCCAAGCTCTAGATGATAACTTAAAGCTAAGGGGGGAGATGATAGAACGAATGACCAAGTAAGGCTCTTAGATTTTAGTAGTGATGAAGTATGATTTAGAACATCAGAAAGTGAGGATGAATCTCAACCCATTCCTACCTCAGTATTTTTTTTAGTTATCCGGGTGCTTACTCATGCCTTACGATTCAGTTCTGTGATCATAATTCATGATCCCTGTATATGATAGAGAGTAACACACTTTTCCAGTTCCAAGATAATGAGTTCTAGTTCATTCAAGTAGTCGGAATCATATTCCTTATGTTATGAACTTTAGTTGAGGCCATGCAACTCATGACGCATGCACTCACTCTTTATAGTGTGCTCAGTCCCGTATAAAAATCTTTTCATGCTTCAGGGTCTTATGTTTTAACCTTTTAGGGACCCTCCCTATGCAATGATACTGCTGATGATGTAATTGTTCTTGTTGATGGAAGATCATAGTATGCATGTTTAGATAAGGCCATAAGTATGAAGTAAGATTTGGGGCCAAGTCTTTGATACATGTGATGGTTAGTGAAAAATTTTGTGTGTGTATGTTTTAGGGTAGCGCGTGGTAGTTATATTGACAATAGTTTAGAAACTATGTGAAGTATGTCTTTATGGCTGGTTGCCTTGAAGTTAACATGTGGTTATAAAATAGGCTTGAATGATGTTTTGCGATTGTAGTGGAAGGTCGCAATATGCATTAGCAACTTCATATTAAGAGTTTGGAGTAGTCATTGAAGTGGTAAGGCATGTTATGCTTAGGATATGAATATTAAAAGAGGATACAGAAGACTGAATCATATGGTTTAGACTAGTATCGTGATGTGGCATGTTGTATTTTGTGATTTAAAATTATGCTTGATCACTGTGAAAGGATTTAAGATACTTTAGACACTAGTAGAAAGATTTAAAAGGATTATAACTTGAATCAATGAGTATGGTAATTAAGGAGAATAGTAAGTTAAGGGATACTCAAGAATTGTGCTAAGCTTGAAAGTAAGAAGTCACATTGACTAAGGCCTGGTAATTCTATCCTGATTTATGAGTTATATGTCTATATTCCAGACTGCAGAGTAGTGTAAATGTTGTGATTTCCTAAGTTGGATGTCTCGTGTAATCCATACCCAAGATTCGTGGCTTTTTATTACTGTTAGAACTTCTTTAGAGAGAGTATTGAAGAGATACTCCAGATTGAGTATAAGTTTCCAGTATAGTTAAGTTAATATGGCCAGCAAAGCATTTTAGCAGTCAGATTCTCATGACTTGTTTTCTCGTCTCTTTATTTAATCATGCTACCGAAAATATCAGGTATGTTACTATTCCAAGATAGAGTATACTGAGTATAGCTCAATTCATACGTCATGTACTAGATTTAGATTCGAGATGTTCAGTTATGATTAAATTTGTATATGCCTAGTGCATCGCCTCAGTTTTTTGAGCATCTTAGTGAATTGAGCATTCCTAGAGGGACATAGGGTCCCAGGGTGGAGATACCCCATTTAGTTGTATGCATAGATTCTTAGTACGAGCATCTGATAACGCTCAATCTACAGCTCTCGTGGGAGTGTAAAGCGGTCGTTAGCAAATATAGAACCCAACCTGGGTTGGGTATCGATCCCACAGAGAATAGCTTGGCCAACAAGCAAGAGAAATTACTAGACTTTTAGTGCAAGTCTCGTAGGAAAGGGGGGATTGTAGTATGTAACCAAAACAAGAATGTAAGAACTGAAAATAGCAAAATAAAGAGAGATTGTCACGTGTGTTGTAAACAATGAGAATTGAGGCGTTGGGGTTATGTCCACCTTCTGAGGTATACGTCTCTATTGGCTATGAGTGTGTAGAGTCTTGACATGTAATTGCTTATAGAGAATTGTAGTCGATGGTAAATCCAAGCGTCTCTCGACCTAAACAAGGACTATTTCACTTTAACTCTCTCGAGCTTAAAGCGTGACTAACGGTACGAATTCTCCAAGAAGTTAGTCCAGGTACGGCACTAGCTTTTTAATAGGAAAGGGTGTCCTACTACCTTGACATTATCTCTTTTCCAGACAAATAACTTTTCTCTCGAACAAGTCAGATGTTAGACTGGCGTTGGTCTATGCGTCTTCTTTTCTAGACAAATAACCTTTCTCTCGAACAGGTTAGATGTTAGAATGGCGTGTTCTTGTGTTTGAACCGCAAAGAATGTAGATTTAAGATGAAGAGAATAATGATATAAGCAATATACTTGTCTTGAACTCACAAACTCATAGCTATAGATAGTAACTCATTCGGCTTCCATAACCCCAACTAAGAGATTTAGTTACCCATGAATGCGAAGGATATCACGTTTTGCATGGTGGATGGCGTGAATAGTAGGTGTTTGGCGTGTGGTTTTAGTGATTCCGTAGCAAGTAACGATTCTCTTGTTGTGGAATTTAAGAGTAGAAGAATGAAGACTTGAGAATGGGTTGTAGGAAGATGTCTTAATTGTAAGGAGATGAATGAATTGTCAGAATGTCTCCCCTCCTCTCCAAAATCTCTAACATGATAGGGTATTTATAATACTCCTATCCTACTCCTACTAAACTAATAAAATAAATAACCAAATCCTAATATACTAATGAAATCCTTGACCCAATTGTACTAGGGTAAGGTTACAAAATTATAATCCAAATAGAATGATGAAACACATAACCTAATTGCACTAGGTTAATGTATTATGGCAAAAATCCAGCTTTGTGTCTGTAAGTCCCAAAGTCTTCAGAAATGCTGTTTTAGCCCGGGACAGATTTTCCATGCAGCAGATTTAGTCCTTTATGCGTCCAGCTCCTTTCCATCTCGTTTGTGAGCTTTCTTTTGCGTCAAGTAAGCCATAAATTGCTGTATTTTGCATCATTTATACCTGAAACTTTCCTAATCACATTTGTTAGCTCATTTACAGGAAAAAGGACTAAAAGTGTACGAAATAGATAATTAGTTCTCGAAACTAGGCTAAAATATGGGCAAAATATATTGATATAGGCGCGTAATTTCGCCTATCATCAGCATCGCACCAGTTATCATTGTGTATTCAGTCATACGTTCATACGTCAGTTCAGTCAGATATGCATGCATTAGAAATGCATGTCCAATAGAAAAAGTTTAGATTATCAGTGTATTCAGTTCTGGTTTCATGAGAACATCTCAGTAACAAATCCATGCATCAGAAATGCATGTTCATTATAAAAACTCAGCTTATGAGTATCTTCAGTCGTGTATCACATGCATTAAATATGCATGTTCGATATAAGAATTCAGAATATCAGTAGTTCCAGCCATATAGTCATGTTTCAGATCAGTGTATTCTTTATTAGAGGACATGTTGTGTCCACGTTATTCCATACCTTGAAGGCTTCAACAAGTTCCTACACATCATTCGAGGACGAATGATCCCAAGAGAGAGATAATGTAACACCCCATAAAAGTCGTGCATGGATTATCCTTTAATAGAGTGCTCTTAGACTTAAAAACTTAAAAAAATTTCTAAGTGTAATAAGGACTTAGAGACATTTTAGCTGGCAATTTTTGGAATACAAATTATCAACCTTACCAACATCTGTTTTTAGATTTTCAAGTTGCGTTATAATTGGGAAAGCTCATAGTACATCTTGGATAAGTTTCAGAATTTTTCAAACGCATAAGGCTGCGTTTGGATTTCAAAACAGTAGCAAAACGCATAGTCTATTGCCCAGTTTTCATAATTTTAGGGTCAACTTCAAACGATCATAACTCTCTGAATTTAATGAACTGGGAGAGATGCTACCTATAAAATGAAAGCTCTTTGAGTCTTTTTTCCAATGCAACTAGTTTCATCCAAATCCAACATTTGAGTAAGGAGTTATACTCGTTTTACTTTATCCTATCATCTTGTCAACTGAGGGACAGTGTCGACTTTGTTTGTTTTCTTAGGGGCACTATAGTCATTTAACCTCACCGAAATTTCATCAATAACACTAGATTTAGCCTCCAATACATCAAAATATAATTCTTTTCTCAAATTTCCTGTCAAGAACATCCCTTAGAGTTTCAAACAAAATTCCCAAAAAACTCAAGATTCAAACATGGGTTCTGAAAGATAATTGGAGATTAGGAATCCCCAGATCGTAGGCTTCAACGATCATCCCTCAATTTCTTAAATAGAGGTACGTGGGGTTATCTCAAAAATCTCATGGGCTTAAAATTCATGTTTTCAAAATGGGGGTTTTGAAATTATGAATATTATTATGTTTTAAATGTTTTATGATATTGATTTGGTCTTTAGGCCTATTTCTAAAGTTATTTGATATATGATATACGTATGTGCATGTATTTTGGAAAGATGTGAACTTGAGAGCATGAATTATATGAAATCCCTCTCTTGATATGATTTTATATTAAATCCTCATATGATGTGAAATGTTTGAAATCATATTGACAAGCATGACATGAAATGTTTTGAATATTGTTATGATTTGGGCATGATTTTTGACTTGCCATGAGAGGGTTGTTTATGTTGATATATGATGAATATAATGGTTGCATGGAAGAATGGTATGATATTGATGGCTTGCAAGTCGGGTATGACGATACCCTATTGAATAAGATATGTGGTTGAATTAAGTGGAGTTGAATGGATTGATTTTATACAAGATAGGTGGGTGCCTGAAGAAGGCGTTTGAGTGTAAGGGCTTATCGCTAGAAACCGTGTTTGCCGACATGGGAACTTGTTACCAGGCTAAGTGATCTTGTGTACCTGACTTTATGTCATTCCCGAATTGGGACTATGGTTAAGAGCTCTGCTTTGTGATCTTGTGCACTACCATACTTTATTGGGTCGAGACACCCTGCTGTGTGATCTTGTGTGTCTTTCCCTCACTTATACTCTAATATCGGTGGCAACCGAGGTTTGACAGTTGGTGTAAATATGATATGTAGGGTATTCCACCTAGATCAGCTGCATTACATTGTTGTTGAAAAATTATTACATTTTGCCCTTGTGTTTTCAAATGATTGGATATGAAAATGATTTCTAATGGCTCTTACCTATGTTTTGCAAAAACATTATATTTTTGTTTTGATTTCTCTGCGTACCAGTACTATTGTATTGACCTTCTTCCCTCCCAGGTTCGGAGGCACAGTCTAGGGGTCCAGATAATCAGTAGATTCTTAGACAGAATTGTAGAGTCACTTGGTAAGCCTTCTATATTCCTGAAGGCCTGATTGTCTGGCAGTTTCATTTATCATTTAGTAGTTTTGGGTCTACTAGGGGCCTTATCCCAGTTTTCAGATAGTTATTGTTTCAGTCATGTAGTAAAGATTTGGCAGACGGTTTTTCAAATGTTAATAGAGATTTTGGGGCATTATTCCCCATTATTGATTTCATATGATTCTTGACCATGTTTCCGTAATATTGTTTATCTTCCGCATTTCTTTTATCATATGGTTATGTGCATGATTATCAGAAAGATAGGGGTATTTTAGGCCTTCATGGTTCGGAATGCTCGTCATAGCCAGGGCCCCGGTTCAGGTCTTGACAGATCAATTCTTTACTCAAGGCTTCTTGTGTGTGATGAAAAATGTATGATTTTATTTATAATTTTACGTGACAAGAATTCATGCTAATTAAATATGGTGCTTTAAGCATAATTTTATACTAAATTAACAAAAAAATTAGACTCAATAAAATGAATATCGAGATCAATTGGTTATCTCTCTATAGTTGATGCTTAAAAATATTGATTTTCAATTGACTAGAAAAATTTTTTAAAAATAATTTGATCTTAATTTATATCATTACCTTAATTTTTAACTTTATCAATAATTTTATTCTGTATGTGAAAAATGTTTGATAATTCAAAAAGCAGTGAATAAAATTGTCCACACAAAATTATTCAATTTATAAAAGATAATTAAGAAATACATCAGAACAACATTCAATTCAATAGAAATAAAACATATCTTCATACCCACGTTATTTGTACAAAACTCTTTCTTATGGGAAATACATTATTAAAGATTAATAATAAGAAAGAGGAAAAAAAATGATGAATTATTTATGCAATAGAAACAAATTCTCCACAGTCAAATATTTTTTTTTTCTTAAACTACCTTAAATAAAAGTTGACATAAAATGTTAATTTTGTTAAGGCTATTTTCATTTACAAAAGAATAATTAAATAATTAAGTTTAATTAAAAATATTAACAAAAGATAGTCAAATTAAAACTTTTTGATCTTCTGAGTAGCAAAGAGAGAAATTAAAACTTTTTGGTCTTATACTTCATAAAGCATAAAGTACAAATAATTTAATAAGTAAAATAATGAGAAAATACATAACGACCCCCCTGATCTTATCCAAGGATTTCAAAAAGACACTTAAAGTTTAGATACGACCTATTACCCCACGATTGATTTTTAATCCGTTGTAAATACACAATTTTAACCATATTGTTTAGTAACCCATAGGCGCGTGGTTGACACTCTCTCTTTAAATAATAATTTATTTTCTCTTTCCTCTTCTTCCATATTCACCTTGCTCATACCTCAAGAAGAAGATTATTTCAGAAATCAAAATTACTAAAGGTTTTTTCTTTTGTTCATAATGTGGACTGATAAGGAAAAATTACTTCCCCAAGAACCTGAAGAGAAATTTATTAATATTCATAATATCCAACTCAAATCCATAAGATTAGTCAAGAAAGTGATGCATTTGTTCATGTTATTGCTTTAATCATTGGTATCTTGATTAGCTGCCACAGTACAATATGGGGGGTGCGGATAACTTGGATAACTTAAATAGATCTATTATTGATCCAATGGATCTATTTTTGTTTATGCGTGGATATTTCTTAACTTCTCTAATCATTTTTATTTTTAGTTTATTTATTTCAATTTTATTAGTATTCATATTTTGGGGGGTGATCGGATGGTATTTGATTAAATGCTTTACTGTAATATTCTTTAGTTTTTTCTCTTAGTCTTTGTAATTCTTGTATATTATTTTGGAGATATTCTAAATATTCTATATCTTTTGTTCTAAAATATTCAATTAAATTCTCTTTCATAAGTATTCCTGTTAATCTTATTTCTTCCATACCTTGTCTCCAATATTTTAAATACTCATAGTCTATCATTTTATCCTTAAGTAGTTGTGATACTGCAAATTTCTTTGTAATAATTTATTCTAATTGTACTACATCTGATATTAAATTCTAGGTTATCTATTTCGTTAATTATCTTGTCTTTTTCGTCTATGAATAATTCCATGCCTAAATCATATTCTAAACTGTCTTTTAATTCTAGTTGTTTTATGATTTTATTTATCCAAATTAATCTTTCTTTTAATTGTTTTCTTCCTTTTCTAAGCTGGTTTCTATAATTAATTTCTTCATGTAGCCAACTTTGTTTTTCTCTAACTCTTTGAATATATTCTAGCATTTTTAATCTGTATAATATCCATCTGAATAATAACTGTCTGAATTATTTCTACCATAGAAATCTATATTTTCTAATTCATCTTCTATCCAATTAGTACTTAGTAACTCATCTTCATAATCAAATATTTTTCCCATATTATTTTATTTATGTTTTCTAATTATAAGTCTTTTATGATATATAAAACTAGTATCTTAGTTTCATCAGATATATATCTTGTCATATTATCCATATTATGCTTAGGTTTCTATGAATAACTTGGATAACTTGGAATTAGATTCTAGTAATGAATTGTTTTATCAAAGTATTTATTAGTTGTTTGTTTTAATCTTAATAATTCCTCTATATTTTCATTAAGGAATTCTATATATTTTATATCTTTAGTTCTCATATATTCGTCTAAATTTGTTTTCATTGGTTTTTTATTAATTGTATATTTTTCATATCCTTTTTCCAATTTTCGTAATCTATCATGGTTGATGTGTAGGTTTGGTATGTAAGTTTTTGTAAGAGTAGGTAGGTAGGTGTGGTATATAATTTATTCTAGGTAAAAAATATTTATCAAATATTTTTTCCAATATGATTTTTCTAATATCTATAATTTCTATATCCTTAAGTATATACAAAACAAGTATTTTGAATTTATCTACCATTTCGTCAGATAAATAAGTATACATTTTTCATATGATGCTTTTTCAAATTATTCCTTTCAATCATACACATAACAAAATATAATCATTTGAGATTACTATATACTAGATTATTCTTACATAACATGTTCTTCGGTCACTATTAGCATGGTAATCTGGATATTTTTCCCTTAAACAGTGCCTCTACTCTGGCTACTCCCCTATCACAGCTTTCTTGCCTCACCGGTTTCACCTTTAGGATGGCATAGTTCTTAGGAATTTTTCTCCTTTTTCCTCTTTGCTAATAAACTTCTTAACATACTATTTTTTAAATAATTCTACTATAAAGTAACTAACATGAACTTATTTTATCATATTATGATTGTCAGGAGTTTATGAATTTAGCTATTTATAATCACAAATATAAATACCTGTTATGTAAATCTGATAATTCTAGATTTTCCATAGTTGTCTGATTCATAGCTTTTCCTTGGAAATATAAATTTTTTTTATTAAATAATTCAAAAGTTTTTTTGTGTACAAGAGAAAGTTTTGCTTCAACTCATGAAGGCTTGCCTCTAACTATGCAAATGTTCTGCTATTTATAATCCTAAAAAGAAAACGGGTATCTTGTTCTATACTATTCCTAACTTTACACGTATTCTACTTAATAATTCACATGTAATAAAAAGTCAAAAAGGCTATAAAGCTATAAAGGCTATAAAGCTATACAAGACAAAAATTCAAAGACTCCAAAAAATCAAAGACTTAAAAAGTCAAAAATAATAACTACATAATTTCTTTACGTAAAGATAATTCATCTTTTCTCAATATGTCTCTTTCTATCTTCATATGTCACTTTCTTCCATTAATATCTTGTCTTCTTCCATTATTGCTTCGTTGCTCTTTTTTTTAATCTTCTTGCTATCGTAGCATCACATCTGGAATAAAGTTGTCTTCCACTACATCTGCTGCATATGTGGTCATCGTATCTTTGGCCAACTTGTTTACAGAATTGTTTCATAGCTTCTTCTGAAATAACTGCTTCCATAATAGATCTTCTTATTGGTAACTCTTCTGGTTTTAGGATTGTTATGACCTATTTTCTTATCTCTTCTCTTTCGTTTTCTCTAATATTTTTACAAGTAGTGTAAACCAATAATTGATTTTTGTTATAGTAAATCCAAACTAGGTTTTGATTAATATAATTATTTACTAACTCAATCAATATACTGCTAAGTCCAAAAACTCTTTTATTTTGGTAGAAATCCGGTATCTGATTTTTGGTTATCTCTTCTTGTTCATATATTTCTTCAAGGATAATATAATCTCGTGACATTCCTATCTTGACAACAGTAATTGTCTGTTTTATTTCATCAAACAATATTTCTGCTGGTGCTGAGTAGAAACGAACATAGAATAATTGTCCCTTCGTAATCCTTTGATAATCCATAAATTTTTTGTGACTATCTGGAATTCTTGTTAACTCTTCTCCAGTAATTGCGTAAACTGTAGATAATAGTCCATAATAGTAACATGAAGAAATTAAGTTTGCACTGGTGCCAGGCAAAGCAATAAATTTGTTATAGTTCTGACATTTTTGTGTAATATATCTTTGGTTTTGTTTTGCTAAATCTTTATTCCGGATAGGTTTTGTATTTAGCAATTTTTGTAAGGTATAAATATTATCAATATATGTACGAGTGATATGGTTATAAGTCTGCTTTTGTTGATTGAGTGATTCAGAATATGTGTATATCTGGGGAGGTATAGTTGACTCTGGTTTTTGTATATTTGGTGTATATGGTTTTGAGAATATCTAGTTGAGGTTATAATTCTTTTTCTTTGGTAGTTCAGGTTTATTTTGAGTGACTATGTTCTTTCCCTTGGATACATCACTTGCACCTGCAACTGTAACTATAATTTCGTTAGTAATTTGAGTTTTTAGGTGTTTCTTATCGTCACCTTCTAGGTCTAGTTTTTTAATGTGCTCTTCCTGCACAGTATCTTTGCTAATAGCTTCTTGTTTTTTTTATAATGCTCAACCTGTACTTTTACATTTGTAACTTCAGTAGTTAATCTGATAAATCGTTCTTGTGATAACTTCATTTGTTCAAACACTTGTAATATTAAGTCTGTTTGGGTATCTTTGACATCAGCTTCTTCCATTGGTAAATCAGTTTGAGTAGCTTTGTCTTGATATGTAATCTACAATAACATTCTTGTCAGTCTTGATTACTTCAATCGTAAATGTAAAATTTAATATATTCAATACTAATCTCCGAATTTTCTTCGTCGTAACTGAGTTTTGTATATTTCTTGTTAACCACCATCGAACTTGGGTATTATCTGTACTCACAATATATTTGTTATATATAATGTATGGTTCAAAGGTTAATAAACATTTATATAATGAATATAATTCTTTTCTATTTATTTCCCATTTTATTTTTGTTTCATTAAATGTTGAATAATATCTACAATGATGTTCTATTTTTTCATTTTCGTACCTATAGTTAAATACTCCTCCATAACTATATTCACTTGCATATGCTTCTACTATATATGTAAATTTTTTATTTTTTTCTGGGAATTGTAATTTTGGTAATTCTGACAAAGTAGTTTTATTTTTTGAACTTGTTTTTTATCTTCCTCGTTGAAATTAAATTCTACATCCTTTTTAAATTTTTTCTGTAAAGGCTTTAGGTTTTCTGCTAATTTTGCTATATATTCTCTTACTTGGTTTACTAATCCTAAAAATGATTGTAATTTCTTTTTGTATCTAATTCTTCTTTTGAATTTATTATTTTCTGTACCATAAGTTGTTGCATTTTTACTCCACTTTTATCTATTTGTATCCCTAAAAATTCTATCTGATTTTTCATAATTTCATCTTTCTTTTCACTTAAATTTATTCTCGATTTTTCTATTATATCTGTAAATTGTTCTAATAATTTTAAATGTTCCTCTTTAATTTTTGTGTATAGTAGTATATCATCTATGTATACTATACAATTAGGTAATTGTTTAAAGTAACTATCCATAAAGTGTTGGTATCTACCTGGTGCATTTTTATATCTAAATGGTAATACATTCCATTCATAAAATCTTTGTGGTACCGTAAATGCGGTTAGTTCCTTAGAATCTTCCTCTAACTTTAAGTGGTAAAATCTTGATTTACAGTAAAATTTACTATAGTAGTT
Organism: Capsicum annuum; assembly: GCF_002878395.1. Lineage (NCBI taxonomy): Eukaryota > Viridiplantae > Streptophyta > Magnoliopsida > Solanales > Solanaceae > Capsicum > Capsicum annuum. The sequence goes on from NC_061119.1 coordinate 30,163,862, forward strand.
ATATCCTTGTATTTGTCTTATTTTGAATATCTTATTTGGTATTGGATAATTGTATGTCATAGTTTTTGCATTTAAATTTCTGTAGTCAATAACCATTCTACTTTTTCCTCTTTTTTGTTCACTATATTTATTTACTATAAATGCTGGACTATTATATTTACTATTATTTTTTTGTATATACTGTTTTTCTAATAATTCATCTATATATATTTTAAATTCTTTTAAATCATCAAAATTATATGTTAATGGTTTTTGAGTTATTATGCTATTTTTATCTATTAATTCAATTTTTATAGTAGTTTTATGTTTTTTCCATCCTTTTAATAGATCTTCACTATATAATTGTCTTAATTTTTTCTTTATTATTTCTACCTTATGTATTGAAAATATAGTTATTTCTTTTTTATTTATCGAAAATACAGGTAGTTCTAGAGTGTCTTCTGCATTTTTTATATTTTCTAACTTTTGTGTAATTTTTTCACATCCTTTTATCCAATCAATTTTCTTTCTTATTTTATTAATAACTCTTTTTTCTCTTACTTTTTGTTTACATGGTGTTGTAAACCACAAATCTGTTTTAGTTATTATATGTGGGTATAATTTGTCTAAAAATGACATTCCTAAAAGCATATCTTTTGATGTTAGTTCATAATTATAGATTTCTTCTATTGTTATTATTTTATTCCATATCTGTAATTTTACTTTTTTAGCTTTATATGTAATTAAACTTCCTTCATTATTAAATCCTTTGACTACTATTGGTATTTTTAATTTATCTCATTTATTTTCTGATAAACAGTTGTATCTACATAAGTTTGCTTCTGCTCCTGTATCTATCATAGGTGTATAATACCTATTATAATATCCTTCTACTATTAATTTGACAAGTACATATATTTTCATATCATGTTAAAGTTCTTTTTATGAATAATTTCTCTTTATTTTATGTTATAGATAATTGTGTATGTTCTATATTGTATGGTGTTACTTGTTCTAACCATTTTATTCCTAATATTATATCTGTTTTTTGCATTTCTTCCTTTATTTCAAATTCTATTTTTATTTTCCTAACCCCGATTATTATTTCTTTTTCTACCGTACCCTTAATATTTATTAGACTCCTTGGTAGATCTAGGCATATATTACTATTAGATTTTATTTCTTCATTTCTTACTAGATATTTTGCTATATAATTTTCTTCTTGTCTTGTGTTTAAGAGTATTAAATATTGTTTTTCATTTATTGTTCCCGTTATGCAATATTGGTTTGAATTAACTGTTGAAGTTGTTTCATAACTTGTTCTTTTTTATGAATTTGATGATTCTGGTTTTCCATAAGCTATTCTTTTTTATATACTTATTCTATCATTTATTATTTCTAAATCTTCTTCTATGTCTATATTTTTGTAACTATAATCATTATTATCAATTGTTTTTACAAATTGTTCAAAAGGATTTTCTATTTGTATTTTATTAATTTTATTTTTTCCTGCTATTTTATGTTTTGTTGTTACTACATCTAGATTTTTACATCTTGCTGTAAATATTTTACTTCCTGGGGTTAGTTCTATTCCTTATATTTTCCAATATAATACTAATAATTTATCTATATTTTTATCTGTTATTGCTACTGAATAATTCACACTTATTATAAATTTAAATTTTTGATATATTAAATTTTCTTTTATGGCTATTATTATACTTGTTTTCTACAGGTTTTATCATTCTATCATCTGCAAAATATAATTCTATTGGTATATCTATTTCTTCTCAAAAACATTCTTTTATTAATATCTCTGTTCCTCCAAGGTGTACATATTTAATTGGGTCTTTACTTTTTATATTGTTTATTTCTTTATTAATTATTCTTTTTGTTACTAGTGGTATACTAGCTCTTCCTTTTGCATATCTACAGTCTATTACATGTTCTTTTTGGCTTACTACGTAGTATTTTTCCTTTTTTCTACTAAATATATTTTTATTGTTGTTATTTTAAATATTTTTTCTACACTTAGGTCTAACTCTTTTCCTTTTATTTCATCAAATATATGACTATCAAATATTATTTTTTAATTTGTTCTTTATTCGTTTAAATATTCTTCCTTTGTTATTATTTTTATATCTTCTTCAGTTATTTGGTACATTTTTATATCTTCTTCAGTCATTTTGATTCATCTAATTCACTATCTATTTCATTATCTGTTTAATTCTCTGAAATTTCATATATACTATCTTCACTTTCTAATTCGTTATCTATATAATCTATCTGCATATATTGTGTATTTTATATTTTTATTTCTGATATCTTTTTCTTTTTTGGGTTTTTTAATAATTTACAATCTCTAGCTAAATGTCCTAGTTTTCCACAATTATAACAAGCACATTCTTTTATAGATTTCTTTTTCCTATATGATCTTTTATGTTTATAATTTTTTACATAATAGCTTTTTCTTGGTTTCTTATACTTATATTTTGATTTCTTATGTCTTTTTCTTTTCTTATAATATCTTTCTTCACATCCAAATTGAGATGATATTTTATCTTTGCAACATGCTAAATTTCTTATTAATGTTTTTTCAATTTTTACTTCTTCTCTATATTTTTCACATAGATTTCTATACCATTGCTGTAAAAATTTTATTCTTGCTCCTAGGGTATCTACTATTTTTGCTTCATTCCAAATCTTTATTATTTTTGAACTAAATGGTTCGGGTAATTTACTAAAATATAATTTTCTTGTTTCTTTACTTTCTTCTATATTATATGTTCCTTTATAATAATATTCTTTAAATGCGCACGTATACTCATCTATACAGCACATATTACATATTGCTAGTTTAACATTAAATTTCTATTTATATCTTTTTCTTTATTTTGCTCTTCTTCTTCTATTGTTACACTGCTAAATTCATCTCTTATAGTTATTTCATATTTTTTCAATATTTTTGCTGGTAGTATTTTAGTAGTTGTTGATGTTCCTTCTGTTTTATTATCAGATCTTAATACCTTTTTACTTAGTTCGGCTAGGTTTAAAAATCATAATTTTACTGTTCCTATTAATGTCTTTTCAATATATTTTGGTGTGTTTGCTGTATCTATTTTATTATCTAATAATTATTTTGACATATATCCTACCCATAGTTGTATTATTTTATTTGTGTCTATTACACGGTCTACATCTGAAAAGTTGTAATTAATTATTTGTTTTGGTGTCCATTTATTATATTCATCCTTTGGATTATATCTTTTAAACTTAGTTTTTTAATTATATGTTAGTTTTCTTATTTCTGATGTACTATGTATTATAATTTTATTTAGGGTATTTACTTCTATATTTATTAGTTCTAGATTTTCTTTATTAATTACTTCTTGTTTTTCATTAATTTCTAGTTTTCCTATGTTTTCTAGAATTTCTGTATATGTTTCACTATCTTTCGAATCATAATTATCTGTTTCTTCAGCATCTATTGTATTTATTTCTAATTCACTGGTTGCTAGTTCTTTATTTTTTATTTCTAATTTTTTTTTAAATTGATTTATCTCGTTTAATAATTTTTATTCTTTATCTTTTTCTTCTTTTTCTTTCTGTCTTTTTTCATATAAATCTTTTAGCATTTGTAGTTCTTTTTCTAATTCAGCAATCCTACTATTTTTAGTTTCTTCTATTTTTCGTATTTTTTCTGTGCTTTATTGTTTTATTTTTTTTATTTCCTTTTTCCTATCTATTTCTTCGTTTTTTCTTTCTATTCTTACCATGGCTGCCAACTTATCTTATAATTTTAATTATTCTTTTTCTAACATTAAATATAAATGTTTACCTATTTTCTTATATCTTCTTCCTAAATTAGAGAATACTATTTTTATTTTTTATCCTTCGTGATTTTCATATGTTTTTTCATCTATTATAAATTCTTCTTTGTTCATTTTATTTAAACATATATAGGTTATGTTGATATATATATTCTAGACTATCTATTGTTAATTCTAAATTTGATATTTCTTCTTTATGTGCATTTATTGGGTTTTACTAACTCCGGCAATTATGTTATACAGTAGTGTCTTTCTATCCTTATTTTTAATTCTTTACATTTTTCAGATATTATTTTTTTAATTCTTTATATTTTTGTAATTTTTGTATGTTATTCATCAAAGCAATATTTATAATATTTTGGTGGATATCTAAATCTAATTTTATCATAATTAATAAATTAATCAAATAAATTCAAATACATAGTACTTCCGGTAACATTAAACAACATAGGCTCAAACCCATTGTTTGTCTGAAGATGCTTAACTTTTCTTTTAGTCTGCCTCTTAACCATGGTCTTCCATTTAACAAACTTCAGAAATGCCACATCTTTTGTTTTTAGAAAAAACGCCCATACCATTCTTGAGTAATCATCAATCGACGTCATAAAGTACCTAGCACCATTTGTCAAGGGAATTCTGTTTGACACAAATCTGAATGTATATAATCAAACTTGGCATTGGTCTTTTGCTATATTTTCTTATTTAACTTCACCCGAGTTTGCTTTCCAAACACACAATGCTAAAAAAAATCAAGGTTTGGTTTTCATGACCATCCAACAAATTCTTCTTGTACAATAGAGAAAATCCCTTGTCACTCACATGGCCAAGTAAGAAGTACCACAATTAAGACTGATTCAGATCACACTTCCCAAAAGCTACAATTGTTCACCCTTCAACTACACTTGTTTGAAGATAATACAGTCTGGAATAAAGCTTTCCTTTCATGGGTAACATGAAGCCATTACACATCTTAAACATTATATTCTCAGAGTGATACTTATAACACTGATCGTCCAAATTAGAAAGATAAATCAAATTCTTCTTAATTCAAAGAACATGCCAACACTCTATATTTCTAATAAAGCTATTGAACAATCTTAATTGATGTTACCAATCCCCTCTACCTCTAATGGATTATTATCACCAAGGTAGGCAGTCCTACTCATCTTCTTGTAAGTTGCAAACTAATTCTTGTGTGGACATATTTCAAAAGATCCACCAAAATCAGGAATTCGGGAATTTCGCCTACAATCAGAATGCACAGCAAAAACGTCCCATACATAGTTACTGTCATCAGAATTACTAATAGTGCCAACAATATTTGTCGAGTAATTAACTTTTTACTTTCCTATTTTCTCCTTTAGCTTAGGACAATCTCTTCTATAATGACCCTACGCACCACACTAATAGCTATTCTGCTTACTTGTTCTTAACTTAAAAAAAGTGATAGACTATTTCCTAATTAATCAAGTCTTTTTGTCGTGTGCATCCCCTACTCATGATATTGTCGTCCTCAGCTCTGCTATCTTTAAAGGTCTTCTTCAACTCTTTAGATTTTAGTGCATTATTAACATCATATAGTGAGATACTATCTTTTCCATATAGGAAAATAACAATAAAAGTATTGTAAGATGTAGTTAAAGAACATATCGTGGTCAAGATTTGATCCGTACTATCAATTTTGATATTTACGCTCTTCGATTCTATCATAATTGACTCATCAACGTGAATTTTAACTTGTGTGCCTTCATTCATACGAAGATTGTACAACCTCTTTTTCAAGTAGAGGTGGTTTGTAAGTGATTTACTCAAATACAAACCTTCCAACTTCTTCCATTCAATTGCTGTAGATTCCTCTTCATTAATTTCTGAAGAACGTTAGAGATAACGCTCATGGGATCGTTCTCAAAGCCCTCTCCTTCGTGTCTTCTTGCTTTAAGTTATTAGTTTATTGGATTTTAAACTACTATAGGATAATTTCTTCTACTTTCTCTTAGTGTTAGTAAATGCTTGTGGGGTTATTGGTTCTCCCAACTGAGAATGGTGCGGATGCCCCTCATGTCCAATTCAATCATGACAATTGTACGAACGGGTCATAATTAAAAAAATAGGGAAACAAAACTAAATTTAAATAAAATTTAATTTATCTAATCTTTATTCATTTGAGGAATCATATTTCTAGCCTAGGTATACAACTTATCTTTTCCTTATTGTTTTTTAAAAACAATACTAAATTCTTTTATAGCTAGTGAAGGAGGAAAGTTAATATAAATTAAAGATAAAAATGGAAGATTAAAGCACCAAGCAAGAGAACAAAAAGGAAAAATGTTTAAGAAAACTTGTAATAGTGGACTTGATATTGGAGTAGGTGCTAGTACCTGTAAATAATACTTACAATTTTTTAATAATTTAGAAATAAAAAACTGATTCTCTTTTGTATCAATTATCTATTTTTGACTTATTTAAATTAATTAATGGAATAATAAGTGTATTCACAAATTTTGGGAACTCTTCTGTTGTTCTATACCGCATGTAACATTCTTAAAATGTTAGTACGATTTTTTTTTAGAAATCAGTTATGACAAAGAAATAATCAGATAGATTTTTTTTATGAAATATAATAATAGTTGGAGAACCCTTTTATTTTTTCTAAGAAGAAATTTTCTACATTCCAAAAACAAATCTTGAAAATAATTTTAAGAAAATTGCTCGAATAATTCATACATCTGAAGCAACAAATCATAAAAGAACACCACTAAAAAACTAATCATAGTTAGAAGGTAACATATTACATACCATTACATGAACGGTGGAACATAGGGAATGATGTCGTGATAGGTGTTCACTTCATGATGTGAAGAACATATATGAAGATTTAAATAAAATTTATTCAAAAAAAGCTCAAGAATGATAATAGAAAAGAAATGTGTTATAATCGATGGAATATTGATGTGTATATCAATAACTAACTAGAAAAATGAGAAAGCATTTTTCGATATAGACGAGGATGCATAAGATCACATTTCTTGGTTGAAAACAAGTAGTTGTAGAAGGATTTCACCAAATGCTGGTCGGACATTCCTAAGGTAAGAAAATCTACTTCCAACCCTGTGCTCTCAATGGGCAAGGAGATTATTTAACTTAAGGATCGGCTCAAGGCAATTAAAGAAGGGTTGTTGGTTCTCCAGTAGTTGACTGCCAAGTTTCTGCAGCTGAGTAAGGAAAGAAGTACATATGTGAGCAAGGTTCACTTACTACTTGATGGTCTCTAGCATAAGTGTGTCATACTATTTAACATGTTGTTTGCGAGGGTCGACACCATCAAATCTAAGACTAACTCCTCAAAAACGGGCATTCCATATCAGTCCAAATTTCCAACTCTATCTTCTCCAAAATTTTCTAAAAATCCTATGAACGATTCTACTATAATATGCACAACACTCTTACCAATTTTTAGCTAAATGATAAAAATCCTATGAATGGTTTTGTCATATTACAAACAACACTCTCATATATTTATTAGCCAAACGATGAACTTTCGAAATGCTATTCATAAGGGGTTTGTCCCTCTTTATCTTGTGAGTTTTTAACTGATGTTCTAACACTTATCCTACCGCAATCTCCTTTCTGTGAATCAAACATTGCATAGTTAATATTTTATGTGTTTTGTCTTTGTTTGTTTTGCAGGCTCTGTTTGATTTGTGAGCTATACTCTTTTTGATTATTTCAAAAGGGGAAGAATAGATCAACATCAGATAACAGCTACAATGGAGCATAAAGACAAGGGTAGCCAGTTGACTACAATGAAGGTACAGAGTCAGCAAGACAGAGGGAGCTAATCAATTGCAATAAAGTCTATGAGTCAGCAAGACAGGGGTTGTTAGCCCACTGATGTTTAATTATGTCATTCTAAAAAATGGGGAGATTGTTAGATTCCCATTTCAACATAATATATTATAATAATGACAAACTAATAGTTGATAGTATGCAGAACATAACAGAAGGGTAATTAAGGAAAGGAAGATAAACATGGTGATATACTTGGAAGAAGATCCTGTGCAAACCCTAATTAAAAAGAAGTCAAAGCTGCACTTGGAATGACATCAAGAGAAGATCTCAAAAGATCTCATTAGATCTTAGATTGCATCGAAGATAATGATCAAATTGCAGAGCAACATTGAAAGAAGATCACACCCTCTTCATGGACATATCTGACATCAACATAAATGGTTGTGAAGAAAGGCAAGCCGCATTTTATGTACAAACATATTTGATATGGACATATTACTCTCTATCAAGGAATCAAATTAACTTCTTGATTAAGAAGAAATACCTTGGATATTCATTCTATGCAAGATAGAAGGATCATCTGAAGAATATAAAAGGAGAAGACTAAAAATGATAGACATTACACAACTTCCCAAGAAATTCAGTGTCTCTCATTCTTAGTCGCCATTAAGCTTTGTGTCTTTAAAGTTTAAAATAGTTGCAAAAGAAAAAGGTTTAGTCAAATTAGTCATACCAGTTGAGGCTAGATCATAAGATTTGAATAACAAAATAATATTCAGTAATTGCCTACTACAGTACTCCAACTCGACTTTGCATGCTCTAAGGAAACTCTTGAAACAAAAATGGTCGGGAAATATGCACCACATCGGTGTACCCAACTAGGATGAATCCCTATATCATTTTTATATGTACTTGTTCAATTGTTAGCACATTTCAATATAATCTATTTTGTTCAGTGTACTAATCTGTAGGTGAGTTGACTGTCAAGACTGATCAATCGACTTAAGAAAAAAATTTAAATTCACCCCACCCCCATTGAATTTCATAATGTAATTGGCGTGGATCCCTAATATGATGAAATACATTCAATATAACAACTTACCATAGTCACTTTTTCTGCCTTTGCCTTTGGATCAATTTCTATCTTCATTTTTCACCGAGGAAAATATGTCTTCCCACTTCAACTATTGATCTACAAATTCTACGTTTTCTCGTATGAAAGTAAAACTGCAATACAGAGTAGCTACATTACACAATAATTCTATATAGTAGTTGCATTACAAAATAATTCTATATTGAAGAATTTTTTTAAATTTTTTATAGTAGTTACATTACAAAATAATTAAAATCACAAGAATTGTGTTTGATGATTTCTAATGCACGTAAAACAAAGAAAACCTCACCTTACCATTTTTTTGTTTGAAGGAGAAATAAAAGAGAAAAATATTTAAACTAAGTATTTACTTGGAAATAGCTATCAGTTAGTATTTACTAATGGCTATCAGTGGTAGAGCACATAAGCGATCAAGGCTTGATCCTCACTATCAATTTGGATAACTAAGCTCTTCAATTCTGTTACACTTGAATTAAACTCATCAAGGTGAGTTTTAATGGGTGTACCTTCATTCATAAGAAGATTGTACAACCTCTTTTTCAAGTAGAGATGGTTTGTCTTTCATGGAATAATAATCCTCTAGCCTTTTTTTATTCCTTTGCTATAAATTCCACTTGATTAATTTCCTGAAGAACATTATTCGTAACGCTCATGAAGATCGCACTGAAAGCCGTCTCCTTCAATTCTGCGTTCTTCAATTCTTTCAACACTTCTGAAAAAGATGTGTCAATTGACTTCCATAACCCTTGTAACACTAGGTAAGACCTCATTCTAATCTCCTATTGTTAGAAATTACATCCCCTATCGAATTTCTCAATTTCATAAATTGTTGAAGATGATGGATAGATCCTAACCATTTACTATGTGTGGAACACCAACCTTGGTTTGATACCAATTATTGCTGGAACATTATGGGTAAAGTAGCACCCAACCACAAATGAAGAAAATACAGAAGAAAAATAACATAAGGTATTAACAATGTTTGTGTTAGCCTAATCCTCCAAGAAAAGGTAGAGAGATTTTTTCAATATGAATGAAAAAGAAGAAGTGCGCAATGATTTAGAATCTCCAACTACATACCCTATATATAGACCCCATAAAAGTCTCAAACCTATAAGGAAAATGTTTTCCCAATCCTACAAGGACTACATTTGTCTTTTCCAAATCTATTAACAAATAGAGATTATATATTTCCTAAAATATACAAGGGAAAAATTTAGACATAATGAACAATTATCTAATAACTAGATTGTTGTAATTTTCATTAGTAATTAAAAAATTCCATAATATACATCTAGATCGAAAACAACAATATTGTTATCACTACAAATTAACATCCCTAACTTCAAACTAATATTAAATTGTTCATTTATTTAGTTAAACAGAAATAAAATTTAAAATTTTTACCTAATACACAAAAATTGTTGTAAAGACCTTGTCCGTTAGTAAGTATAAGCCTTTCGCTTAAAATTTCATGTTAAAAAATTCTTTCGTGATTCAAAGTTAATAAAATTTAAGCTAGGATAGTTTCAAATGAAATTGAAGTGAGGTATGATTTGGGGAAATTTGAAAATAACTTAGATAATATGATGATATTTAATTTGATCTCAAGCTAGCTATGTTTATAAGAAACCTCGATGGATTTTACAGAATCAAATTTGGATTTGAAGAACTCCTAAAATTGGTCTTTGTGTAAGGAATATTGTTTGGGATATTTTGGATTTAAGGTGTGCTGTGAAAAAGGGGATTTTTCAAGGGAATTGGGAATTCTATCGTATAGATGTTGCTATATAACGTGTATGTCGCAATAGCAATAAACTAAAAACCAGTAAAATTTTGGTTATGGTGACAGTCAATGCGGTCAAAGGGCCGCTATGATGAAAATATTGCTATAGCAATCTTGCAATTGCAACATATGCCCCTATAACAACTTAAAATCATTGCTTTATTTTAGAAATCCCCCAAAATAGTTTATTTTTTCATAAAATATTTGGGGTTTTAACAGTGGGAAATTGGACAAAACCATAGGGTTTCATTATATTTTTCTATTAAGGTAAGGAATACATCCTGTTAACTTGTAAATAAATAATCTAGTCTTAGAATTTCTAGTTTGCGTAGTTCAGAGAAGGATAAGGGCTGGATTTTCTTTGTTTTCTAGTGTAAAGGGGTAAATTGAGTATACAATCAATGATTTTTGGTTAATTTTTGTTTTTTTACACTTATATGTCATTAATTCACCAAATCATCCATGAAACTGGTACTTTTGGGTAAATTAAGGTAGAAAAAGCCCTACAACAAGGAGGGAATTGTCATGAGCATGTCCTTTGAGTTCGAAGGTGAGTTCCAAAAATGGTAGGTCATTTCATTAATTTTGTGTTTATATGTATTTTACCGACCAAGATCAAGAAAAAATGGCACGGATGGTCAAGAATCCTACGTAGTCGAGTTGTGAAAGCTTAGTCCGAGGTTGGTGATGGAATTCTAGTTTAATCTAATTTGGATTATATGTATTTTCTATTTCTTAGTGTGTCTTGTTAGAACACGATGTTTGGTGTGGTTAATTTAATAATTCTATTCTTATTTTATGATTTTGTTCAACCTTACGGTTAAATAAGAAATGCTCTGGTATCTGGAATGTTTTCTCGAGATTTTGATGGAACAAGGTTGGAAACACTTTGTCTGATTGTTTTAGTAGATGGACAAAAAGTTTTCCATGCAGGTCATAGTTAGAGGGTGGTTATGATATCCATATCATGTAGGTACGAGGTTCAGATAAGTTTGACGGTCCCATGAGTCAACCAGGGAATGCATTTATTTTGATTATTGCTTAACCTGTGTTGACCTGTTTATTCATTGTGTGACTTATTTGACTTAATGATAAATGACTTGACTTGATTTTTTTAATCGTAAACTTCTTAACTGATACTTTTTATTCTGGGTGTAGGTTAGAATAAACATGGATAAATTTGTTGTACTATATTTTGGTTATATGCCTATTTCTCATCTTCAGTGGCCAAATCACCCTACTAGTGCACTGTTGTTCTGGTGTGATGATACTTTATCTACTCTCACTTTTGTTGAGTGTAGCGCATATTCCAGCGGCTCCGAAAAGACTTCAATTGATTCTAGCGAGTGGGTTTAGATTTTAGCATTGAGCAATTTTTTCCACTACAATGGCATCTTTCCTTTATGTCATGGTCCTTTAGTTTGTATGCATTTTTTTCCAATTTTGGGATTTCTTCCCGTTCTTTATATTTTTAAATATTTTTGTAAATCGACTTTCAAATTCTAGGGTATTTTCCTTTTAGTACTTATTTCCGCATTGATTTAAGTTGTTAGCTTGTTGGATTTTAATCTACTATGGGATAATTTCTTCTATTTTCTCGAACATTGGTAAATGCTTTTGGGGTAATTAGTTCTCCTACCAGAGAATGGTTTGGGCGCCCCTCATGTACAATTCAATCATGACAATTGTACTAATGGGTAATAATTAAAAGAAATAGGGAAACGAAACGAAAGTTATGTAACATTTAATTTATATAATCTTTATTCCTTTAAGGAATCATATTTCTAGCCTAGGTATACAACTTATCTCTTCCTTATTGTTTTTTAAAAACAATACCAAATTTTTTTCTAACTAGTCAAGGAGGAAAGTTAATAGAAATTCAAGATAACAATGGAAGAATAAAGCACCAAGCAAGAGAAAAAAAAAGGAAAAAAGTTTAAGAAAACTTACTTGTAATGGTTGACTTGATATTGGAGTGGATGCTAGTACCTATAAATAAAACATACAATTTTTAATAATTTAGAAAAGAAAAAATGATTCTCTTTTGTATCAATTATCTAATTTTTGAATTATTTAAATTAATTAATGGAATAATAAGGGTTTTATACAAATTTTCATGAGCTCTTCTGTTGTTCTATACCTCATGTAATACTCTCAAATTGTTAGTACGAATTTTTTTAGAAATCAGCAATGACAAAGAAATAATCATATAGAATTTTTTTTTATGAAAAATGATAATAATTGGAGAACCCTTTTATTTTTTTTAAGAAAGTATTTTCTACATTCCGAAAACAAATCTCGAAAACCATCTTAAGAAAATTGCTCAAATGATTCATATATCTTAAGTAACAAATCATAAAAGAACACCATTAAAAAACTAATCTTAGTTAGAAGCTAACATCCTTTACTTGAACTGTTGGCACATAGGAAACGGTGTCACTTCAGGATTTGAAGAACATATATGAAGCTTTAGAGAATAAAACTTATAGAAAAAAAAACTCAAGAATGATAATAGAAAAGAAATGTGGTTTGATCAATAAATATTGAGGTGTATATAAATAACTAACTAGAAAATTGAGAAAGTATATTTCGATATAGATGAGGATGCATAAGATCAGATTTCGTGAAAGTAAATAATGTTATTGTCCATGTTTTGACATTTAACTAAAACTAAAATTTGATTAAAATTTGGTCAATAAAATCTGGTCAATCATTATTTATTATTCTAGCATGTAACTATAATAGATTCTACTAATTTTGTTTTGACGTGAACATAATTAATTGGTCAAGCTACAACTTGTTGACCTCTTTTTAGATTATTAATAATCATATTTTTAGAGTTAAATTTTAAGTATCTAATATGTGCTCGCTTAAAAAATCTCACTTTTAAGATAGAAAGATATCATCTCCAAATAAATTGGTGAAAACAATATTCAATTAATTCTTGGCTTAACAGTATTCAGGAGAATAATCTTTTGACTGTGTAATGACCCGATTTGTAAAATTTTATGTCACGCCACGAACCCGAGCCTGGTCGTGACAGGTAATCTCAAGCCCATCATGGGCCAGAGACAAACCCCTTGTCGTACTTCAAGACCACATAAATGTAAACCGCGGAAGTCAACCAAACTAATGATAAATAAATGATACCAAAAGAAAATGTAAAGAGTCAAATGATAATTCTATGTATCCAACAAAATAACCAACCCACACTTGTCCATAAAAGCTTCTAAAATCATAATACCAACTAAGTCAGAACATGCCTCCGACTATGATAAAAAAGAATCCAAAGTACTAAATTAGTAATGAAAGATCAATGAAATGACAGAGCCTTCCGAAGGATGGAGGCTCACCACTTAACAAATGATCAACAAATGTATTGAACCACCTAACACTGCATGGGAGTACAAAAAAGTCCTCGCACCCTACATCAAGAAACTATGCAGCGTCCAGGGACAATCAGTGGGCTAAGCACTTACATCTCTTAAGTTTTATTGGGTTTTGAGTTAGAGAAAAGAAAAGTAGTATTTGATATTTATGAGCCGAAGAAAAGGGATTATTTCAAGTTTAAAAGTCTTGCAAGGGGTAAATAGATCAAAATACCATCACCCTAAAGGAAAAAAATAAAAACTGAGTGTTTTTAACACAACAGCATGGCACACCAATATTACATAGGCTAGCCTCCGTGCCTCACTACTATCATGGAGCTCGAGAAGCGTGACAAAAATTTTAAAACTTTCCCCAAAAGAAGCCCCAAATCCCTTTCAAAATTTTTAAATCTTTCACCAAACACCCCTTAACATCCACAATGATAATTCAAGTCAGCGATTAAAATTACGCACGTGGGAGGGTAAAAAATAAAATAGTTGAAAATTTTAGGGGTCTTACATTATCCCCCTTTGGATCGTTCATCCACGATTGATGAGTTAGAATATTTTTAACATGATAATCGTAAGGATACATCATAATCAAATGACAAAATTCGAAATTTGACAAGGGAGAAAGGAAACTCATACCATACGCACTTTCATGCAACACGGGGAACAAGAATTGGTACTTGGCTCTCATATCTTATTCAACTTCCTATGTAGCTTCTCCCACTTTTCGAATTCTCCAAAGAACCTTCACCGAGGCTACATACTTGGTCTTCAATATGCGCACTTGCCTATCCAATATTTCAATCGGGACTTTCTCACAAGATAATGAATCCATAACACCAACATCATCAATAGGCAAGAAGTGAGCAGATTTAATCATCCTATTCATGATGAGCCAAATGAAATTATACTAATTTTGATGCTACGAAAGACTAGTAATGAAGTCCATATCAACCCTGATCCCTTTTAAAGCTTCTCTTAGTAATGTGACTTATAGGATGTGTTTGTATTATATTGCATGATTAAGAAGTATAAAATTAATTGGGCTACATAGTTTCGTGAATATATGTTGGAAGTGTTGCAGATGCTCATGCCTTGGATAGTTTACCCTATAGAATGCTCATTACCAAAATCCTTCTTTACTATTTCATTGATCTCTCTAGGTACCCGGTGGTAGAATTTCATCCATATCCGAGTCTAATATATTTATAAGCATGAGATATGTCCTGGTTGAAAATAAATGGTGCAAGAAGGATTTACCCAAATCTCGGCCAGACATTCCTATGGTAAGAAAATCTACTTTTAACCCTGTTCTCTCTGTGGGAAAGGAGATTTATGAAACTAATAATTGGCTCAAGGTAATTTAGGAAGGGTTGTTGGTTCTCTAGGAGTCGACTACCAAGTTTCCGCAGCTGAGTAAGGAAACAAGTACAAATGTCAGCAAGGTGCACATATCTCTTGATGTTCTCAAGCAGGAGGGTGTCAAGCTGTTTAACAGGCAATTTATAAGGGTGGATACCATCAAATCTAAGACTAACTCCTCAACAATGAGTTTACCTTATCTATCAAAAATTCCTGCTCAAGCTCCTCTAAAAATATTGAAAAATCCTATGAACAATCTATCAGAATATGCATAATACTCTTACCAATTTTTCGGACAAATGATAAAGATCCTACGAATGGTTTTGTCACAATATGCACAATACTCTCACCTATTTATTGGAGAAATGATAAACTTCCAGAATTCTATTCATAAGGGGTCTATCCCTCTTTAGCTTGTGGTTTTGTAACAGATGTTCTTACACTTGTCCTACCATAATCTCCGTTTTTTGCATCAAACATTTCATCATTATTCTATTATGTGTTTTGCCTTTATTTGTTTTGCTGGCTCTGTTTGTTTTGCATACTTTACTTATCTTGATTATTTCAAAAGGGGGAGATGAGATCAACATCATGTAAGAGCTACTATGGCGAAAAAAGACAAGGGGAGTCTGTCGACTTCAATGAAGACATAGAGTCAGCAAGATCGAGGGAGCCAGTCGACTGCAATGAAGTCACAAAGTCAGCAAGACAGGGGGAGCTAGTCCACTACAATAACATGAAAGTCAACAGATGTTTAACATTTTTCATTATAAAAAATTGGGAGTTTGTTAGCTTCCATTTCAACGTAATATGTTTTAATAATGACAAACTAATAGTTGATAACATGCAAGATATACAAGAAGGTTAATCAAGGTAAGGAAGATAAACATGGAGATATACTTGGAAGAACATCCCGTGCAATCCCTGATTACATGGAAGTCAAAGATGGACTTGGAACGACATCAAGAGAAGATGTCATTAGATGTTTGATTGCAAGGACAATAATCAGAAAATCTCAGAGCAACATGAAAAGAATATCACACCCTCTTCTTGGATATATCTGACATGGACATGAATGGCTGTGAAGAAAGGCTAGCCACATCTTATTTACGAACATATTTGATATTGACGTATTAAGCTCAATCAAGGAATCAAATAGACTCCTTGATTGAGAAGAAATATCTTCTATATTCATTTGAAGCAAGATAGCAGGACCATCTAGAGAATATAAAAGGGGAAGACTATAGACTAGAGTCCTTATGCAACTTCACAGGAAGAGTGTCTCAATATTAGTTTCCATTAACCTTTGTATCTTTAAAGTTTACAATACTTACAAAAGCGAAAGGTTTAGTCAATTTACTTATATTAGTTAAGGCTATGTTACAAGATTTAAATAACAAAAAAATACTCAGAAATTGCCTACTACCGTGCTCCAACTCTACTTTGAAAGCTCTAAAGAAACTCTTGAAACCCAAAAGGTCTGGAAATAGGTACCACATTGGTGTACTGAACCATGATAAATCTCTGTGTTATATTAATATTTACTTGTTAGCATATTTCAATTTGATTTGTTTTGTTTAGTCTACTAATCTGCAGGTAAGTTGACTCTCAAGACTGATTAGTCGACTCAAGAAAAATTTTCAATTCACTCCCCCACCTTCCCCAAGAATTTCATAATGTAATTGGCGTGGGTCCCTAATATGATGAAATACATGCAATGTAACAATTTACAACAATCACTCTTATCTGCCTTTGTCTTTAGATCAATTTCGACCTTCATTTTTTCACCTTGGAAAATATGTCTTCTCACTTCAACAATTGATTGACACATTCTACATTTTCTATTATGAAAGTAAAACTGCAATACAAAGTAGCAACATTACAAAATAATTCCATATAGTAGTTACATTACCAAATAATTCCGTATTGAAGAATTTTCTTAAATTTCGTATAGTAGTTACATTACAAAATAGTTAAAATCACTAGAATCATGTTTGATGATTTCTAATGCACATAAGACAAACCAAACCTCACCTTACCATCTTTATGATTGAAGGAAGAAGAAAAGAGAACCAGACTTAAACTAAGTTAGTATTTACTTGGAAATGGCTATCAGTGAATCCCAACTTCCAAGTATGACAGAAACAAAAAAACGTCATACATGTCGAAGGTCTATCTAAAACCTTCCTATGAATAAGAAAAATAGAGACATACATACATACATAAATAAATAAAAGTGAGTGTACTTCAGGAAAGTAGTAAGACTCGACATGGGGATAAAAGACATAAAGTATAAAAGAACTTATATTTACCTCTTCACATTTTCCATTCCGGCGTTGTCTCCTTTGATCTTCCCATCCTTGTAAATTGTCATCGTAATCGAGATTAACTCTATAGGGATCACTTCGCTCATCACCTTTCTATTATTTCAGTCCATAACCAAATATAAAATAGTTAGGCCTCTCCACATAATACCCATCCTCTACAGCAACCTTTTACTATAATACCTAGTTTTTTAGTTATATGTTCTCTATAATGTTATTTCACAATAATAAAACAAAATATCTAGACAAATGACTCTACTATGGTAATGTTTCATTATATTAGGAAAATTTACATAGAAACAATTATTCTAATCAAATGTACTTACCTTATTTGCTTTTATGGTATAAATGTTGTCTTCGCCTTTAGAAGGTATAATTGTAAAGTGAACCAAAGTCATGCCATTGACAATGGTGGTAACTAGCATTGACTTCCTCACAGAAGGCTGTTGGTACACTATCTTAGTTCCAATATCATTCTGCTAATAAGAAAATATGTTAAATTTTGTTGGAAAAGGTAAAAAAGAGAAATCAAGAGTTAAATTATTTTTGAAATACAGAAACGGAACATTTTTTTCCAAATATGCGTAAGAAAACATATCATACAATGAACCAATGGAGTAGTAACAGTTTTCCTTATCAAAACAAACAATTTAAGTTAATGGTAGAATTGCTATAAAGTAAAATGTGTCAATATTTAGTGCTTCTTGCACCTACATTATTTTTTGATCATACCTATTATAAGATACTACAAATGTCAACCTCACTTCGACAATCATGTTTTAGAAAACAAAAGGACATTTAAACATTAATTATTATCAATAATCAACAAAAAGAGAACATAGTTATAACATAACTATTTAAATATACTAGCTGAATTTCTTATTATTATGAAACGAAACTGAGAAAACGTTAATCTCCCACAACTGAGATATTCTTCCACACCAGAAAATTAAAACCAATTAGCAGTACTTAAAAGTCTTATGCTTAATATTCGATCGTAATAAAGAGTTGGCTAACAAGGTGAAATTGTATTGAATGTATTTTAAGATTTATTAAACAGAAAATCAAAGTTTAAAAGTTGCCGAAGTTTAGTTGGTGTAATTTTCTTTAGACATTAAAGAGTGATTTTTAAATCATATATACATAAGTTTTATTAGAAAACATTACTAAGACTAAGATATTAGTTTATTAGTGTTGCAGAAACATCGTGGGTTAACTAAAACACCACCACAAACAAAGAAAATAGAAAAGAAAAATAACACAATGTTTTAACTAGGTTCGGCTAGGCCTAATCCTCCAAGAAAAAGCAGCGGGAGTTTTCCATTATGAAAGAAAGAAGAAGTGTGTAAAGCTTTAGAATTTACAACTACTCACCTTATATATAGATCCAAAAATACTCCCAAACCTATAAGAAAAGGGTCTCCCAATCCTACAAGGACTATATTTTATTTTCCCAAATTTATTAGGACAAAGGGTTTGTTAAACCAAAAGGGATTATAAGTTTCCTAAAGTATACAAGGAAAAATTCAAGATACAGTCAACAAATCTTCCCCTTGGTTTGAATTTCCTTCATCAATTGGAAAGTCTTTCTATATCTAGCTTCCAGTTCCTGAAAGAGCTTAATGAGTGCTACACACACCAATTAAGTCAAGGAAATGACTAAATATATTTGTTGCGACTGCCTTGGTCATCATGTCTGTCTGATTATAATGTTTAGATACATAATTCACATCAACAATCAGTCACGACCCGAACTAGAGCCTGGCCGTGACGGACATCCCGAACCATGAAGGCCCGGACGTCCTACACTATCTAGTAGCATGGAAAACATTCATATAATAAGAGAAGATGCAGAAATACAATTTGATACAGAAACATGGTCATTAACTCTGAGATTCAAGACATAAGAATGATAGCTGCAATTCAAAACATCTCAATAAGATCTGACTCAGTCTGCAAAATTTCTACTATATCTCAAAACTGTTCTGAAAACCGGGATAAGGCCCCAGTAGACGAAAACAACGGAATACCTAATTTTAAATAACAGGCCTTCTGGAACAAAGAAGGCTTGCCACTGCACGGATCACTTCTTTCTGGAATACTCTATTGATTAGCCGAACCCTCAGACTGACCCTCCGATCATGGGAGGTAGGGGGTCAATACAGATGTACTGTTACGCAAAACAAATACAAAATATTAATTTATATTCAACATAAATGAGAGCAATTTAAAATAGTTCATAAACATATCATATAGTAAAAATCTCATGGGCATTTACGAAAGACTGTAAAATCATCTAAACTCTGTGACATTCTTTGTTTTACTTATATGCTAGGTGGTATACCCTACAACTCTAAAATTCTACGGTTTATATGGAATCTGCCATTGACTCTGTGGGGAAGCCTCCAACCCAAGTGTACCGCAAGGGTTGGAGTCTCTGACTCTGCTATGCCACACGACGTCGCCAGCGTAAAAATAATATACCCAGATCGGCAAATCATGGTTTTAGTCTAAGAGTTACTTGAACTCAAGCCTTCATCGGGTAACCACGTAACCCTCTTTAAGCCTATTTTAACTCTTTATAACATGCATTCTCTAAAAATATATTCTGAAAACATATTCTATTATGGCATACATATTTATGGTACCATCATACCATTGAATTGCAAGTCACATCTCTGAGCCATTATTAGTATATTACAATCTCTGTTTTCAAAACATAAATTCGGGACCACCATATCAATAAATCATTTCAAAGAACTCTTTCTCTAAAACTCATGTAAACACTTGTATGCAACTCTCTTTGTGAAACTTTCAATGATGCAAGGTGGGCATGTCAAAACTCTTAATCCCATGCAAATCTTTCTCTTTTAACAAAATATATTTACATCAAGAAACTCCGTCTCGTAAATCTCTAAATCATGCTCAAACTACTATAGTATTTGAGTAAACAATTTTCAAATAAATCATGCATTTCAATCAATCACCATAAGATCATCAACATAATATTATCACAAGAGAAGAATTTTCATTATTTGTGCTCTCAAACAAATCTTCAATTTCAAGTTTCATACATATACTTATATGCTTAAATCAATTTAAGGGGGATAAGGCCTAAAGGCCAAAACAACAATATGATTAAACAGGCATAACACATAATGTAATCATGGATCTCAAAACCCTTTTAACAAATTCATGTTTGATGATTTTTAAATCATAATTGTGTGTTTTTAACAAGCCCATGTAGTTTTAGAATATACCCCACGTACCTCAATTTAGGAATTTGATGAATGATTCTTGAAGCCTACTGTCTGGGGATTCCAAATCTTCAATTAGTTTCAAAAACCCACGGTTGAATCGTGAGTTATTTGGGTTTTCAGTTGGAAACCTTAGAGAGTGTTCTTATGAAATTTTTGAAGGAAATAGGAATAATGTGGTCACTTGGGAGAAAAATCCCGTGTTTAAGCTTATAAGGGGGTGAAAATTATCCAATATACCCTTAATGAGATGGAATAAAATATAACTGGGAGCCTAATATTATGGGCCACCACGATGCACCACTATCACGGTGGCTTACTGGAAATTGATGTATGGGATTTTTAGAGTCACCGAGACGCAGAGCCATCGCATTGTCTTGGAACTTCAGCGCAACGCACCACAATTATGATAGGCTACTCGAATTTGATAATTGTTAAATAGACCCCCTCCACGACATACCAAGCACTAAAATGATGGTATTTTTCGACTAGGACTTAAATTAACCATAACATCTTGCCCAGGTATTGGATTTGGGCTAATCTTATATCGACGGAAAGCTAATTCAATTTTCCACACTACATAATTGATTAACATGGAAAATTTGCATAGGATTTATGGATTTCGGATCATCTACGCATAGAAATGATGGTTTTTGTTCCTTCCCAAAATACAAGGTGTTACATTATCTCCCCCTTGGGATCATTTGTCCCCGAATGATGGGTAGGAACGTTGAAGCTTAAAGGTGTGGAATAATGCAGACATGATGTCTCTTCTATGAAAGGATATAACTGATCTAAAATATTTAAACTTCTATCATGAAACTAAATTCCGAGCTGACTTGGCCTTACTTGTTTTAAGGAGCTGATTCATGCTGAGAGTTTAGGATTTTCCCCGAAGTGTTTATGCTCAAATCACACATATTAGATTTGAAAGTGATAACTTAGGTAAGTACGAATCATGAAGCAACAAGATTTAGATCGTACAAAGGTATTACATTGTCTGAGCTAAAATAGTTTGAAAACATTTGAGATTATGTGCTAAAATCTTATGAACTAGGTCATGACTAAATAACTGAATCTGAAATATGATGCTTGGACTGAACTGAGTTCGTAACTTACACGGATGGAATAGATTATCTTTTGGGATGGTCATACTCATTGGATTTCACATAGTAGGACTGGGTGAAAAGGTGGAAAACTATAGTAACTTGTTTACCTGACTATTAAACTGAATCATACTAGACACTTATACTTTACTGGAGTATCTATTTAATACTCATTCTAAAGAAGTTCTAGTAGCATTAGGGAGAAAAGAATCTCTGACGTGAGTTACACAAGACATCCAACTAAGGAATCACAACAATGACACTACTCTGTAGCATGGAATACAGACATATAACTCATAAACTAGGATAGAATTACCAAACCTTAGGCATTGCAACTTCTTACTTTCAAGATTAGCCACACTTCTATAATACTCTCTAAATTGTACTTTTCCCTTAAAAACCATGGTAATTTATTCCACTTATTTTTCTCACATAGCCTATAACACCCTAAAAAAATCGCCCTTGTGTTAGCTCGTGGTAATATGCTCTTAGAGTTAAATGACTAGAATTGTGTCAAAGAAACTTAGGCTCATTTTTGACTTCTAAAGTGAGTAAAGTTTAAACCCTATATAATTTCCCTAATTTCTACTTTTTATCATGTGGTAAATTGAATGAGATTTTTGCCGATATAAGATTCCCCGAAATCCGATACCCGGGCAAGAAGTTATGGCTAATTTAAGTCCTAATCGTAAAACACCATTATTTTAGTGCTTGGCGCATCGTAGAGTGGGTCTATTTTGAAATTGTCAAATTCCAGTGGCCTAGCACGATTGTGGAGTGTTGCACTGAAGTTTCAGGTCCCAACCAGTGGGACAATGCGATGACTCTGCATTGCGGAGACTTTAAGAATCCTATTAGTCAATTGTCAGTGATCCACCGCAATTGTGGCGCGTCACGGTGGCCCATAAAACTAGGCTCTCAATTATATTTTTTATTCCATATCATTAAGGGTATATTGGGTATTTTACACCCCCTTATCAGCCTAAACTCGAGATTTAATCCCAAAGACACCGAAATACATTCACAATCATCCAAATTACTCAAGAACACTCTATAGGGTTTGAAACTAAAAAAATTCAAATAACTCAAGATTTAACTGTGATTTTTCAAGATTGATTGAAGATTTGGAATCCCAAATCGTAGGCTTCAAGAAAAATCCATCAAATTTTCAAATTGAGGTACGTGGGGTTTATCCTGAAAATGCATGGTCTTGTTGAAAATACTCAATTATGATTTAAAGATTATAAAGCATGAATTTGTTAAAGGGGTTTGAAATTCATGATTTTTATTATGCTTTATGCATCTTATTGATATTGTTGTTTTGGCCTTTAGGCCTCATCCCCTTAAATTGATTTACAAGTATATGAATATATATGAAATTGAAATTTAAGATTTGTTTGAGAGCACAGATTATGAAGTTCCTCTCTTGTGATATATTCAAGTTTATGATCTTATTGTAAATGATTTGAAATGCATGATTTATGGTTTTGAAACTAGTTTTCTCAATACCTTAGTGTTCGAGCATAATTTAGAGAATATGAGAGGGAGCTTCTTGATATAATTACACCCTTGTTTTTAATGAGAAAGGGTTGCATATGATTGAGAAATTTGATATGACCACCTTGTATTATTGAAATGCTTAACAAAGAGAGTGCCTTGCATGTGTTTACATGAGGTTTGAGAAAGAGTTACTTTGAAGTGATTTATTGATATGGTAGTCCTAAAATTATGTTTTTAAAGCAGAGATTATTATATGATATTAATTTCTCAGCGACGTGACTTGCAAATTAATGGTACGACGATACCATAATCATGTATGCCATAACGGAGTATGTTTTTAGAATATGTTTTCAGAGAATGCATGTTTTAAAGATTTAAAAATGGGCTTAAATAGGGTTAGGTGGTTACACGAAGAGGGCTTTAGTTCAAGTAAATCTTAGCCTAAAACTGTGATTTACTGATCTAGGTATATTATTTTACGCTGGCGACGACCGTATAGCGTAGCAGAGTTAGAGACTCCAACCCTTGCTACATACTTGGGTTGGAGGCTTCCCCGCCGAGTCAATGACGGATTCCATATAGTCCATCGAATTTCAGAGTTGTAGGGTATACCACCTAGCACAGAAGTAAAATGAAGAGTGTCACAGAGTTCAGCTGAATTAACATAGTCTTTTGAAAATGCCCATGAGATTTCTTACTATATGATATATTTATGAACTATTTTAAATTGCTCTCATTTATGTTGAATATAAATTAGTATTTTGAATCTGCTCTATGTACCAGTACATCTGTATTGACCCCCTAACTCCCAGTTTTAGAGGCTCAGTCCAAGGGTTCTGCTAATCCGTAGAGTATTCCGGAGAGAAGTGATCCATTTAGTGGTGATCCTTCTTTGTTCCAGATGGCCTGTTATTTCAGATTATGTTATTCTCTTGGTTTTCTCTACTGGGGGCCTTATCCCAGTTTTCAGAACAGTTTTGAGATGTAGTAAAGATTTTGCAAACTGAGTCAGATCTTATTCAGATGTTTTGAATTTTAACTTTCATTCTTATGTATTGAAACTCAAAGTTAATAACCATGTTTCCGTATCAGATTGTGTTTCTGCATATTCTTTTATTATATGAATGTTGTGCATGACTACCAGATAGAGTAAGATGTTCGGGCCTTCAGGGTTCGGGATGTCCATCATGGCCAGGCCCTAGTTTGGGTGGTGACATAGCCACTAATATTTCCATCTACTAATGTCTAAATTGAACTAAATCCGCTCATCATCTTCAACCCTATCTCAAAATCACAAGACGCACCACATAATACTGTAGTACTAGTCTGAATAATGAATTTAGCTCACCTTGTATTTCATAATTCCTCATCTCCTGGATAATTCTTATTGCCACTCCAGCAATCACCTTCAACTTTGTATTAGACATTCATAAAAACTCAAGGCGTCCATCCATATGCATATAATCATGACATTCAAACCTACCTTCATACCCGCATATGCACTTCCAAATAACCACTCATAAAGCATATTTCTCATATTCTCTAATACTTCTATCCATAACAACTTCGCTGCACTATTCAGATGATACACATAAAATATCCTCAACTAACCAAGTCATACGGGAAACTTCACCTCAAAATTCTCTCAACTTATAGACTTACATAAAACAAGCGCACAACACTTTTTTCCCAAATATAACACATAAAACTTCTAAATTTGACACGTATCAAAGACTCGGCCTCAATCTTACTCCACAATTACCGCCTTAACTCAAATAAGCATACAACCATCTTTCAACAACAAGAAATGCTTAATGTTTACCATCTAAACAACTGTTCATCATCACTATCTCGACCTAAGGGAAAATGTCACCACAAATTTGAATATTGAGATCCGAAACATAAGGGGAGTACTAAGCATAACTTGATACCCTACTGAGGCTTGAGGAATAGAGCACTCACGACATGAACTCATTATAGAGATCTAATCTGAGGACGTACCTGATATAAATCTGAATTTTCAGTGATCGTTAAGAGTATCTCATGTGCCTAAGAGTCATGAACTGCATGACCTGAATTTTTGGAATTCATAACTTACGAAAAGTGATTCTGACTGCTGAACAAACTGGGAACTCATCAGACTAGGAATTAGGAGAGTACATGATTCCTTGTCATATGAATGAACACGAGCTATGATCATGAAGATGAAACATAAAGCATGAGTATGGATTGGAATAACTGAAGTAAACTGCTGAAATAAGAATAGATTAAGCATCGTTCTTTCTTACAGCCAATTCCACAACTTACTAGCACATCTATTAACATCTGAAAACTTTACTTGGTTACTCATTATATCATTTCCTCCTTAGATTTAAGCCATTACTCTAAGTCTGTGAATCACTATATACACTCTGGTATAAACTGAAATCACTTTACTCTAGAGTCGGGGCTATAACAATACACATAAAACTAAACTTACCCTGTAAGTCGGTATCTTCATGTATAGCAACCAATGCTAATACCTACTTCTAAGATTCAACCCTTAGGTTGCTATAGCCCCAAAAGTCATCATATAACAGGTTAAACATTCACCAACTTAGATTCTCCTAACACTAAACATGGATATCTCCAAATGTTTGATGGACCATACAACTTCTGTCATAGTCTACCAGCATCACAGCTCCAAACTTATATCTCTCTACTATGAGAATCAATATCATATCAAAAGGCTCAATATTATCAATCAAAACTCCTTAACTTGGCTATTTAGAAAACCATATACCATCTAACTAGTCTTTTCTCCACCTAGCAACTCAACGGTACCACTAGCCATACACAACATGTAATAGGCTTAGAAAAATACCACAATCTTATATCACCTTGATATACTTCAACATCATACATACAACATCATACTTTATTACGAATCAAATAAATTTAAGCTCATGCATACGTTGTTCAAGCCTACTAGATCACTTCCATAAACATAGAATCGTTAACCAAGAAATAATCACATTCACTTTCATGGCCATCAACTGTTCAAACTTAATGTCTAGGGATAATCATGATTTACAACCCAACCTTACACATAATTCTCACTTTGAAACTACGAAATAAAACATAAAGAAACAATAGTACACTAGAACTCCGCAGCCACAAAGATCGATCATAACCTTACGATTTTCCTTATTATTCATTAACACGCACTATTTCAACACATCAAACCTATAGTCTAGCATCAATTATTTACCACTAATGAAGAATCCAACATAATATACTAGTCCATCAAATTGGGATATTCTACCCAAATATCTCATTTTATTTAGATACAACCCACAACCAAAACACCTTCATGACATCACTGCTTTCCTCAAAATCTACTACATACCTTCTCACATGTAGCACTAGTTTACAACTACCAAAGAAAAGAAGGTCAAGGTGGGGGGGGGGGTGGGGAGTAGAGTCACATAATAGACATGGTCAAACTTAATCTTATATTATAACCCCATACAATCTTATCTATTTATACGGCTTTCTCACGTCACATTACTTACCCAAGCGTACATTTAGACTACCTTCAAATTCCACAAACAGCCTTGTGTCTATAATTATAAATTACTAGATAATATAGCTATTTTCATACTTCGAGCAGACAACAACTCACCTTAGCTAATAAATCCTTCTCTACCTTCTACTAAACTAACACACAAGGACCTATCACTTTAATACCAACTCAATCTCATGCAAAAAGGTTCTCCTATACATGCATTCAATAAATCGCCCTTACCATTTTTCTTTCCTTTACACCTCTAAACCCCCAGTTCCAACCAGCGAAAGAATCAACAAGATGGACAACAAGTTGCTAGTGAATCAAAAGAGCCCCACACGGCTTCATTAGACTTTGAGTTTCAAAACCACAATGATAACAAGGTTACAAGAGATATAAACTTGACACACAATAATAATTGATCTAAGAATACATATCTTACTCTGTATGGATAAAAATCTGAGTCAAACACTCCCCCCATAGACTATCATACAATCGACACATGCTACTAGCCCCTACATTAGTCTATCACAATAAAGAGGTAAATCATCCTCAAATATCTGTTATTCAAATAAAATATTTATTTACACAAAAGTCACCCTCACTCTAACTTCTAACTTTGTGACTTCACATCACCAACTTCTTGGTCCAACATTACCAACAATAGGTCATGCCACCGACACTTAACTTATACTAATACTCGAGTGAAAATATAGTTCCAACATTCTGCTACACATCATTCCCCCTTAAGCGTGACATCCGCAACATAAATTCTGAAAAGGAATGAATACACTTAATACCGCAGGCTAAAAAGCATGATTTCAGCAGAATCAAAGTTCACACTAGAATCACTACACTCTGAGGTGCTAATAGAATCTTCACAAGTTCTTGCATAATTTCAAAATTTTATATGGCCCAATCAGGAAAGGCTATACCATTTAAATTCTTAACTTCTGCACTTGATTCACCTCAACAATGCGACATATCTGGGAACATCAAAGTAAGGAAAGAATTGGGATAAATTTACTTTCATATGGGCAACACCATAGCACAAATTAGTCTATGAAAAGCAACATTCTGACTCCATAACATGAACTAGAACATGAAGAAAGGGAAATATTCTGAAACACCTAGTAGCCTCCTGCTTATAAGTGTGGCGCGCTACACACCCATAAATAAGACTCTACCCGATGCGATTTTGCAAACATGCTTGGACCATGAACCATACTCTGATACCAAGTTTTTTATGACCCAAACTAGGGCTTGGCTATGACAGATATCTCTAACCCTGAATGCCCGGATGTCCTACTCTATTTGGTAGCCATGCACAAAATTCATATAATAAGGGAAGATGCAAAAATACAATCTGATACAGAAACATGGTTATTAACTTTGAGATTCAAGTCATAAGAATGAAAGCTGCAATTCAAAACACCCGAATAAGATCTAACCCAGTCTGCAAAATCTCTACTACATCTCAAAACTATTCTAAAAATTGAGACAAGGCCCCTAGTAGACCAAAACAACGGAATACTAATCTAAAATAACAGGCCTTTTGGAACAAAGAAGGCTCACCATTGCACGGATCATTTCTTTTTAGAATACTTTACTGATTAGCCAAACCTTACACTGAGCCGCCGATCCTGGGAGGTAGGGAGTCAATACAGATGTACCGGTACGTAGATCAAATCCAAAATAATAATTTATATACAACATATATGAGAGCAATTTAAAATAGTTCATAAATAGATCATATAGTAAGAAATCTCATGGGCATTTTCGAAAGACTCTATAAAATCATCTGATCTTTGTGACACTTTTTATTTTACTTCTGTGCTAGGTGGTATACCCTATAACTCTGAAATTCTATGGGCTATATGAAATCCGCCAGTGACTTAGCGGGGATGCCTCCAAACCAAGTGTGCCGCAAGGGTTGGACTTTGTAACTCTTGTACGCCTCACGACCGTCGCTAGCGTAAAAATTATATACTCGGATCGGCAAATCATGATTTTAGGCTAAGAGTTAGTAGAACTCAAGCCTTTTTCAGGTAACCACCTAACCCTCTTTAAGCCCATTTTTATCTGTTTATAACATGAATTCTCTGAAAACATACTCTGTTATGGCATACGTATTTATGATATCATCATACCATTGACTTGCAAGTTACATCTCTGAGCCATTATTAGCATATTACAATCTCTATTTTCAAAACATAAATTCGGGACCTCCATATCAATAAATAATTTCAAAGATCTCTTTCTCTAAAACTCATGTAAACACCAGTATGCAACTCTCTTTGTCAAACTTTCAATGATGTAAGGTGGGCATGTCAAAACTCTTAATCTCATGCAAATCTTTCTCTTTTAACAAAATATATTTATATCAAAAAACTCTCTCTCTTAAATCTCTAAATCATGCTCAAAATACTATGATATTTGAGTAAACTATTTTCAAGGTATAAATCATGCATTTCAATCAATCACCATAAGTCATAAACATAAGATTATCACAAGAGAGGGATTTTCATTATTTGTGTTCTCATACAAATCTTCAATTTCAAGTTTCATACATATACTTTTATGTGTAAATCAATTTAAGGTGATAAGGCCTAAAGACCAAAATAACAATATCATTAAACAGGCATAAAGCATAATATAATCATGGATCTCAGAATCCCTTTAACAAATTCATGCGTGATGATTTTTAAATCATAATTGGGTGTTTTCAACAAGACCATGTAGTTTTACGATAAACCTCACGTACCTCAATTTAGGAATTTGATGAATGATTCTTGAAGCCTACGGTCTGGGGATTCCAAAACTTCAATTAGTTTAGAAAACCCATGATTGAATTTTGAGTTATTTGATTTTTTAGTTTGAAACCCTAGATAATGTTCTTGTGAATTTATGAAGGAAATATGAATAATGTGGTCACTTGGAAGAAAAATCCCGTGTTTAAGCTGATAAAGGGGTGGAAATTACCTAATATACCCTTAATGACATTGAATAAAATATAATTGGGAGCTCAATTTTATGGGCCACCTCGATGCGCCACTATCGCGGTGGCTCACTTGAAATTGACAAATGTGATTTTTAGGGTCACCGCGATGCGGATTTGTCCCACTAGTTGGGACCTGGAACTTCCGTGCAACACGCCAAAATTGTGCTAGGCTGCTAAAATTTGACAACGTTAAATAGACCCCTTCCCCAACGTGCTAAGCACTAAAATGATGGCATTTTATGACTAGGACTTAAATTAGCCATAACATCTTGCCCGGGGATCGGATTTATGTGAATCTTATATTGACGGAAAACTCATTCAATTTCCCATACTACATAATTAATAAACATAGAAAATTTGCATAGGATTTATAGCTTTTGGATCATCTACACATAGAAATGACGGTTTTTGTTCCAGCCTAAAATACGGGGTGTTACACACCCCTTGCAATTTACTACCTTTTATCCTTTGGAAATGAATAAAACTTCCATGTTTGACTCTTGTGAAGTAACTGATTCACTTCAACCATTGAACTATAATACCCCATAAAGTTCTCTCCTAGTCTGAGCCTTAGAGCATTTTCGAAAAAATGAAAATTTGAGTCTAAAGTTTTAGAAATATTTTACCAAGTATGAAACAGTTTGAATGGTGTTTTATTTCTCTAATTCCAACCTTTTTTTGTGTAGATCATTGAAGAAGCTTTTCATCAATACCAATTTCATCAAAATCCGACATCGGACGAGAGAGTTATGGCCATTTTACTAAACAGTATCGGAATCGCCCAGGTTTGATGGTAGACCTGGCGGACCGCCAAGTCCTTGGTGGACCATCAAGTGTCCCATCAGGACAAGAAATAACATCCCATTCCTGACCCTCGGGTGACGGACGATCTGGTGGACTGTCAGATTCTTGATGGACTGTCACGTCGAGGCAGAATGTTCCAGTTTTGGTACTCGAGTGAGGAACGAATTGGTGGACCATCATTCCCTCTGATGGACCATCAGATGGACAATCATTGAACCCGATCAATCGTTTTTAATACTTTTCTTGAAAGGGCATTTTGGTCTTTTCCACTCTTTCCCCAACCTCTATAAATACCCACTTAAGGGTTGAAGGCCTCATTTCTTTTCTCTTCTTTGACCCAAAAACTAGGGTTTTCAAAATAACAAATTCTCTCTTCTTCCACCAAAAAAATTTAGAGAGTATCAAGAGCAAAAATCAAGAATTTTTCCGAAAGCTTTCAAGAAAGAGTTTCCCCAATGTATGTAGATTTTGATTTTTGGGTTCCTTTCATCCAAGAAGCTCAAATACCTTTTTCTAAATCTCCAAGATATATGTTTATGAATTCTTTTTTTAATGATTCTTGTGAGTTGAAATTGATGTTCTTGCTACGATTGAGGTATGGTTCATGTTTGTCTACAATATTATTAAGCCTTGGCCTTAGTAGGTGGTAAATGGATTTTGTACTTGTTGTTGATGTTGAATGACCTCCTAGATGGGATACTTATGTGGTTTGTATGAATCTATGATAATATATGAGTGGAAACACGTAAATTTGGTTGTTCATGATGAGTAGTTGGGTTATTATACTTATGCCTAAGTTGTGCATGTGAGGTGTTCGATAAAATGTCTAAGAGACTAGAAACTAAGCATTGTAGTTAAATCATGATCTAATGACCTTTTGTTGATGTGTTCATGACCTCAGGGTGTACAATTGTTTGATTTCGAAGAGTTTGTCTCCCATAGGTTGATAAAAGCTTAGGAGAAGAATATGGGCCATTATAGTATGTTGAATAGGAAGCTCCAAATTGTGAGCTAGTCTATGTATGCCTAGTGTTTGATAAAATAACCAAGTGAATTAATTAATCCATGCTAGTAGGAAATCCCCAAATAAGTGTGAACCTATGCATGTCTAGTGTTTTTTTAAAGGACCTTAGTGAATGAGTATAGATTTGCTGGTTGTAAATTCCCCATTATGTGCCCTTTGATATATGCTAAGTATTTAATATATGCCAACTGATTAGTAAGTAAGCTATGACATGATAGTATGAAGTTTACCAAGCAGTGTGAAATCCAAATACAGGTTAAGACCTATATAGGTATGAAATAGTAGAGGTAAAACTTTGCTGAATGGATTACGATCTAATAGCATGTTTCCTCTGTGTTATTATGTGATTAATATCCCGAGATGAATTAATAATTGTGATGATGCATTAATGATGGTGATGACTAAGTTATGATTGCGATAATACATGAATGATTATGATGATGAATGAATGCTTGTGTTGATGCATGAATGATTGTGATGGTGAATGGATGATCGTGATGATGTGAGAATGATCATGTTTTACTTTTATGTTATCTAGTCCTAAGGTATTTATACCCGGTAATAGATCTGTTATCTAGAGCCTATGTCAGTTTTGTGATAATTCCAATCGAGCCACGATTCTCAGAACTCAGTAAACTATAGAACTATGTATCTTCACACAAGTATGGAGCTTAATCAGGCTCTGTAATCTCAGTTATCTCTATTATCTCTGTGTCGTTAGTAATCTAGCCTCCGTCCTGTAATCAGCTCAGATCTAATAGTATTCAAGTGATTCAATTCTAATCTCAGAAGAGATTCTAATAATTTATTCAAGCTCTGCATCGTTAGTCAAATGCTATGATTTGATACCTTTCCGTCAAATACAGAACTAAGTAATCTCCCCATAACTCAGTCAGATTTCTTAAGAAATATAATTAGTATTAAATTCAATTCAGTCTAAGTGCAGTAAAAAATCAAACCAGTGTATTTTAGTTGGGAAAGAAACTAGCACCGAGCGAGCTCAAGTATGGGGACTCACCTACTAGTAGAGGGTGTAATCCTTAGATGCGATCCTTGTGCTCCAGAACTATGTAGCCAGCATAGGTTAAGACATCACACCTGCTAGATGAGGGTGGATTAGAGTCATCATACCTGCTAGATGAGGGTAAATGAGGTGGCTTGACCTGTTAGATGAGGGCTCCACCATTCTCGTATGAGGACCTGATAGATGAGGGTCATATAAAGATAAGGTCTTTACTCGTGGAACGGCATTGATAACCTCCCAACTGGGGGTAGAGGTTGGACCCCTAAGAGATAGTTTGGGCATGTCGGTTAAGTAACTACTTCCCACAGTCTCAGTTTCAGAATCAGTCTCAGACTTTAAGAAAGAGTTCAGTTCAGTGTACAGAAATTAAGGTTGTTAGATACAGGCCATTAAGTATGATTACTTGCTAATTCAAAGATCCGTTGCTAGGTAGGCCGATCTCAAAAATATTTATGAAGAATTATTACTATCTACATACTCAAAGACAACCTATTAGATAGGGTTGTTATCTATTTCAGAAGCTTCAGTTACTCATAATCTCAGTATGTTCAGAGATTTCAGAACTCACTCCTTGATGAAAATGCATCCATATTTCCCAATTATCAGATAAGCCAGTGATCTAGTATCTCAGTGTCAATAGTGAGTTCAGTTTACAGGAAAGTGGTATTTGAGTTCCAGTCTCTAGAATTGTGATGATTGTGATTATGACCTGTGCATTCATGTATGTGTTCTCATAAGACGTTTTCATGATTATTTAGCTTACACATTGTGCATGCATGAGCCCTTGTATTTGGCCTTACCTCGTCTACATACTCGGTATATTTTTGTACTGACGCATTTGCGCTATGGTGTTTTTTTGACACCATAGTTTTAAAGGCACAGGAATTAGAGATTCCTCAGCAGTTTAGTCCCAGGTAGTAGTAGTAGCAGTGAGTCCTCTTTCTTCGAGGATGAATCTCTGTTTACTATTATTGCATCAGATTTTGTTTATATTCTTAGTTGACAGAGTTAGTTGGGGATATGTCTTATCAACTCTATAGTTTAGATAGTTTAGAGGCTTTTTAGAAGGATGTTGATGTATTAGTATTCAGTTTCCAATTTGAGTATGTATAGATGTGTTGAACCTTATGTCCAGGTTTTGCATTTATTTCAGATATTATGCAGTGTACAGGTACAGATATCAGTAAAGGGTTAGCTTGTGGTTCTTTGGGTTCATAAGCACTGTGTGACATCATGAGATAGGATCTCGGGGCGTTACAAACTTGGTATCAGAGCCTAAGGTTCAATAGTGTCCTAGGGAGTTTGAAAAGCCGCATCTAGTAGAGTCTTGTGCATGGGTGTGTAGCATGCCACATTTATGTACAAGAGGCTACAGAATGTAATTAAGAGTAATTCCCATTCTTTTAGTATTCAGATCGTGTGAGTGAGCATGAGCTCAAGTTGATCCTTAATCTAATCCACTTACTTCTTTTATTTACAGAGTATGCCTCCTCACAGAGATTTTGTCCATGGGGTTGATGACTAGCCCCCTCAGCCAGTTGATCCTGAAAATAAGAGTGTGTCATATGTAGAGTTTTAGGCAGCTTTCTAGGCGCTAGCCCAGGCTGTGACTAATGTTCATGGGAACCGTTAGGTTGTAGTCCCACCTCACCAAGATGGGGATTCTACCACAGCCAGGATTAGAAACTTCATGAGAATGAACCTGCCCGAATTATGTGGGTCAGTAGTAGGTGAGGATCCGTAGTTATTTCTCGAGGAGGTAAAGAAGATCACCCAGATTATGCATGTGTCAGAGGAGGAGAGTGTTGAGTTTGCATCTTATATATTGAAAGATATTGCTAATGATTGGGAAGTGATGTGGGAGAAGAGTAGAGGGGAGAATACAGCTCCTGTAACTTGCTCTGAGTTTCAGAGTGCCTTTCTAGATAGATTTTTCCCGCTAGAGATGAGAGAGGCTAAGGTAGAGGAGTTCATGAAGCTAAGGCAAGGTTCCATAACCATGAAAGATTATTTTTTTTAAGTTCAACCAATTAGCTAAGTATTCTCTTGACTTGGTAGCTTACCCTAGAGCGAGTATGAGTAAATTTTTGTCTGATGTATCGAGTTATGTGTTCAAAAAGTGTAGAGCCACCATGCTCAATAGAGATATGGACCCTTCTAGGCTAATAATTCATGCACAATAGATTGAGGCAGATAATATGAATGAGAGAGAGAGAGGGGGAGTAAGAGAGCCAAGACAGGTAGTCGTGATCTCTCACAGTCAGGGTCTCAAGGTTGTAGTAGTTCTTAGTATGGTCAGAGACTTTTAGTTCAAGCTCTATCTTCAGCTAGTGTACTCGCACGTGTGTTTGGGGGTGTTAGAGTTGAGGGAGCGCCAAGCTCCAAAGCCCAGAGTAGTACTAGTAGAGTTTGTACTTACCCATTGTGTGAAGAATGCAGTAAGAATCATTAGGGTGTACGTAGAGCCGGTAGTGATGTATGATTTGGATGTGGCAAGAACGGTCATAAAGTTTGAGACTGTCTTAAGCCAGGTCCCCGAATTCAGCATAGTCATCCTTCAGGCTCTCCTTGATTGGGAAAGATCCCTTGAAATAAACCCGGTTAAGTTATGAGCCCTTCATCATTATAATATGAATTATTAGATCTTTTGCTTTTATTTCAATCTTATATGCTAGCATGAGTCATACCCGAGTTTCAGGTCATAGTAGGTCAATTATGACCCAGTCGTAGGTGCCTCACGCACCGCTCTAGTATTTCAGTGAAGTGTGTTTAGAGAGACATAGAGTCCCAAGGGGGAGATACCCCATAGTATCATAATGTTTCATGCCAATAAATTCATCCCGATGCATGATTAAATTTCCATTTTAAAGTTAGCATTAGTCATTATTGCATTATCAAGTTGTGCTTTCAGAAGTCAGCTTAGCCGGACATTCATGCATTAGATATGCACATTTAGTAGAAAGAGTTCAGCTAGTCAGTGTGTGTTTAGTCGTGTATTCATGAGATCATTTCAGTTATGAGTCCATGCATCAAATATGCATATGTGTTATGATAATTCAGCTATGAGTAGATTCAGTCGAGTATTCCTTGCATCAGATATGCATGCCCAGTGTGAGAACTCCGCATGTTAGTCGTTCCAGTTGCGTAGTCATGCCTTGAGATGTTTCTATGTCTTAAGTAAGTTCTGTTGATCTATATTCTCAGTCTATCAAAGCGACATTCGAGGATGAATGTTCCCAAGGGGGAGATAGTGTAATACCCCGCAAAGTTCTCTCCTAGTCTTAGCCTTAGAGTATTTTTAGAAAAGCGAAAATTTGAGTCAAAAGTTTTAGAAATATCTTCCCAAGTATGAAACACTTTTAATGGTGTTGTATTTGTCTAATTTAATTTTTTTTTCATGTAGAGCATTGAATAATCTTTCCATCGATACTAATTTCATCAAAATCCAAAATCGGACAAGCGAGTTATGGTCGTTTTACTAAATGGTATTAGAATCGCCCAGGTTTGAGGGTAGACCTAGTGGACCGCCAAGTCCTTGGTGGACCGTCAAGTGTCCCGTCAGTCCAAGACAGAACATCCCATTCCTAACCCTTGGGTGACGGACGATCTGGTGGACCGTCAGATTCCTGACGGACCGTCACTTCGACCGTCACGTCGAGGCAGAATGTCCCAGTTTTGGTACTTGAGTAACGACCGACTTGGTGGACCTTCAGTCCCTCTGACGGACCATCAGTCCCTCTGACGGACCATCAGATCGACCTTTACAAACCCTGATCAACAGTTTTCAACTCTTTTCTTTAAAGGGCATTTTGGTCTTTTCCACTCTTTCCTCAACCACTATAAATACCTATGTAAGGGTTGAAGGCCTCATTTCTTTTCTTTTCTTTCACCCAAAAACTAGGGTTTTCAAAATAAAAATTCTCTCTTCTCACCAAAACAATTTAGAGAGAATCAAGAGCTCTTCCAAAAGTTTTCAAGAAAGACTTTCCCCAAGGTATGTAGATGTTGATTCTTGGGTCCCTTTCATCAAAGAAGCTCAAATACCTTTTTCTATATCTCCAAGATTTAGGTTTTTGAATTCTTTTTTTAATGATTCTTGTGAGTTGAAATTGATGTTCTTGCTATGATTGAGTTATGGTTCATGTTTGTCTACAATATTATTAAGCCTTGGCCTTAGTAGGTGGTATTTATGTGGTAAATGGATTTTGTACTTGTTGTTGATGTTGAATGACCTCCTAGATGGGATACTTATGTGGTTTGTATGAATCTATGATAATGTATGAGTGGAAATACGTAAGTTTGGTTGTTCATGATGAGTAGTTGGGTTATTATACTTATGCCTAAGTTGTGCATGTGAGGTGTTCGATAAAATGTCTAAGAGACTAGAAACTAAGCATTGTAGTTAAATCATGATCTAATGACATTTAAGATACGATTATGTGTTACGATTGTTGATGTGTTCATGACTTCTGGGTGTAGAACTGGTTGATTTAGAAGAGTATGTCTCCCATAGGTTGACAAAAGCTTAGGAGAAGAATATGGGCCGTTATATTATGTTTGCTCCAAATTGTGAGCTAGTCTATGCATTCCTAGTGTTTGATAAAATGACCAAGTTAATGAATTATTCCATGCTAGTAGGATATCCCCAAATAAGTGTAAACGTATGCATGTCTAGTGTTTTTTTTTGAAGGACCTTAGTGAACGAGTGGAAATTTGATGGGTGTACATTCCCCATTATGTGCCCTTTGATAGATGCTAAGTTTTTAATATATGCCAACTAATTAGCAAGTAAGCTATGACATGATAGTATGAAGTTTCCCAAGCGGTATGAAATCCAAATACATGTTAAGACCGATATAGGTATGAAACAGTTGAGGTAAAACCTTGCTGAATGGAGTACAATATGATAGCATGTTTCCTCTATGTTATTATATGATTAATATCCCGAGATGCATTAATATTTGTAATGATGCATTAATTATGGTGACATTAAGGTATGATTGGGATAATACATGAATGATTGCGATAATAAATGAATGATTATGATAATGAATGAATGCTTGTGTTGATGCATGAATGAATGTGATGGTGAATGGATGATCATGATTATGTGAGAATGATTATGTTTTACTTTTATGTCATCGAGTCCTTGGGTATTTATACCCGACAATAGAGTTGTTGTCTAGAGCCCTTGTCAGTTTCGTGATAATTCCAATTGAGCCACGATTCTCAAAACTCAGTGAACTATAGAACTATGTATCTTTAGACAAGTACAAAACTTAATCAGACTATGTAATCTCAGTTATCTCTGCATTCTCTGTATTGCTATTAATCTAGCCTCCATCCTGTAATCAGCTCAAATCTAATAGTTTTCAAGTGATTCAATTCAAATCTTCGAAGCTATTTGAATAATCTATTTAAGCTCTGCATCGTCAGTTAGATGCTGTGATTTGATACCTTTCCGTCAGATACGAAACTAAGTAATCTCAGCGTAACTCTGTTAGATTTCTTGAGAAATATAATCAGTATCAGATTCAACTCAGTCTAAGTTCAGTAAAGAATCAAATCAGTGCCTTTAAGTTGGGAGTAGAAACTAGCACCGAGCGAGCTCAAGGATGGGGACTCACCTACTATTAGAGGGTGTAATCCTTAGATGCAATCCTTGTGCTCCAGAACTATGCAACTAGCGTAGGTTGAGACGTCACACCTGCTAGATGAGGGTGGAGTAGAGACATCATACCTACTAGATGAGGGTAGATGAGGTGGCTTGATCTATTGATGAGGGATCGACCATTGTCGTATGAGGACCTGATAGATGAGGGTCATATAAAGATAAGGTCTTTACCCATGGCATGGTATTGACACCCTCCCTACCGGGGCTATTGTAACACTCCGAAAAATGGGTCCCAGAGCGTCACACGGTGCTTGAGGCTACGAGTAGAAATCAACGTGGTTTTCATAAATAACCCTCAAATATCAACAGAGTAATTAACATCCAAGAATAAAAGAATTTTAGAAAGATAACAAAATACGACTTATTAGTCAACTCCCAACATCTATACTAGTATAACAAGACTCTAAGAAAATCAATACAACCAGCGAGCCATTGAGACATGCCCTAATTGACTCATACTCAGTTATCAAATGTAAACAATTTCGTGCAACCAAAATCAGACATCACGTCCTCGGAACATGAGGACTTACCACAAAAGAGGATACAGAACAGCGTGCCCGAAGAACCACTGTCGAACCTGGAATTGAGCACCTGAACCTATATTCTGAGAAAATGCAGCCCACATCCAAAGATGTGGGTCATTACCATGGAAAGGAACCGAGTATATAGGGGTGTATGTAGTTGTATAAACATCATAATCATAAATATTTATATGAAATATGAAAGATGTATGAAAGACTCACATAGCCCGAAAAAAATCATCATAATCATGAGAGGATGGAATAAGTACAATAACACATGTGAGTAATCACATAATTTGTCAATCTTTTTCAGTTCATCAAGAATATCAATTCTCATAATGTAAATATCATTTAAATCTTTCGAAAGAATAACTTTCACAATTCCACTTTCAAATCACTTCACCATTCACCATAGACACAAGGAAACACACACACACTGAGAGATCCTATAACCGACATAAACCATGTAAGCTACATAAAGTCCAATGTACAACCCACGTTGGGGGGAGCCGTCCTATCCTTGCCATCGGAGTAGGACTATTGATATAAAATCCACACAAACTAGTGATCACTATATAAATCAGCCTCAGGCTCACTCCTACAGGGGCATGTAGTTCTAGGGAAGTAAGGTTGCTTTTCTACCTCCCACTCGGTGATAAAGATTTCTCCCGGACTTAGCTCAGATAATTTCAAAGACAAACAACAATAAAACAATTTCCGTAATATATAAATATACATTGAGAGCCATCATGCTTCCCATCTATCAAAATCAACCACGTTGTGGATTTCATTCACACTCGAGTTCAAAACAACTCCATTAAGACCAAAAGGTCAAATCATTCAAAATATCTCAAATATTCAACATCAACGTGCTTATAAACATACTTCCTCAAAAAACACAATTTCCAATGGGGATTCACGATCCAAATATCAAAATCATGATAAATATCGTTCAGGATTCATGCTTTTTATCTCCACACATGTAAATTCATCTTTCAAAATCATAAACATCAAGATTTTATAATAATCAACATAAGATATGGGTTCATGCTTCAAATTCGTAAAAATGAAATAAAATTGTGCCTTTGTAAAGAAAATTACTTTTGGGCTCAAGAACGAAAGAGATTTCTTGTTGCAAAACCCCACATACCTTGAATGATGAACTTTAGATCCATACTCATTTTTGAGATGTTAATCGTGCCTTTGAATGATGGTTCTTGGAGTTCTTAAACTAGGAACTTGGAATCTTGAATAAATTTACAGAATTAATGGTGAACTTTGGAGGTTCTTGAAGTTGGATGTAGGAGCTTAGGGTTTTCTTTTTGAGGGAGTTTGACGAAATATAACATATAATGCTTCTAATAGGCTTTAATATAGGGTTTGGATGAATTTTTGGTGAGGGGGAATGACCAAAAAGCCCCTAAAAATTAAATAATTCTCGAATCTGTCCTTTGGTGGACTGTTTTGATAGTCTGAAGTAGATCAACCATAAAGTTTTACTCTGATATCCAAATTGGATGAAACCAGTTTCATTAGAAAGAGAACTCTTAT
The DNA here is from genome assembly GCF_002878395.1 of Capsicum annuum. Lineage (NCBI taxonomy): Eukaryota > Viridiplantae > Streptophyta > Magnoliopsida > Solanales > Solanaceae > Capsicum > Capsicum annuum. Next base: position 30,204,432 of record NC_061119.1, read on the forward strand.
ATATTACCGTTGATATATAGTATCTCACCCAGATTAGTGTGAAAGAGGAGTTATAATCGTTTGAAGTTGACCCAAAAATTCACTTTTGATAGGCTAAAGTAGATTGACCATAATATTTTGCTCCGATAGACAAATTGAATGAAACCAATTTCATTGGAAAGAGGACTCGCAGAGCTTTACATTAATATATAGTATATCACCCAGATCATTATGTACAAGGTGTTATGATTGTTTAAATTTGGTGAAAAAATACGATAGGCCTCAGTACTTTTTCCTGCATGTTTTACTGTTCACTACTATTAACCGTTCGATTGAAATGTTCATAACTCGTTGCTCGGGTGTCCGTTTTGGATGATCCACATATCGTTGGAAAGATTATTTGATACTCTATGTAATGGTGGGTCATAATCTAAGACATTACACATGGAAAATTTATAATTCATTCTAAAAGATAGAACCCAACACGTTTACGCACAATATTTCAACAAAAAATTTCGCAGGGTATTACATCATCCCCCTTGGAAACATTCATCCTCGAATGATGCTATACATGCCAAGATTATGTAGGGAATAGAGCATACAGCTGAAACCATTCGTTAGACTCATCACTGCATCGTTTCTCACTCCGAATGCAACATAGAATGCATAAATTCAAGAAACTACAGCTAAACACGTAATAAATGATAGCTGAACTGCTGTAACTTTTATCAAAAGTGCATGATTTAGGAAAGAACGGTACCTTCGGCTTGATCGGAGTTCGCGGAAAATAGGTGCTAGTACTTGGATCACATATCCGCCTCAGCTTCCCAAGTTGCACTCTCAACAAATTGGTTTCACCACGACACCTTGACCAAGGGAACTTCTTTGTTCCTTAGTCTTCGGACACTGAAATCAAGAATCTCAATCGCAATCTCATCAAAAGAAAGATTTTCTTGAATGCCAGCACTCACAGAGGAATCTACTACCATAGCATCGCTAATATGCTTTCTAATGATGGTGACATAGAATATTGGATGAAAAGAGGACAACTTAGAAGGCAACTCGACCTCATAAGCTACCTTACCAACACTGCTAATAATTTTGTAAGGACCAACATAACGGGGACTAAGCTTCTCCTTCTTTCCGAATCTCTTCACTCCTCTCATGGGTGAAATTTTCAGATACACTAGGTCACCAACTTCAAACTCAAGGTCTCTCCTTCTAACATTAGCATATGACTTCTGACTACTCTATGCAGTTTTCAACCTTTCCCTAGTCAACCTAACTTTTTCAATAGCCTCAAATACCGAATCAGGACCACTCACAACCGCTTCACCCACCCCGAACCAACCTATGGGTGATCTACACTTCCTCCCATATAAGGCTTCAAATGGAGCAATGCCAATACTAGAGTGGAAACTGTTATTGTAAGCAAACTCTATCAATGGTAAGTGATCATCCCAACTTTCCTTAAAGTCAAGGTCACAAGCTCTCAACATATTCTCTGAGGTCTGGATGGTCCGCTCAGCCTGACCATCGGTCTACAGATGAAAAGCAGAACTCAAAAGCACTTGAGTACCAAGAACCTCATGAAAAGCTTTCCAAAAAAGAAACGGGAACTCCATGCCGTCTGACTAGCTCTCGGATATGGAATCTAGAGTAATCCTCAGCATTATATGAAGTATGAACAGGCAAGAAATGAGCAGACTTAGTCAACCTATCAACCACAACCCAAATGGAATCATGATGGCGTCGGGAAGGAGGTAAACCAATCACGAAGTCCATATTTATCTCTTCGCACTTCCAGGTGGGAATACTAAACTCTTGCATCATACCACCAAGTCATTGGTGTTCAACCTTAAACTGCTGGCATGTTGCACATGTAGCTACAAACGCTGCTATATCTTTCTTCATGTCACTCCACCAATAGATTTCCCGCAAGTGTCGGTACGTCTTGGTGGCACCAGGATGAATAGAATATCGCGCTCTGTACGTTTCAGCCATAATCCTCTGTCTCAGATCATCAAAATTTGGGACACATAATCTACTCTACAATCTCAACACACCATCTCCCCCTTGGGAGAAAACCTCTACTTTTTTGTCCTTAACTGAATCCTTCAGTTTGCCCAAACTAGCATCTAAGTATTGCTTTTCTTTCACTTAAGAAACCAAGGAGGATTCGGAACTACTCTGAACCCCTATACTACCTTCAGCAGAGTCAAACAACCTAACCCCCAATCTAGCCAAAGGATGTACATCACGAGCCGACTCTTTCTTACCTTTTACCAAAAGTGAAACACTACCCATGGACACTCTACTTAGGGAATCCGCCATAACATTGGCCTTGCCCGGATGGTACAGCACACTCATATCACAGTCCTTTAACAATTCTAACCATCGTCTCTGCCTAGGATTCAATTCTATTTGGGTAAACACATACTACAGACTCTTATGATCAGTTAAAATATCAACATGGACACCATACAAATACTGTCTCCATATTTTCAAAGGAAACACAATAGCAGCCAACTCAAGGTCATGGGTGGGGTAATTTTTCTCATGGGGTTTCAACTGTATAGAAGCATAAGCTATCACCTTACTCTTCTGCATCAATATGCAACCCAAACCAACTCTCGAAGCATCACAGTACTCCACAAAACTATCAACACCATTAGGCAAAGTCAAAACAGGGGTTGAAGTGAGTCGAGTCTTCAACTCCTAAAAAATCTTCTCACAAGATTCGGACCATAAGAACTTCACTTTTTTTTGGGTCAACTGAGCCACAGGAGATGCTATAGAACTCAATAAAACAGCGGCAATAGCCAGCTAAAACCAAGAAACTTCAGATATCAGTCGGAGAAATAGGTCTAGGCTAATTTCTAATAGCTTTGGTCTTTTGGGGATCAACTCTAATACCCTCGGAAGAAATGATATGACCCAGAAAAGCAACTGACCTTAGCCAAAACTCACACTTACTGAACTTGGCAAACAACTTGTGATCTCTAAGGGTTTGTAAGTCATTTCGGAGATGATCAGAATGTTCATCCTTACTACGGGGGTACACCAGTATATCATCGATGAACACTATGACAAAAATATCCAGATATGGTCCGAACACTCGATTGATAAGGTCCATGAAAGTAGCTGGGGCATTAGTTAACTTAAAAGACATAACAAGAAACTCAAAATGGCCATAACGAGTTTTGGAAAGCAATTTTTGGGATGTCACACTCCCTAACTTTAAGTTGATGATGCCCGGAACTAAGGTCTATCTTTGAGAAATAACTTGCACCTTGCAATTGGTCAAACAAATCATCTATTCTTCCAATGAGGTACTTATTTTTTACGGTGACTTTATTCAGTTGGAGGTAATCAATGCACATACACAAAGAGCCATCTTTCTTTCTTATAAACAACACAGGAGCACCCCAAGGAGAAATACTGGGCCTTATAAAACCCTTATCTAGTAGATCTTTGAGTCACTCTTTCAACTCCTTAAGTTTTGTAGGGGCATACGATAAGGAGGAATAGAAATAGGCTGAGTATCAGGAAGAAGATCAATCTTGAACTGTATCTCTCTATCAGGAGGTATCCCTGGGAGATCATCTGGAAAAATATCAGAAAACTCATTGACGACGTTAACAGACTGGAGAGTTGGAGTCTCAGACTTAGTGTCTTTGACTCTAACCAAATGGTAAATACCCCTTGGAAATAAGCTTTCTAGCTTTGAAGTAAGAGATAAAATAACTCTTGGGTGACATAGAATTTCCAGACCATCATTATTTCTTATCGCTAGATGTGGAGGCATATTTCTAAAAGAGAAGAGCACGAATCAATATCAGAGAGAGACACTTTAAGCACGATAGACTTCTGAAAGAAAGAATCACACTTTTTCCTAAAATGCCTCTTAGCCTCTTGCTCATAGATGTGGCGTGCTACACACCGGTGATCAAGACTCTACTTCACGTGGCTTGTTAGACACCCTAGGACACCTTAAAACCTTAGGTTATGATACCAAGTTTTTAACGCCCCAGAAAATAGGTCCCAGAGCATCACACGGTACTTGAGGCTAAGAGTAGCCCCAAGCTAACCCTTTGAGCCATTTTCATTCAGTTTAACACAAATCAACGGGGTTTTCATAAATAACCCTCAAATATCAATAGAGTAATCATCATCAAAGAATAAAAGAATTTCAGAAAGATAACAAAATGTGACTTATTAGTCAATTCCCAACATCTATACTAGTCTGACAAGCCTGTAAGAAAATCAATAAAACTAGCAAGCCATTTAGACATGCCCTAACTGACTCATACTCAGTTATCAAATGTAAACAATTCCATAAAGCCAACATCAGATATCACGTCCTCAGAACATGAGGACTCACCACAACAGAGGATGTAGAACAGCGTACCCTAAGAATCACTGTCAAACCTGGAACTCAGCACCTGAGCCTACATTCCAAGAAAATGCAGCGCACATCCGAAGATGTGGGTCAGTACCATGGAAAGGAACCAAGTATATGGAGGTATATGCAGTTGTATAAACATCATCATCATAAATATTTATAAGAAATATGTAGGATGTATGAAAGACTCACATAGCCCAAGAAAATCATCATAATCATGAGAGGATGAAATAAGTACAATAACACATGTGAGTCATTATATAATTTGTCAATCACTTTCAGTTCATCAAGAATATCAATTCTCATAATGTAAATATCATTTAAATCTTTCGAAAGAATAACTTTTGCAATTCCACTTTCAAATAACTTCACCACTCACCATAGACACAAGGAAACACACACACACAAGGAGACCCTATAACCGACATAAACTATGTGAGCTACATGGAGTCCAACGTACAACCCACGTTGGGGAGAGCCGTCCAATCCTTGCCATCAGAGTACGACTACCGATATCAAATCCACACAAACTAGTGATTACTATAAAATAAGCTTCAGGCTCACTCCTATGGGGGCACGTAGTTCTAGGGAAGTAAGGTCGCTTTATACCTCCCACTCTGTGCTAAAAATTTCTCCCGAACTTAGATCAAATCATTTCAAAACAATCCACAACAAAATAATTTTAGTAATATATAAATATACATTAGGAGCCATCATGCTTCCCATCTATCAAAATCAACGACGTTGTGGATTTCTTTCACAGTCGAGTTCAAAACCACTCCATTAAGACCAAAAGGTCAAATAATTCAAAATATCTAAAATATTCAACATCAACGTGTTTATAACACACTTTCTCAAAAAAACACAATTTTCAATGCGGATTCACGACCCAAATATAAAAATCATGATAAATATCGTTCAAGATTCATGCTTTATATCTCCACACATGTAAATTCATCTTTCAAAATCATAAACATCAAGATTTCATAATAATCATCATAAGATATGGGTTCATGCTTCAAATTCGTAAAAATCAAATAAAAATCATGCCTTAGTAAAGAAAATTACTTTTGGGCACAAGAACGAAAGAGAGTTCTTGTTGAAAAATCCCACATACCTTGAATGATGAACTTTAGATTGATACTCATTTTTGAAATGTTGATCGTGCCTTTGAATGATGGTTCTTGGAGTTCTTGAACGAGGAACTTGGAATCTTGAATAAATTTGCAGAATTAATGGTGAATTTTTGAGGTTCTTGAAGTTCTTGAACTAGGAACTTGGAATCTTGAATAAATTTGCAGAATTAATGCTGAACTTTGGAGGGTCTTGAAGTTTGATGTAATGTAGGAGTTTAGGGTTTTTTTTAGGGAATTTGATGAAATATAACATATAATGCTTATAATAGGCTTTAATATACGGTTTGGACAGATTTTGGGTGAGGGGGAATGACTAAAACGCTCCTTAAAATCAAATAATTCTCGAATCTGTCCTTTGGTGGACTGTTTTGATAGTCTGAAGTAGATCAACCATAATGTTTTACTCCGATATCCAAATTGGATGAAACTAATTTCGTTAGAAAGAGGAATATCATAGATTTCCGTTGATATATAGTATCTCACCCATATCATTGTGTACGAGAATTTATAATCGTTTGAAGTTGACCCAAAAATTCACTTTTGATAGGCTGAAGTAAATAGACCATAAATTTTTGCTCCGATAGACAAATTAGTTAAAACCAATTTCATTGGAAAGAAGACTCACATATCTTTCCGTTGATATATAGTAGATCACCCAGATCATTATTTACAAGGATTAATGATCATTTAAAGTTGGAGCAAAAATACGCCAGGCTACAGTACATTTTCCTGCATGTTTTACTATTAACTATTATTCATAGTTCGATTGGAATGTTCATAACTCGTCGCTCGGGTGTTCGTTTTGGATGATCCACATATAATTGGAAAGATTATTTGACACTCTACACAATGGTGCGTCATAATATATGACATTCCGCATGAAAAAATTTATAATTCATTCTAGAAGATAGAACCCAACACCTTTACGCACAAAATTTCAACAAAAAATTTCCCAGGTTATTACAATAATCTATGGAATTGGTATTATAAGATAAATTAAGGTAGAAAAAACCTTAGAACAGGGAGGGAATGATCATGAACATGTCCTTTGGATTTTGGTGTGAGTTATAATTCTCAACATGGTAAGTCATTTTATTAATTATATATTTATACGCATTTTTTAGATCGAGATCAAGAAAAAATTAAATGGAAGGGAAAGATCCAGCTTAGTGGAGTTGTGCAAGCTTGGCTCAACGTATGTGATGGTATTGTAGTTTAATCTAATTTGTCCTATACATATTAACTACTTCTTAGTATGGCTTGTTAGTACCTGATATTTGGTGTGGTCAATTTAATGATTTTATTCTTGTTGTATGATTTTGACCAACCTTATGGCTAAATAAGGTACACTTTGGTATTTGAAATGTTCTCTAGGAATTTTAGTGGAACAAGGTTGGAAGACACTTGTGTCTGGGTATTTAGTAGATGGACAAAATATTTCTCATGCAGGTCATGGTTAGAGTGTGGTTATGATATCCATAGCGTGTGAGTAAGTGGATCAGGAGAGCTTTACGATTTAATTACTGACCTAGGGAATACATTTATTTTTATTTTTGCTTAAACTATTTAGACCTCTTTTGTCTTGGTGTGACTTATTTGACTTGATGGTAAATGACTTGACTTGTTGCATGTAATCTTAAACGACTTAATTGATACTTGTTATTTCGGGTGTAGGTAGAATAAACATTGATTAATTTATTGTTCTATATTTTGGTTATATGTTCATATTCTCATCTTGGTTGGCAAAATGACCCTACCAGTACATTATTGTTCTTGCGTGATGATACTATACTTACTCTTAGTTTTGTGGAGAGCAGCGCATATTTCAGCGGCTCTCACAAGACCTCAATTTTGATTTTAGCGAGTGATCCTAATTTCAGGGTTGAGCATCTTATTAAACTACCATGGAATCTTTCCTTTGTGCCATGGTCCTTTATTTTTGACATTGTGCATTTCTTTTAATTTTGGATTTGCATTCCCTTCTTGATATTCTTACTATATTTTGGTATATCAACTTTTGGATTCTAGGATGTTTTTCTTTTAGTACATATTTTCGCATTGCATTAAGTTGTTAGATTGGGGAATTTCAAACTACTATGGGATAATTTCTTCTATTTTCGCTAAGTGTTGATAACTGCTTTCGGTGTTATTGTTTCTCTCACCGGCAAATGGTGTGGCTGCCCCTCATGTCTAATTAAATTGTGACAATTGTACTAACGGGTCATAATTAAAAGAAACAGGAAAAAGAAACTGAGGTTAAGTAAAATTTATTTTATATAATCTTTATTCCTTTGAGCAATCATATTTCAAGCCTAGGTATATAACTTTTCTTTTCCTATGTATTATTTTTAAAAAATACTACTAATTTTATTTAACTTGTAAAGGAGGAAAATTAATAGATATTAAAGATAACAATGGAAGAATAAAGCACCAATCAAGAGAAAAAAAAGGGAAAAATTTTAAGAAAACTTACATGTAATGGTTGATTTGAGATTGCAGGGGGTGCTAGTACCTCTAAATAATACCTACAATTTTTAATAATTTTGAAAAGAAAAAAAGATTCTCTTTTGTATCAATTATCTTAATGTTGACTTATTTAAATTAATTAATGGAATAATAAGTGTTTCCACAAATTTTCAAAAACTTTTCTGTTGTTCTATACCTCATGTAATATTCTCAAAATGTTAGTAAGAATTTTTTTTAGAAATTGGCAAAGGAAAAAGAAATAATCAATTAGAAGTTTAAGAAAATAATAATAATTAGAGAACTCTTTTTATTTTTTCTAAGAAGAAATTTCTATATTGCGAAAACAAATCTCAAAAACCTTTTTAAGAATATTGCTGAAATGATTCATACTTCTACCTTTTTAAGAATATTGCTGAAATGATTCATACTTCTTAAGTAAGAAATCACAACTGAACATCATTGAAAAGTCATCTTAGTTAGAAGGCAACATAACATAATTTGAACTGGTGGCACATAGGGAACGTTGTCCCGACAAGTGTTCACTTCATGATGGGAAGAAGTCCTGATATATAAAGCTTTAGATAAAAAACAAAATATTCAAAAAATATTGAGGTGTATATATTGATAACCAAATTAAAAAAAGAGAAAGCATTTTTAGATGTAGATGAGGATGAATACAATCATTTTTCTTTTGGTTTCCCATCCAGTTTCCAGTACCTGCATTGGAGCCCGACTAATCCAGATTAGCGCTGGGTAGGGCCCTATTGAGGGGTAGCGCTCCCAACAGAGTTTTCTCCATGCCCAGAGTCGAACTCTCGGCCTCTGATTAAGGTGGAGCAGCCCCATCCGCTACACCACAACCCACGTTGGTCATACAATCATATTTCTTGAAAGGAAATAATGTTAGTTTCCATGTTTTGACACTTAATTAATACTAAAATTAGGTCAGAATTTTTTTAATAAAATCTTGTCAATTATTCTGTATTATTTTAGCATGTAACTTTAATAGATACTAATAATTTTGTTTATATCTGAACATAATTTATTGGTCAAGCTACAACTTGTTGACCACTTTTCAAATTATTACTTATCAAATTTTTAGAGTTAAATTTTAAGTATCTAATATCTGCTCGCTTCTCAAAACTCACTTTCCAGATAGAAAGATATCTTCTCCAAAAAAATTGTTGCAAACAATATTCAAAAAATTGTTGGCTCAACAGTATTCAAGATAATAATCTTTAGGCTGTGTAATGACCCGATTTATGAAAACGACATAATTACTGTTATCACTACAAATTAACATTCCTAACTTCATACTAACTTAAAATTTATCATTTATTTAGTCAAATAGAAATAAAATTTACAATTTTTATCTAATACACAAAAATTGTTGTAACGACCTTGTCCGTCTTTACATATAAGCCCTTCTCTTAAAACTTCATGTTAAAATTCTTTTCGGATTCAAAGTTATAAAATTCAAGCTAGGCTAGATTCGAATGAAATTAGAGTAAGGTATGGTCTGGGGAAATCCAAAAATAATTCAGATAAGTATGATAATATTTAATTTGATCTGAAGCTATCTATGTTTATAAGAAACCACGTTGGATTTTACAGAATCAAATTTGGATTAGAAAACTCCTAAATTTGGTCATGCTTTAAAGGGTACTGTTTAGGATGTCTTGAATTTAAGGTGTGCTGTGAAAAAGAGGATTTTTTGAGTAAATTGGAAATTCTATCCGATCAATGTTGCTAAAGAACGTGTACGTCGTAATAGCGATAAACTAAATAGAAGGAAAATTTCCACTATGGTGATGCTCAATGCAGTCAAAGGGCCGCTATAACGACAATGTCGCTATATCGATGTTGCTATTGCAACACATGCCACTATAACAACTTAAAATCATTGTTTATTTCAGAAATCCCACAAAATAGATTATTTTTTATAAAATATTTGGGGCTTTGACAGTGAGAATATGGGACAAAACCACTAGTTTTCATTATATTTCAACATTAAGGTAAGGAATACATCCCCGTTATCTTGTAAATAAATAATCTAGTCTTAGAATTGCTAGTTTGCATAGTTAAGAGAGGATTAAGGGATAAATTTTCTTTGTTTTCTAGTGCAAATTGAATATAAAATCAATGATTTTTGCTTAATTATTGTTATTTTACCGTTGTATGTCATTAATTCAGCAAATCATATATAGAATTGGTACTTTTAGGTAAATGAAGGTAGAAAAAGCCCTACTACAGGGAAGGAATGATCATGAACATGGACTTTGGGTTTGGAGGTGAGTTATATTTCCCAACGTGATAGATCATTTTATTAATTATGTATTTGTATGCATTTTGTAGACTGAAATCAAGCAAAAATTGCATGGAAGGTCAAGACTCCAACATTGTGGAGTTGTGCCAGCTTGGACAGAGGTAGGTGATGGTATTCTAGTTTAATCTAATTTGGACGGTATGTCTTAACTACTTCTTTGTGTGGCTTGTTAGTACGCAATGTTTGGTGTGATCAATTTAATAATTTTATTCTTGTTTTATGATTTTGACCAACCATACGGTTAAATAAGGAATGCTCTGGTATTTGGAATGTTTTCTCGGGATTTTGATGGAACAAGGTTTGAAGAAACTTGTTTATGGGTTTTTAGTAGATGGACAAAATTTGTCCTCTAGAGATCATGGTTAGAGGGTGATTATTGTATCTATATCATGTAGGTACGAGGTTCCGATTAGTTTGACGGTTCCATGAGTGAACCAGGAAATACATTTATTTTGATTATTGCTTAATTTGTCTGTACCTGTTTTTTCTTGGTGTGACTTATTTTCCTTGGTGGTAAATGACATGAATTGTTGGTTGTAATGCTTAACTTCTTAACTGATACTTCTTATTCTAGGTTTAGGTTAGAATGAACATGGATAAATTTATTGTACTATATTTTGTTATATGCCCATATTCTTATCTTCGGTGGACCAAATGTTCCTATTAGTACACTGTTGTTCTGGTGTGCTGATACTTTACCTACTCTTACTTTTGTTTAGTGCAACACATATTTCAGCGGCTCCTACAAAACCTCAATTGATTCTAGCGAGTGTATTAAGATTTTAGGGTTGAGTTGCTTGTTCGACTACCACGAAATCTCTTCTTTACATCATGGTCCTTTATTTTGAACACTATGCACTTTTTTCTAGTTTTGGGATTCATCCCCTTCTTGATATTCTTAGTATATTTTGGTACATGGACCTTCGGATTCCAGAGTATTTTCCTGTTAGAACTTTTTCTGCAATGCATTAAGATGTTTGTTTGTTGGATTTTAAACTACTATGGGATAATTTCTTCTACATTCTCTAAGTGTTATTAAATGCTTTTGGGGTTATTGGTTCTCCCAACTATGAATGCTGTGGGTGCCCTTCATGTCCAATTCGATCAAGACAATTGTACTAATGGGTCATTATTAAGGGAAATACGGAAACAAAATTAAAGTTAAGTAAAATTTAATTTATACAATCTTTATTCATTTGAGGAATCATATTTTTAGCCAAGGTATACAAATTCTCTTTTCCTTATTGTTTGTTAAACACAATACTAATTTATATCTAACTAGTGAAATAGAAAAGCTAATAGAAATTAAAGATAACAATGAAAGAATAAAGCACCAAGCAAGAGAAAAAAAAGGAAAATAGTTTAAGAATACTTACTTGTAATGGTTGATTTGATATTGGAGTGGGTGCTAGAACCTATAAATAATACATACAATTTTTAATAATTTATAAAAGAAGAAATGATTCTCTTTTTACATCAATTATCTAATTTTTGACTTATTTATATTAATTAATGGAATAATAAGTGTTTTCACAAATTTTAGGAACTCTTCTGTTCTATACCTCTTGTAATATTCTCAAAATGTTAGTACGAATTGTTCTTTTGAAATCAGTAATGACAAAGAAATAATCTGATAGAATATTTTGGTGAAAATAATATTAGTTGGAGAACCCTTTTATTTTTTCTAAGAAGAAGTTTTCTACATTCTGAAAAAAAATCTCTAAAACACTTTTATGAAAATTTCTCTAATGATTCATACATCTTAAGTAACAAATTAAAAAAGGAACACCATTGAAAAACTAATCATAGTTAGCAGGAAACATACCATTACTTGAACTGGTAGCACATAGGGAATGATGTCCCGACAGGTGTTCACTTCATGATGTGAAGAACATATATGAAGCTTTAGAGAAATAAAATTTATTAAAAAAAAGAATGATAATATAAAAGCATTGTGGTTTAATCAAAGGAATATTGAGGTGTATATAGATAACTAACTAGAAAAATGAGAAAGCATTTTTCGATACTGACGAGGATGCATAAGATCAGATTTCTTGAAAGTAAATAATGTTATTGTCTATGTTTTAACATTTAATTAAAACTAAAATTTGGTTAAAATTTGGTCAGTAAAATCTGGTCAATTATTATTTATTATTTTAGCATGTAACTATAATAGATTCTAATAATTTTGTTTTGATGTGAACAGAATTAATTGGTCTAGCTACAGCTTCTTGACCTTTTTTCTGATTATTACTAATCACATTTTCAAGTTAAATTTTAAGTATCTAATATTTGCTCGCTTCACAAAACTCACTTTTCAGATAGAAAGATATCATCTCCAAATAAATTAGTGCAAACAATATTCAAATTAATTCTTGGCTTAACACTATTCAGGAAAATAATCTTTTAACTTTGAAATGACCCGATTTACAAAATTTTATGTCACGATCGAAACTCGGGCATGGCCGTGATAGGTAATCTCAATCTCACCATTGGCCGGAGACAACCACCTTGTCGTACTTCAAGGGAAGATAAATGTAAACAACGGAAGTCAACCAAACCAATGATAAATAAATGATATCAAAAGAAAATATAAAGAGTCAAATGACAATTCTATGAATCCATCAAAAAAACCAACCTACATTTGTCCATAAAAGACTCTAAAACTAGAATACCAACTAGGTCTGATCATGCCTCTGACTATGACCAAAAAGAATCCAAAGTACTAAATCAGTAATGAAAGAGCAATGAAATGATAGGGCCTTCCAAAGGTTAGAGGATCATCACTTCAAAACAGATCAACAGAAGATTTCAACCACCTAACATTGCACGGGAGAAACAAAAAAGTCCTTGTACCCTACATCATGAAACGATGCAGCGTCCAGGGACGGTCAGTGGATCAAGAACTGTAAATCCCTTGATTTTAGACTAAAAGAAAATAAAAGTAGTATTTGATCTTTATGAACTGAAAAAAAGGGCTTATTTCACGTTTAAAAGTTGTGCAAGGGGTAAAAAGACTAAAATTTCCTAACCCCAAGTCAAAAAATTAAAAACTGAATGTTTTGAATACAGCAATGAGGCACGCCAATATTGTAGAGGCTAGCCTCTATGCCACCCTACTATCGTGGAGCTCCAGAGGCATGGCACACCATTATAATAGAGGCATACTGCCTTGTAGTTCAAAAGTAGCCGCGAACCCCTTCCAAAATTTTCAAAACTTTAAACAAACACCCTTAACATCCATAAACATATTTCAAGTCAATGATTGACATTACGCACGTGGGAGGGTCAAAAATAAAATAGCTGAAATTTTGTGGGGTCTTACATTATCCCCCCTTTTGACCATTCATCCCCAAATGATGGGTTAGGATTTTTTTAACACGATAATCGTAAGGATACATCAGAATCAAATAACAAAATTCAAAATATGATAGGAGGGAAAGGAAACTCATACCGTACACACTTTCATGCAACACGGGGAACAAGGATGGGTGTTGGCTCTCATATCTTATTCAGCTTCCTATGTTGCTTCTTCAACTTTTTTATTTCTCCTAAGAACCTTCACCGAGGATACATTCTTGGTCTTCAATATACATTCTTTCCAATAAAATATTTTAGTCGGGACTTTCTCACAAGAAAATGAATCCACAGATTTAGTCATCCTATCCGTCTTGAGCTAAATAGAATAATACTAATTTTGAGGCTACAAAAGACCCGTAATGAAGTCCATATCAATCATTTCCTACCATGATTCCTCAAAAAGACCCGAGGATGTATCTATATAATATTGCATGATTAAAAAGTATAAAATTATTGGGCTACCTGGTTTTGTGAATATATGTTGGAAAGTGCTGCAGATGCTCATGCCTTGACTATTTTACCCTATAGAATGCTCGTTACTAGAATCCTCCTTTACTATTCCATTGTTCTCTATAAGAACCCGGTGGTAGAAGTTTCAGCCACCTCTAAATCCAATAAATTTGCAAGCATGGGATATGTCTTGGTTGAAAATAAATGGTGCTAGAAGGATTTCATCAAATCCCGATCATACAGTCCTAAGGAAAGAAAATATACTTCTAACCCTGTTCTCTTTGTATGCAAGGAGATTAATGAATTTAAGGATTGGCTTAAGGCAAGTCAAGAATGATTGTTGGTTCTCTAGGAGTGTACTACCCAGTTTCTGCAGCTGAGTAAGGAAACAAGTACTGATGTGAGCATGGTGCACTTATCACTTTATGGTCTCAAGAAGAATGGTGTCAAGCTGTTTAATAGGTTGTTTACAAGGGTGGACACCATAAAATATAACAGTAACTCCTCAACAACGAGCTTTCCATATCTGTCCAAAGTTCCAACTTAAGCTTCTCCAAAAAATGTCAAAAAATCCTATGAACGGTTCTGCCACAATTTGCATAACACTATTTTCAAATTTATTGGATAAATAATTAAAATCCTATGAACATTTTCATCACAAAACAAACAACACTCTCACCGATTTATTGGCAAAATAATGAACTTCCAGATTCCTATTCATAAGGTGTTTTCCCCTCTTTTTCTTGTTAGTTTTTAAGTGATGTTCTTATAGATGTCCGCCACAATCTCCTTTTTGTTCATAAAACATTGCATGGTGTTTCTATTATGTGTTTTGCCTTTATTTGTTTTGCAGCCTCTGTTTGTGTGCTCTGCTCTTTTTTATTATTTCAAAAGAGGGAGAATAGATAAATATCACATATGAGCTACAACGGAGCATAAAGACAAGGGGAGCCATTCGAATGCAATGAAGGCACTGAGTCAGCAAGACAGGGGGAGCCAGTCGACTAGAATAAAATCATAGAAGCAACAAGACAGGGAGCTAGTCCACTATAATAACAGGAAAGTAAACAGATGTTTAATATTTTTCATTATCAAAATGGGGAGATTGTTACATTCCCATTTCAATGTAATATATTTTAATAATGACAAACTAATAGTTGATAACGTGCAGGATATACCAAAAGGGTAATTAAGGAAAGGAATATAAACATGGAGATATACTTGGAAGAACATCCCGTGCAATCCCTGATTAAATAAAGTCAAAGGTGCGTTTGGAATGACATCAAGAGAAGATCTCAAAAAACTCATTAGATCTTAGATTGCAAGGACAATAATCAGCAAATCGTAGAGCAATATTAAAAGAAGATCACACCCTCTTCATGGAGATATCCGACATGGACATGAATGATTATGAAGAAAGGCAAGCCGCATCTTATGAATGGACATATTTGATATGGACGTATTACCCTCAATCAAGGAATCAAATCAAATCCTTGATTTAGAAGAAATCCCTTGGATATTCATTCTATGTAAGATAGCAGGATCATCTGATGAATATAAAAGGGGAAGACTAAAAACTAAAGACATTATGGAAATCCCCAGGAAATTCTCAGCGTGTCTCATTCTAAGTCTCTATTAAGCTTTGTCTCTTTACAGTTTACAATAGTTGCAAAAGAGAAAGTTTTAGTCAACAGGATTTGAATAACAAAATAATATTTAGTAATTGCCTACTAAAGTGGTCCAGCTCGACTTTGAAGCTCTAAGGAAACTCTTGAAACCAAAAGGGTCTAAAAATAAGCACCATATTGGTGTACTGAACCATAATGAATCTCTGTGTCATTTTTATAATTACTTGTTCACTTGTTAGGACATTTTAATTTAATCGATTTTGTCCAGTATACTAATCTGCAGGTGAGTTGATTGTCAAGACAGAAGAGTCAACTCAAGAAACATTTTCAATTCACCCCCTCACCCAAATTTCTGAATGTAATTGGCGTGGATCCCTAATATAATGAAATACATGCAATATAACAACTTACCACAGTCACTTTTTCTACCTTTGTCTTTGGAACAATTTCTACCTATATTTTTTCACCTTGGAAAATATGTCTTCTCACTTCAACAATCGATCGACACATTCTACGTTTTCTCTTATGAAAGTAAACTGCAATACAGAGTAGCTACATTACAAAATAATTCCATATAGTAGTTGCATTACAAAATAATATTGTATTGAAGAATTTTCATAAATTTCATATCGTAGATACATTACAAAATAATTAAAATCACAAGAATCATGTTTGATGATTTGTAATGCACGTAAAACAATCCAAACCTCAACTTACCATCTTTTGGTTTTAAGGAAGAAGAAAAGAGAAACAGAGTTAAACTAAGTTATTATTTACTCGGAAATGGCTATCAGTGAATCCCAACTTCCAAGTATGACATAAACAAAAAAAGTCATACATGTTGAAGGTACATTTAAAACCTTCCTATGAATAAGCAATATAGCTACATACATACATAAATAAATAAAAGCGAGTGTACTAAAGGAAAGTAGTGAGACTCGACATGTGGATAAAATAAATAAAGTATAAAAGAGCTTGTATTTACCGAGATTATGTCCATAGGGATCCCTTGGCTCATCACCTATCTATTATTTCAGTCCATAACGAAATATAAGCTTTTACTAGAATAACCAAGTTTTTTTTTTGTTATATGTTCTCTATAATAATAATTCACAATAATGAAAAAAATGTCTAGACAAATGATGCTACTATAGTAACGTTTAACTTTATTAGGAACTTTTACATAGAAACAATTGTTGTAATCTGTACTAAGCTCTTTTGATTTTATGATATAAATGTTTTGTTCACCTTTAGAAGGTATAATTGTGAATTTAACCAAAGTAATGCCTTTGGTTATGGTAGTACCTACCCTTCCCTTCCTCACAGAAGTTTGTTGGAACACTATCTTAGTTCCAACATCATTCGGCAAATAAGAAAATATGTTAAATTTTGTTGGAAAAGTGAAATTAAACGTGTAAATAGTGAATTAAAACGTCTTTTGGGCATAATATTCCCAAATTCACTCGAACTTATCAAGAACAAAATCCTAACCTCCCTCTCAAGGATAAAGAATCAATACTTTAAGTTCAAGATTTTCAAGAAACAAAATCAAGATTCGAATCCTATTCTTCGAACTAAGTAGTTTAAGATATGTGGGACTACTCTAAACACCATGGTCATAAGATTTACTATTTTATCAAGTTTAACGATCCCCAATCATGTTTATAAAAAAGGATTTTGATGTTTTTGTGAAAAGTATGTATCATGGAATTATTTTGATGAAATTATATGTTGTCTTGAACTATTTTTCACGAAATTTAAATTGTAACTATATATGTATGTTTTTGTTTGCAATGAAGAGTTAATTGAGAGCATGATTGAAAAATAGCGCCTCTCCTTTTATAATATCATTGATTTCAAGTGTTGTCGATTTCTTAAATTGCATGAACTTTCTTAAATAAAACAAAAGTGTGAAACTTGTTTGATAATCATGGATTGATACTGTTATGACATGTTGAGAGGGTTTTTTTTCACATGATAAACATTCATTGTGTCAATTTAAAAATTTCCATGGGTTTTGAGCAATGCAAATATGATATTGCCACCTTATGATTATACTATTGAGAGAAGAGTGTTTTTGATGAAAACTCAAATGAAAATCTATTACATGACTCTCTCTCACGTGATTTTTAAAAACTATGAGTTGGTCATTAACATGAGGATAAGTGAAAAAGGGCTACAAATATGTTATGGTGTAACATAAATGACTTGCAAGTCGGGGTATAATGATACCCGGTGATAGTATGCACTTAATAGAAAAAATTTTGAATTTTTTTAATGTATGAAAAATGTTTTTAAAGAACTAAAAGTTGAGCTTAAGAGTGTTAGATGGTTACCCAAAGAAAGCACGAGTCGACAGACTCAATATTGGACACTGTGGTTTGCAGACTCGAGATTTTAGCACCATGTTGTATGGTCTGATATGCCTTGACTTATGTTGTCCCAAGTTGGGACTGTGGTTAGGATGTATGTTTTGTGGTCTTCTACCCTACTATGACATATTATTATGATTGGTAATTGTGGCACCCTACTTTATGGACTGGCGTGCCTCCCATAACAATACTCCAACCATTGCGTCAAACTTGGGTTTGGGTCTTGTCCGCCGAGTCAAGGGCAGATCCCATATAGCCTATGAGATGATCAGAGTTATAGGGTGTACCATCTAGCTTAGGAGAAAATAGAAAGTGAGTCATGATTTCCAAGAGTTGTTAAAATTCATTTCAGTATGCCCATGTGTTTACACTTATGCATTATGTTTATTGTATTATTAAATGCTCTCATTATGATATATAAAAACATGTTACTTTAGGTTGTTTCACATACTAGTACATTTTGTATTGACCCCCTATATTTCAAGTTTTGAGGCCTAGTCTAGCGGTCCTGCTAAATCGTAGATTCTTGTCAGATGTTTAAAGTTGGTAAGCCTCCCTTACTTTAGAAGATGTCTTATTTACTTATGTTGATCTCATTGTTTTTAGTTCATGGTCCGACCGGGGGTATTTTCCCGGTTTTAAACATATTGTTGTTTTAGTTGAAGTAGAGATTTCACAGAGGTGTATTATATGGTTTGTGTTTTATTGAACTTATGTCCACATTACTCAATTGAGATATTAAAGTGACCATGTTTCTATTTATTTTCTGTATTTCCTTACAGTTTATGAATTGTGTGTATGATTGCTAGTTAGAGAAGGGTTTCGATCCTTCTTAGTTTGTGATGCCCATAATGGCCAGGGCCCCAGTTCAGGTAATGACAAACTTGGTATGAAAACACGGTTCATGGTCCCAGGGTGTCTGCAAAATTACGTTGGTAGATTCCTGTTTATGGGTGTGTTGTGCGCCACACTTATAAGGAAGAAGCTACTAGGCGTTTAGGAATGTTTCACTTTTCTTCATGTTGTATATCGTGCCATAGTGTTTTCCATTTGGAATTCATCCGAATTTCTTCTTTACTCTTGTTTTATTTCTTATGTCTCATTGTCGAACCAATTCAAGTGCAAAATCATAGAGTCTAAATGATGTGGTCCCTCCTGATTGAGTCAAGTCATAAAACAGAATGAAATTGCACAAGGACTTTAGAGGTATCCATAAGTGCCTTAAATTGTATTATTTTAAGTCTATTCCCTTATCTAAATGAATCATGCATTTGAGCCTCAGGTATGAAGTGTATTCAGTCCTTTTCAAAATTCTTGCTATAGATGACATACTAAAGGGTAGTGATGTATGTTAGAATGTTTGAACAATATTTCTACCCGAGTAGTATTATATGTTAAGGTGTCATACCCTATTGGTAGTATGATGATCGTGAAGTTAGTGATATGAAGTCACAAGGTTAGAAGTCAGGGTGAGGGTGACTTTTGCGTAAATAAGTAGTTTGAGTTGTATAACCCATGACTGATGAGTAGGTTGTTCTTGTATGGTGATTGGATAATGTTGTAGAAAAATTTTAAGAGTGTATGGTAGTTTGTGGAGAAAGTGTCTGGCTGTGAATATTATTTATTCAAAATAGGGAAGGATCTCAGAATGGATAGCTATGGTGGTTGTAAATATTATTTAAAGGCTGTGAACGAAAAAGGGTAGATCAGTTAATATGTTATGGGTAGAGACTCATTAGCGTACATGGAATTTGAAGGTAGTCTAAATGTATGCATGGGTAAGTAAGTATGACGTGTAAAAGTAGAATGTGTTGATAAGATCGTAATGGGCTATGTTATAAGATTAAAATCGATTATCCCTATTATGTGACTTTACCCGCCATGATTTTCTTTTCTTTGGTAGTTGTAGACTAGTGCTGCACGTGAGAAGGTGTGTGGTAGATTCTAAGGTGTGGTAGTAATGTTGTGGAGAGAATGAACTTGTGGGTCCTAGTTAAATTAAATGGCGTAGTTGGGTTGATTCCCTAAGTTGGATGAATAGTATTGTATGTGACCTACTTCATCGATGTTATATTATTGGTGGTTTTAGATAATTGAGTGTGTGGCATACTTAGTCTATGTTCTTGAAATTTGTAGTAT
Source organism: Capsicum annuum (assembly GCF_002878395.1). NCBI lineage: Eukaryota > Viridiplantae > Streptophyta > Magnoliopsida > Solanales > Solanaceae > Capsicum > Capsicum annuum. Next base: position 30,224,693 of record NC_061119.1, read on the forward strand.
GCCCACATCTGGGGAAGACTAAGGAGTTGTTGAATGTTGTTCTTTATAGATGAATGGAGAAAATATAGGTAGGCAATATGTGCCTTTGGTATAGTTTTGAAAACTTTGTTAAGTTGTAAGTTATGTGGTGTAACCCCCTGGGAGTACACCCTAGATGCCACACGGTGCTTACGGTCGCAAATGACCACAAGCTAACCTATGAGCTGGTGCCTGTTCTGAGCACTGAATAATAATAACAAAATAACATGTGCGGAATATCTGAATATGCCATAAGGTCCATAATACTGGAAAAAAATATTGAGTAGATCTGTGGAATAACTGCTAACTAAAACTGTTTGAAAGCCTCTATAAATCTGAAATACAAGAGTTGGTGGGACAGGCCCGAACTAACTACAACTACTGTGTGAAAATAACCGAAATACTAAAATATTGTAAGCAATTCAATGACTAAATAAGTATCACATCCTCAATAGATGAGGACTCACTACTATATCTAGGGATGATCGACTGATCTGGCTATGTACTGTCAGGAACCTGAGCGTCCTAACCTATTATATGATACATTATAGCATAAAAAGATTATTCGTCAGTACTTCTAATGTACTGTATGCTAGGTGAGGTTAGGATAATATTCATGGGTTAATGTGTATGAGTAATAATAACTAAATATCATGAACTAGCTGGATGAGAGTATATGGAAGACTGGGACTTCTGAAAGTACTAAACATACAATACCAAGCATATATCATCTGAATTAGACCGAAACTGAACTACTGAATTTTGGTAACTAAATACTGATAAATGTAAGTCATGATCATGTAGAACTAAACTGAGTTCTGTACCTTAAACTAAATACTGAAACTGATACTGTGGCAGTTATCATCTAACAAACATACACCAATTATAGACTGATTTGGCATCGCACCTGTAACCCCAGTTGTAAGGGTGGTAGCACCATGCCACGGGTTACTAACACTAGATGGGTTAACCTTAATCTTGTAGGAGGACTCATGAAATGTATATGGTTACGCCAACCCTAGTCTAGTAGGAAGATGATTTACTCTGCACTGGCTACCTAGTTCTGTAACTCAGGGACTCCTACTAAGGGTCAAACCCTATACAGGAAGGAATGCCCCCATCTCTGGGTTTGCTCAATGCTGAATCTGACTCTCAACGAAATCGACACTGGAACTGATCGCTAGATTGTACTAGGCATGACTGAACGCACCCTAATTCTGTTAACTGACCGAACGTTGCTGTTTGGGGTACTGTAGAATCATTATATTTCAACTGGAGACTATATAAATAGCTAATTTCAAGTATTGAATACCCCCAAGACTCGATAGCATAGATAATGGAACTATATCTCCAATTTAAAAGCATCACACATAGGTTACCATGCACAATTAATTCACATAGACATTTTGTCAAACACATTGGATGCATAATTCTTGTACATGAAAATGAGCACTATATGAATGTAATCACTACCCTATTCAATATCACAATTCATAGATTCAACATGAGGGTTACATAAATCAAAATACACATTCTAGTTTATTTACATGAAACTCAAAATCTTCTTGGCTTGAAACCCATATAACAACACATACATGAACACAATTCCATTCAAGAATGCAAATCAAAACCAATTTTTTGAAAAAAAAAGATTCTTGAACTCCAAGGGTGGAAGGAACCCAAGGATGAACACTTAACATACATTGGTTTATGAATTTGTGACAATTGTTGGTGAATTCTTGAGATGTGGACTTGAACTTGGATGAGCCTAGGGTTTGTTCTTTAGAAAATTTTATGAAATAATGAGTGAGTTTGCCTTTTGGGAAGATTAATTTCGTGTTATGGCTAAATAATTTAAAGGGAAAATCACTAAATTGCACACATAAACCCGTAATTTAATAAACAAAAACATACCTAGTGACACGATGGTGATGTACCACATCGATCGACCCAATACGATTACGGACGTGCCGCGTTGATGGTGGTGATGCGATAGACAACATGACATGTCCTGATTGCATTGGCTCTCTATTTTTGTCATCCAAACATTTCTCGAATGATGTACAAAAATTCCAAAATTCTCCTGAGATAACCTATAGATAACCCTGATCATGGATCAATTTAAAAATCAACAATCTAAGGCCGGAAAGATTGGAAATGAGATCATTGAAATATAGCGGACAAAAAGAGGCTAAGTCTTAAAACTTTGCTAATTTTTTTTCTAAGTTACGGACATCTTTTTGCATGCTATATAGGATTGAAGTGGAATAGGACTTTATGGGTTCTTATAATATCTACCCCTTGGGAACATTCGTCCTCAAATCAGACTAATTAAGCTTAGAGGCACTGAGGTACTGGTACTATACTTACATGCATAGCTGAAACATGAATGAATATTGAGACATGACACATGACTAAAATGAATCATGAATGCATGAATGATATGATACTGATATGAAGCTAGAACTAAGCATGGATCATAGTAAATCTAAGGAATACTTTTACCTTAGGCTGAGTCTGAGTTTTCGGAGAGAGACGAGGATACTTTGTTCGCATGTGTGCTTCTGCTTCCCAAGTGGATCCCTCAATGTACTAGTTCTACTAAAGAACTTAGACCAAGGGAACTTCTTTATTCCTTAGTCTATGAGTTTGACAATCGAGTATTTTGACTAGGGCTTCTTCATAAGAGAGACTATTCTGAACATCTACACCCTTTATGGGGAGTACAACTGCTGGGTCATCGGTGCACTTCTTTAGCAATCAGACTTGAAACACTAGTTACAGTAATGCTATGTATGGAGGTAACTCAATCTCATAGGCTACCTTCCCGAAACAACGTATAATCCTATAAGAACAAAATATCGGGGACGAAGCTTCCCCTTTTTACCAATCCTGTTCACTCCCCTCAAGGGAGAGATTTTCAAATACATAAAGTCGCCAATCTCAAATTCAAAATCATTCCTTCTCTCATCTAAATACAATTTCTATTGGTTCTAGCCTATATTAAGCCTCTCCCTAATCAACTTTACTTTCTTTAAATCATCAAACACCAAGTCAGGGCCCACCACCACGGCCTCACCTACGTCAAACCAACCAATTGGAGATCTACATCTCCTCCCATAAAGATCCTCAAATAGAGCAATCTGAATACTGGATTTATTGGTGATATAATACGTGAACTCAATCAAAGGTAAGTGGTAATACAAACGACGCTTAAAGTAAATGACACAAGCTCTCAACATAGCCTCTAAAGTCTGAATGGTCTTTTCTACTTGACCATCTGTCTGAGGGTGGAAGGCTGTACTGAGGTGGACTTAGGTACCAAGACCTTTTTGGAAAGTTTTCCAATAGTGAGAGGTAAACTGCGTACCTCTATCTAAAATGATGGACAATGAGACACTATGCAACAAAACTTACTCTCTGATATAAACTTGGCATATCCTCGGCTAAATAGGAAGTATGGACAAGCAGGAAATGGGAGGACTTGGTCATCCTATCTATAATGACCAAAATTAAATTGTATTGAAGATGAGTATGAGGCAAACCCATCACAAAGTCCATGTTCACTTCTTCCCACCTCCATGTGGGAATAATGAACTCCAACATGGAACCACTAGGCTTTTGGTGCTCAATCTTCATCTGCTGACAAGTAGAGCACTTAGCCATGAACTCTGCAATGTCCCTCTTTATCCCACTCTACCAATAGAGTTGTTGCAAGTGCGGTACATCTTAGTGGCTCCTGGATGAATAGAGTAACGCACACCATGTGCTTAAGCAAGAATTCACTATCTTACATCATTTATATATGACATATATAGCCTACCCTGGCAACGTGACACACCATCTTCTCCTTGGGAGAAAACCTTTACTTTTTGGTCTCTGACTGACTCTTTTAGCTTAAATAAACTGAGATCCTTGTCTTGCTTTTCCTTCACCTTGGAATCTAAAGAAGATTACAAACTATTCTGCACTCAAACACTACCCTCAGCCTAATCAACCAAATGAACACCTAGTCTGGCAAGATGATGAACTTCTCAAAGTAACTTCTTCTTACCATCCTCAACGTGAGCAAAACTACCCATGGACAACCCACTGAGGGCATCTTCCACTACATTGGCCTGATGATATAGAACACTCATGTCATAGTCTTTCAATAACTCTAACCACCTTCGATGATGCAAGTTTAGGTCTTTCTACGGAAACACATACTATAAGCTTTTGTGGTAGGTGAATAAATCAACATGCACCCCAAATAAATAGTACCTCTAAATCTGTAAGGCAATTACAACCGCTACTAGTTAAAGATCATGGGTGGGATAATTATTTTCATGGGGATTAAGTTGTCTCAAGGTGTAGGATATAAAATTACACTTCCGCATCAAAACACACCCCAAGCCAACTCTAGAAGTATCACATTATACAACAAATCCATTTGAACTGGTGGGCAAAGTCAAAACTGGTGCAATAGTAAGTCGAGTCTTCAACTCCTAAAAACTCTTCTCACAAGAATCTTCCTCCTGGAACTTGACTTTTTTCTGAGTCAATCTGGACATAGGTGATGCAATAAAATAAAATCCTTCAACAAACTATCAATAATAGCCAACCAATCCCAAGAAACTCTTGATATCTTTCATGACCCAAACCGAGGCCCTGGCCGTGATGAGCATCCCCTACCATGAAGGCCTGAAACAACCCTGTCTATCTGGTAATCATGCACATGATTCATATGGTAAAAGAAATGCGGAAGATACACAATAGTACGGAAACATGAATATAAGTCTAATAAAATCAATAATAGGAAATAAAGTCCTACAACATCTATCCATATCTGAAATCCGTCTGTGAAATTTCTACTACATGACTAATAGAAACAGTTTGAAATCTGGGACAAGGCCCCCAGTAGATCAAAACATGACTAAAGATAAATATCTGAAAGTAAACAGGCCTTCTGGAATATAGAAGGCTCACCACTGCACAATCTGATCTGCGATCTAAAATATCTACTATTCATCTGAACCCCTAGACTGAGTCTCAAAAGCTGAAGGGGGGGGGTTCAGCACAAAAGTACTAGCACGCAAAGCAATCCAAAATAGAGTAATTGAACATATATATATATATATATATAATATGTGAGAGAAAATTTTCATCAAACATTATGCATAAAACAGTTTCTGACAAACACATGGGCCCCTTTAGAAAACGTACAACATGTCTGTAAATCTCAAACTCTGATCTGTGTATTACTTCTGAGTTAGGTAGTATCCCCTACATGTCTGATATTCTACGGGCAATATGGAATCTACCATTGATTCGGCAGGGAAGCCTCCAACCCGAGTATGCCGCAAGGGTTGGAGTTCCTAAATCTGATACGCCACACAACACTTAAGTCAGTGTATAATAATATACTCTGGTCGGCAAACAACGGTTTTAGACAATGAGTTGCTTCAACTAAAGCCCTCTTCTGTGAGCCACCTAACATCTCTGTATGCCTATTTTTAACCTTTGCTATACATGCAACATTCTGAATGTCTAAAATTATGATAGTCTGAAATGTCTATTAGTCTGAGTCTGATATGGCATTGGTCTGAACTGGTATCGTCATACCAAGACTTGCAAGTCATGATTTTTGAGCCATAATACATTAAGATAAATCTTTTCATTTAAAACATAGCTTAGACTACAAAAACATGCAACTAATATAGAAGATTTCTTGTTCCGAAACTTTAAGTCAAAATCATCAAAAACTACATCAAACATATGGTGGCCTAGTACCCTTAGCAAATCAATGCACTCTTTCATCACATGCATTATGAACATTAACCATTCATGCTAAATTCCTTCCTTATTGATTTAAAACCATCTTTAAATCATAACAAGAGTTCAACATTTCATATAGTGCTTTTCAAGAATGCGTTGTAAAATAATTCATATGCTATGAAAAATCTGAAAATTCATAATAAGAGGGAATTCACCAAAAGTCCTGCTCTCAACAAGAATTCATTCTTAAATACATGCTTTCATACATACATATTCTCAAATCCCTTTGGGGAAGGTCAAAAGACCAAAACAATGATGTTAAAACATCTAGTGCATGAATATATACATAGATTCAAAAACCCCATTCTAAAACATGATTTTTCTATGCCCATGATAATTTAGAAAAACCCCACGTACCTCTATTTCGAAAAATAATGGGTCCTTTTGGAAGCCTGTGGATTGGGGATTCTGGATCTCTAATCAATTTTGAAAACCCACGGTTGAATCTTGATTTATTTGGGTTTTTAGTTTGAAACCCTTGGAAGTGTTCTTGAAGATTTTTAAATGAATGTGGATGTATTTTGGAGAATTGGGGACTGAATTTGGTATTTATGGATGAAAAAGGGTGGGAAAAGGACCATTTTGGCCCAAAAATGGAGTGTTTAAGTCACTTGAAATGATTACATAGGCGCCGCATATGATATCGCCTATATTTACATAGGCGCCGCCTATGCTATCGCCTATTCTTTCCAGTTGCCATGTGCGATTGGTTAGGCGACACATACTACTTTGAAAGGCCATAACTTCTTGCTCAGGTACCGAATTTTAGCAAAATTGGTATCGTTGGAAAGTTAACTCAAAGACTTATCATTTGACACATATTAGGCTCTCTAATTCGATATATACGGAGAGTTATGGTCGATTAAAGCTGACACAAATTACAACGTCCACTAAAAGTTAATCGATCGAAATAGTTTCAACTCGTCCTTGAGTCAAAGGACCTCTATGATCTAAATTCAAGCTTGAATGGATTCACATATTACCAAATAATTAACATGCCATATTGGCATAGGATTTATGGCTTTGGGATTATCAACGCATCAGAATCATGGTCTATATTGTAGCCCGAAATACGGGGCGTTACATTATCTCCCCCTTAGGATCATTCATCCCCGAATAATGAATAAAATGTCGAAGTATTAAGGGTATGAGATAGTGCGTACATGATATGTTCCCTAAGAAAGAATACACTGATCGGAAACATGACTATAAGATAGGAACTACTTATGTTTTAAATGCTTATGCCGGATATGCATATCCGAGGCATGGAATACACAACTGAAGGTACTCATAGGCTGAATTCTTATAACGAATCATGCATATCTGATGCATAGATCTGTTACCGAGTTGTTCTCTTGAATGCAGGACTGAATACACTGATAAGCTGAACTTTTCTATTGAACATGCATTTCTAATGCATACATATTTGACTAAACTGACGTATGAACGTATGGCTATATACACAATAATAATTGATGAGAAGCTTGTAATAAGAATCTATGCATCCAACTGAATAGAGTATCTCCCCCTTAGTAGCCTATGTCTTTCTATGAATGCTCAATTCACTAAGATACTTGAAAAACTAAGGCGATGCACAGGGCACCTGCGAATTGAATCATAACTGAACATCTGGAATCTGAATTTAATGCATGATGCATGAAATGGGCTATACTCGTAACTACTAGTATACTCCATCTTGGAATAGTAGTATGTATGAGATTTCGAGTAGCATGAATAAGTGCAAAGACGAGAAAATTAGTCATGCAAATCTGACTGCTAAACTGACTTATTGGCCATATAGACTGAATTATACTACATCCTCATACTTAACTGGAGTATCTCTTTAGCACAATTCTCTGAAGAAATTCTAGCAGTAATAGGGAGCCATGAATCTTGGGTATGGATTACAGAAGACATCCAACTGAGGAATCACCACATTAACACTACTCTGCAGTTTGAAACATAGGCATATCACTCCTCAATTAGGATAAAATTACTAGGCCTTTGGCATTACAACTTCTTACTTTCATGCGTAGCACACTTCTCGAATATTAGTTAACTATACTATTCTCCTTAAATATCATATTCATTCAACTCACCTTAAAATTCTCATATGAGCATTGACAAATCTTTCTACTAATGTCGGAAATAACTTAATCCCTTCGCCGTGATCAAGCCTAACTCTAATTCACAAAAATACAACATGCCAGACCACGGTATTGTTCTAAACCATATGATGCAATCTTCTATATCTCCTTTAAAGATCACATCCTAAGTGTAACATGTCTTACCACTTTAATGACTACTCTGAACTCTTACTATAAAGTCACTAGCGCATATAGCGTTCCTGTACAACAATCTCAGCATGTCATTCAAGCCTATCTTTATAACCACATATAAACTTCAAAGCAACCACCTATAAATACATACTTCACAATGTTTTTAAACTATTATCAATATAACTCCCACACGCTATCCTAAAAACATACACACAAAAACTTTTCCACTAACCATCACATATAGCAAAGACTTGGCCCCAAATCTTTCTTAATACTTATGGCCTTATCTAAAAAAGCATACTATGATCTTCCATCAACAAGAACATTTACATCATCACCACTATTATTGCATAGGGAGGGTTACTAAAAGTTTAAAACGTAAGGCCCTCAAGTGTGAAAAGATGTTTATACGGGACTGAGCACACTATAAAGAGTGAGTACATACATCATGAGTTGCATGAACTCAACTAGAGTTCATAATAAATGGAATATGATTTTGCCTGCTGAATAAACTAAAGTTCCTCATTTAGTAATCTGGAAAAGCATATGATTCTCTATCATGTACATGAGCATAAACTATGATCAGGGGACTGAAACGTGAGGTATGAGTAGGTATTGGGATAACTGAAAAATACTGAGATAGGAATGGGTTGAGACTCACCCTTCCTTTCTGATGTTCTATGTCATACTGACATCACTACTAGAATCTGAGGGCTGGACTTGGTTACTTATTCTATCATCTCCCCCTTAGCTCCAAGTCATCATCGAGAATTTGGGAGATCCTTTACCGGATTCTAACTGAACTACCCTTACTACACTCTAGAGTCTGGAAAATGACAATACATGCATATCATAGAACTTAACCCGAATGACTACCTTTCGGGATACACTCTATCTTTCCCTAGCCACTAATAGTCATAGTATAATGCATGCACACTTATTTCTATCAGTTCAACCTTCAAAAGTCAAGATTAGATGCTAACACTTAACATGGATATCACCAACCCTTTGATGTACCATATCTCTTTTGACAAAGCCTACCACCATTGCGGCTCCAAATTTATATCCCTCTACAGTGAGAATCAAGATCATCGCAAAAGGCCCAACACTGTCGATCAAAACACCTTAACATGGCTACTTAGATCACCATATACCATCTAACTAGTCTTTATCCACTCAGCAATTCAATGGTCCCACTAGCCACGCGCAACAAGTAATAGCCTTAGAAAGAATGCCGCCACCTCATGTCACCTTAGGCATACTTCTACATCAGACGTACAATATCATATATCACTACGAATCAAATAAACCTAATCTCTTGCATACACCATTCAAGACTATTACATTACTTCCATAAAATCGGTATCATTACCCAATCAATCATCACAACTATCTTAATGGGCATCAACTATTCAAACTTAGTGTCTAGTGCTGAACGTAAACGTGCAACCTTACACACAATTATCACTTAAAAACTATGAAATAACTATCAAGAAACACTAGCTCATTAGAACTACATAGCCATACAAAAAAAAATCGATCGTGACCTTACGGTCTTCCTTATCATAACTCATTAAAGCGTACTATTTCAACACATCAAGCTTAATAATTTAATTCCATAAAACGTGCATCATCGATCTCATGCCACTATTTTTTTTTACCACCACATCCTTTACTTAAATTCAAACCTATAATTTAGCATCAATCATCTACCACCAATGACGAGTGCAAAATAATATGCTAGTCCATAAAATTGACACGTTCTATTCAAACACATTAAAATCCACTACCTACCTTTTCAAAAGTTGTACTAGTTTACAACTACCAATGAAAAGAAGGTCAAGGGGTAAAGTAACATAATAGACATGATCAACCCTGATCTGATATTATAACCCCATACAATCTTCTCTACTCATACGGATTTCTCACCTCATTGTAACGCCCCGGAAAATGGGTCCTGGAGCGTCACACGGTGCTTGAGGCTACGAGTAGCCCCAAGCTAACCCTTTGAGCCATTTTCATTTAGTTCAGCACAAATCAATGGGGTTTCCATAAATAACCCTCAAATATCAACAGAGTAATCATTATCTAAGAATCAAAGAATTTCAGATAGATAACAAAATACGACTTATTAGTCCACTCCCAAAATCAATAAAACCAGCGAGCCATTGAGACATGCCCCAACTGATTTATACTCAGTTATCAAATGTAAACAATTCCGTGAAACCAACATCAGAAATCACATCCTCGGAACATGAGGACTCACCAAAATAGAGGATATAGAATAAAGTGCCCAAAGAATCACTGTCAAACCTTGAACTGAGCACCAGAACCTACATTCCAAGAAAATGCAGCCCACATCTAAAAATATGGGTCAGTACCATGGATAGGAACCGAGTATATGGGGTTATATGTAGTTGTCTAAACATCATTATCATAAATATTTATAAGAACTATACAAGTTGTATGAAAGACTCACACAACCCGAAGAAAATCATCATAATCATGAGAGGATGAAATAAGTACAATAACACATGTGAGTCATCATATATTTTTGTCAATCACATTCAGTTCATCAAGAATATCAATTCTCATGATGTAAATATCATTTAAATCTTTTGAATGAATAAATTTCACAATTCCACTTTCAAATCACTTCACCATTCACCATAGACACAAGGAAACACACACATACTGGGAGATCCTATAACCGACATAAACCATGTGAGCTACATGGAGTCCAACGTACAACCCATGTTAGGGAGAGCAGTCCTATCCTTGCCATCGGAGTAGTACTATCGATATCAAATCCACACAAATTGGTGATCACTATATAAATCAGCCTTAGACTCACTTCTATGGGGGCACGTAGTTCTAGGAAAGTAAGGTCGCTTTATACCTACTACTCAGTGTTAAAGATTTTCCCGGACATAGCTCAGATCATTACAAAGACAATCCACAACAAAACAATTTCAGTAATATATAAATATACATCAGAGCTATCATGTTTCCCATCTATCAAAATCAACCATGTTGTGGATTTCTTTCACACTCGAGTTCAAAACAACTCCATTAGGACCAAAAGGTCAAATCATTCAAAATATCTCAAATATTCAACATCAACGTACTTATAACACACACTTTCTCAAATAAAAAAACACAATTTCCAATGGGGATTCACGACCCAAATATCAAAATCATGATAAATATTGTTCAAGATTCATGCTTGCTATCACCATACATGTAAATTCATCTTTCAAAATCATAAACATCAAGATTTCATAATAATCATCATAAGATATGGGTTCATGCTTCAAATTCATAAAAAATAAAATAAAAATCATGCTATTTTAAAGAAAATTACTTTTGGGGTACAAGAATGAAAGAGAGTTCTTGTTGAAAAACCCCACATACCTTGAAAGATTAACTTTAGATCGATACTCTTTTTTGAGTTGTTAATCGTGCCTTTGAATGATGATTCTTGGAGTTCTTGAACTAGGAACTTGGAATCTTGAATAAATTTGCAGAATTAATGGTGAACTTTGGAGGTTCTTGATGTTGGATGTAGGAGATAAGGGTTTTCTTTTTGAGGGAGTTTTATGAAATATAACATATAATGTTTCTAATAGGCATTAATATAGGGTTTGGACGGATTTTGGGTGAGGGGGAATGACCAAAACACCCCTAAAAATAAAAAAAATTCTCGAATCTGTCCTTTGGTGGACTGTTTTGATAGTCTGAAGTAGATCAACCATAACGTTATACTCCGACATTCAAATTGGATAAAACCAATTTCATTAGAAAGAGGACTCTCATATATTTCCATTGATATGTAGTATCTCACCCAGATCATTGTGTAGGAGGAGTTATGATCATTTGAAGTTGACCCAAAAATTCACTTTTGTTAGGAAGAAGTAGATTGACCATAACTTTTTGCTTCGATAGACAAATTGGATGAAACCTATTTCATTGGAAAGAGGACTCGCAGAGCTTTTCGTTGATACATAGTAGATCACCCAGATAATTATGTACAAGGAGTTATGATTATGTAAAGTTGGAGCAAAAATACACCAGGCTTGAGTACTTTTTCCTACATGTTTTACTGTTCACTACTATTCACAGTTCGATCAGAATGTTCATAACTCGTTGCTCGGGTGTCCGTTTTGGATGATACACATATCATTGGAAAGCTTATTCAATACTCTACGCAATCGTGGGTCATAATCTAAGACATTCTATAAGATAGAACCCAACACGTTTATGTACAAAATTTCAACAAAAAAATTTCCAGGGTATTACATCATCCCCCTTGGAAACATTCATCCTCGAATGTCGCTAGACATGCCAAGATTAGATAGGGAATAGAGCATACAACTGAAACTATACAGCTGAAACTATTCATTAGACTCATCACCACATCGTTTCTCACTCCGAATACAACATAGAATGCATAAATTCAAGAAACTACAGCTGAACACATAATAAATGAAATCTAAACTACTGCAAGTTTTATCAAAAGTGCATGATTTAGGAAACAATGGTACCGTCGGCTTGATCGGAGTTCGAGGAAAATAGGTTTGGGTACTTGGATCGCATATCCGCCTTAGCTTCCCAAGTTGCACCCTCAACAGATTGGTTTCGCCACAACACCTTGACCAAGGGAACTTCTTTGTTCCTTAGTCTTCGGACACTGAAATCAAGAATCTCAATAGCAATCTCATCAAAAGAAAGATTTTCTTGAATGCCAGCAGTCACAGAGGAATCCACTACCACAACATCGCTAATATGCTTTCTAAGTATGGAGATATAGAATATTGGATGAACAGAGGACAACTCGGAAGGCAACTCGACCTTATAAGCTACCATACCAACACAACTAAGAATTTTGTAAGGACCAACATAACAGGGACTAAGCTTCCCCTTCTTTCTGAATCTCTTCACCCCCCTCGTGGGTGAAATTTTTAGATTCACTAGCTCACCTACTTCAAACTCAAGGTATCTCCTTCTAGCATCCGCATATGACTTCTGATGACTCTGCGCAGTTTTCAACCTTCCCCTAATTAACTTAACTTTTTCCATAGCCTCAAATACCGAATCAGGACCACTCACAGTCGTTTCACCCATCTCGAAGCAACCTATGGGTGATCTACACTTCCTCCAATATAAGGATTCAAATGGAGCCATGCCAATACTAGAGTGGAAACTGTTATTGTAATTAAACTCTATCAACGGTAAGTGATCATCCCAACTTCCCTTAAAGTCAAGTGCACAAGGTCTCAATATATCGTCTAAGGTTTGGATGGTCCACTCAGCCTGACCATCGGTCTGCAGATGAAAAATAGAACTCAAAAGCACTTGGGTATCAAGACCCTTCTGAAAAGCTTTCCAAAATTGCAAAGTGAACTGAGTACCCCTATCCAAAATGATAGACAAGGGAACTCCATGCAGTCTGACTAGCTCTCGAATACACAATCTAGCATAATCCTCAGCAGTTTATAAAGTATGAATAGGCAAGAAATGAGCATACTTAGTCAACCTATCAACCACAACCCAAATGGAATCATGATGGCATCGGGAAGGAGGTATACCGATAAGGAAGTCCATATTTATCTCTTCCCACTTCCAGGTGGGAATACTAAACTCTTGCATCATACCACCAGGTCTTTGGTGTTCAACCTTAACCTGTTGCCATGTTGAACACTTAGCTATAACTGCTGCTATATCTTTCTTCATGCCACTCCACCAATAGATTTCCCGCAATTCTCGATGCATCTTGGTGGCACGAGGATTAATAGAATATCGTGCCCTCTACGCTTCAGCCATAATCCTATGTCTCAGATCATGAGCCAACTCTTTCTTACCTTCTACCACATGCGAAACACTACCCATGGAAACTCTACTTAGGGCATAAGCCATAACATTGGCCTTTCCCGGATGGTACAACATACTCATATCTTAGTTCTTTAACAATTCTAACCATCGTCTCTGCCTAAGATTCAATTCTCTCTGGGTAAACACATACTGCAGACTCTTATGATCAGTGAAAATGTCAACATGGACACCATACAAATAGTGTCTCCAGATTTTCAAAGAAAACACAACAATAGCAAACTCAAGGTCATGGGTGGGGTAATTTTTCTCATGGGTTTTCAACTGTCTAGAATCATAAGCTATCACCTTACTCTTTTGCATCAATATGCAACCCAACCCAACTCTCGAAGTATCACAGTAAACCACAAAACCATCAACACCATCAAGCAAAGTCAAAACAGTAGTTGAAGTAAGTCGAGTCTTCAACTCCTAAAAAATTTTCTCACAAGATTCGGACCACAAGAACTTCACTTTATTTTGGGTTAATTGAGTCATAGGAGACTCTATAGAGGATTAACCCTCAACGAAACGACAGTAATAGCCAGGTAAACCCAAGAAAATTTGGATATCGATCAGAGAAATAGGTCTAGGTCAATTTCTAACAGCTTCGGTCTTTTGGGGATCAACTCTAATACCCTCGGAAGAAATGGTATGACCTAGAAAAGCAACTGACTTTAGCCAAAACTCACACTTACTGAACTTGACAAATAACTTGTGATCCATAAGGGCTTGCAAGACAGTTCAGAGATGATCAAAATGTCCATCCTCACTATGAGACTACACCAGTATATCCAGATATGATCTGAACACTCTATTCATGAGGTCTATGAAAGTTGCTGGGCCATTAGTTAACCCAAAAGACATAACAAGAAACTCAAAATGGCCATAACGAGTTCAGAAAATAGTTTTTGGGATGTCACACTCCCTAAATTTGAGTTGATAATAGCCGAAATGAAGGTCTATCTTTGAGAAATAACTTGCACCTTGCAATTGGTCAAACAAATCATCTATTCTCGAAAAGGGGTACTTATTTTTTACAGTGACTTCATTCAATTGGCGGTAATCAATGGACATATGCAAAGAGTCATATTTCTTTCTTAAAAACAACACAGGATCACTCCAAGGAGAAATACTAGGCCTTATGAAACCCTTATCTAGTAGATCTTTAAGTTGCCCTTTCAAATCCTTATGTTCTGCATGGGCCACACGGTAAGGAGGAATAGAAATAGGCTGAGTATCGGAAAGAAGATCAATCCCGAACTCTATGTCTCTATCAGGAGGTATCCCTGGGAGATCATCCAGAAAGACATTAGAAAACTCATTGACGACGTTAACAGACTGGAGAGTTAGAGTCTCACACTTAGTGTCTTTGACTCTAACCAAATGGTAAATACACCCCTTGGAAATAAGCTTTCTATCTTTGAGGTAAGAGATAAAATGACTCTTGGGTGACACAAAAATTCCCAGACCACTCAAACATAGATGCACCTAGAAATTGAAACTTGACCACTCGGGTCCGACAATGAATAGAGGCATAAGAAGAATACAGCCAGTCCATACCCAGAATCACATCAAAATCTACCATGTCTAACTCAATCAGATCAGCCAACAAGACTCTATGAAGAACGGTAACATCACACTTTTTATACACTTTTTGGGCAACAATTGAATCACCCACTGCGGTAGAAACTAGGATAGGCTCAGGAATAATCTCAGGACTCATTTCAAAATTCAGAATAGTCAAAGGTGTAATATATGAGAAACTGGATCCAGGATCCAACAAAGCATACACATTAAACTGAAATATACGAAGCATACCAGTAACAATATCGGGAGAGTCCTCCTATTCCTAGTGGGATGGTAAAGTATAGAACCTATTCTGGCACTGCCCGCCAGTAATTCTAGAAGAGGCGCCCTGAGCTGGGGCTGGGGGAGTCGCTAAAACTGGAGCACTAACAGTCTGAGTCTAGGTCTGAGGGCGATAGTCACGACGCCCTTGTCCATCCTGGAGATAATTTCTAACTCTGTGACCCATGTCACCACACCAGAAACAACCCCTTTTCTCACCCCAACACTCACCTGAATACGCCCTACTACACTTAAGACACAGGGGATGATTTGGCTTATTGCTAGCACTGTACTGGGACCTGGATGGATATGACCTGCTACTTTGCTCCTGCCTACCTCTAGGCATGGGAGCACTAGCAGATGATGATGCTGGCATAGATGAACAATCCTGATACTAAGGGCGACTCCCTCCCTGTGATCTAGTCTGACCTTGTCCGTGCTGCTCGGACCTAGCTCTCTTATTCCTTCTCATTCTATCTCTCTCCTTCATCTGGTCTACCTCAATTTGTTGGGCATGAGTCATCAGCCTAGAAAGATTCATCTCACTATTCAGCATAGCAGACCTATACTCCTTAAGCACATAACTAGACACTCAGCCACTAAGTCAGGAGCATACTTGGCCAACTGATTAAACTTTAGACAGTACTCCGTAACAGTCATAGAGCCCTATTGTAGGTTCATAAACTCTTCCACCTTCCCCTCCCTCACTCCAAAGGGAAAAACTTATGCAGGAATGCATCCTGGAACTCTTGCCAAGTTGTAGGGATAGATCCCTTACCTCTACCTTTTCTCTAAGCAACAACCCAGTCATAAGCAAGGTATTTCAACCTATACGTAGCCAACTCTACACTATGTTCCTTAGATACATTCATCACCTGAGTAATCTTCTACACCTCCTCGAAAAACAATCATAGATCCTCATCAGACTTGGACCCATAGAATTCCAAGGGATTCATCCACATGAAGTCCCACATCCTGGCAGCAGTTGAATCACCTCCCTACTACTGTGGAGCTGGGGACGGGTTGGCCTGAACATTTGCAGTAATAGCTTTGACCAGTGCCTAAATGGCTTCCTAAAATTCAGCATCAGACACGTTTTCATTCAATGGGTCAGCGGGTTGAGGTTGCAGACCATCATTATTTCTTCTCGCTCGACGTGGAGGCATATTTTTGAAAGAGAAGAGCACGAATCAATAGCAGAGAGAGACACTTTAATCATGATGGAATTCTAAAAAAAAGAATCACACTTTTTCCAAAAACGTCTTGTAGCCTCTTGCTCATAGATATGGCGCGCTACACACCAATTATCAAGACTCTACTTAACGCGGCTTTTTAGACTCCCTAAGATACCTTAAAATCTTAGGCTCTGATACCAAGTTTGTAATGCTTTGAAAAATGGATCCCGAAGCGTCACATGGTGGTTGAGGCTACGAGTAGCCCCAAGCTAACCCTTTGAGCCATTTTCATTCAATTCAGCACAAATCAACGGGGTTTCCATAAATAACCCTCAAATATTAACAAAGTAATCATCATCCAAGAATAAAAGAATTTTAGAAAGACAACAAAATGCAAATTATTAATCAACTCCCAACATCTATACTAGTCTAACAAGCTTCTAAGAAAATCAATAAAACCAACAAGCCATTGAGACATGCCCCAACTGACTTATACTCAGTTATCAAATGTAAACAATTCCGTGAAACCAACAATAGAAACACATCCTCAAAACATGAGGACTCACCACAACAAAAAATATAGAAGAACATGCCCAAAGAATCACTGTTGAACCTAGAATTGATTACCAGAACCTATAGTCCGAGAAAATGCAGCCTACATCTGAAGATGTGGGTCAGTACCATAGAAAGGAACCTAGTATATGGGGGTGTATGCAGTTGTATAAATATCATCATCACAAATATTTATAAGAAATATGCAGGATGTATGAAAGACTCACACAGCCCGAAGAAAATCATTATAATAATGAGAGGATGGAATAAGTACAATAACAAATGTGGGTCATCATATAATTTGTCAATCACTTTCAGTTCAACAAGAATATCAATTCTTATAATGTAAATATCATTTAAATCTTTTGAAAGAATAACTTTCACAATTCCACTTTCAAATCACTTCACCATTCACCATAGACACAAGGAAACACACACACTGGGAGATCCTATAACCGACATAAGCCATGTGAGCTACATGGAGTCCAACATACAACCCACATTGGGGAGAGCCGTCCTATCATTTCCATTGGAGTAGCACTATCGATATCAAATCCACACAAACTAGTGATCACTATATAAATCAGCCTCAGGCTCACTCCTAGGGGCATGTAGTTCTAGGGAAGTAAGGTCGCTTTATACCTCCCACTCAGTGCTTAATATTTCTCCCGGAATATGCGCATATCATTTCAAAGAATATCCACAACAAAACAATTTCAGTAATATATAACTATACATCGGGAGCCATCATGCTTCCCATCTATCAAAATCAACCACGTTATGGATTTCTTTAACATTCGAGTTCAAAACAACTCCATTAAGACCAAAAGGTCAAATCATTCAAAATAGCTCAAATATTTAACATCAACGTGCTTACAACACAAACTTTCTCAAAAAAAAACATAATTTCCAATTCATAACCCAAATATCAAAATCATGATAAATATCGTTCAAGATTCATGCTTTATATCAC